>NC_034186.2:6425740-6638733 GCF_002021735.2 Oncorhynchus kisutch
TGTCTCTCTCTCTCTCTCTCTCTCAGCCCTGTCTCTCAGCCCTCTCTCTCTCTCTCTCCTCTCTCTCAGCCTCTCTCTCTCTCTCTCTCTCTCTCAGCCCTCTCTCTCTCTCTCTCTCTCTCTCTCAGCCCTCTCTCTCTCTCTCTCTCTCTCTCTCAGCCCTCTCTCTCTCTCTCTCTTCAGCCCTTCTCTCTCTCCTTCTCAGCCCTCTCTCTCTCTCTCCAGCCCTCCTCTATCAGCCCTCTCTCTCTCTCTCAGCCCTGTCTCTCTCTGCTCTCTCTCAGCGCCTGTCTCTCTCTCTTCTCTCTCTCAGCCCTTTCGCCCCTTGCTCTCTCTCTCTCTTCAAGCCCTTTGGTTCTCTCCTTCTCTCTGCTCTCCAGCCCTGTCTCTCAGCCCTTTGTCTCCCTTCCTCTCTCAGCCCTGTCTCTCAGCCCTCTCTCTCTCTCTCTCTCTCAGCCCTCTCTCGTCTCTCTCTCTCAGCTCTCTCTCTCTCGCTCTCTCTCAGCCCTCTCTCTCTCTCTCTCTCAGCACTCTCTTCTCTCTCTCTCTCTCTGCTCAGCCCGTGTCTCTCTCTCTTCTCTCAGCCCTGTCTCTCCTCTTCTCTCTCTCAAGCGCCTGTCTCTCATCTCTCTCTCAGCTCTCTCTCAGCCCTGTCTCTCCTCTTCCTCTCTCCGCCCTGTCTCTCTCCTCCTCTCTCAGCCCTGTCTCTACTCTCTCTCCTCAGCCCTGTTCTCTCTCTCTCTCTCTCAGCCCTGTCTGTCTCTCTAGCCCTGTCTCTCTCTCTCTCTCTCAGCCCTGTCTCTCTCTCTCTCTCTCAGCCCTGTCTCTCTCTCTCTCTCTCTCTCTGTCTCAGCCCCGTGTCTGCTGGGTCTGTTAAATGAATGAGGATGTGGACATTGTTGCTCTGGATATATTCAGGATTACTAGACGTAGAACAGATGCATTGTTCTACTCACTGGGCTCTGCTAGTCTGATTGCTGTAAGGTTACTGTAGACTGTAGTGTGTTTTTGAATTCCCTGGTTGTTAATGACTGACTGTTTTTCTGGTATTTTATTAGGATCCACATTAGTTGTTACAAAAGCAGCAGCTTCTCTTCCTGGGGTCCAACACAGAACCTGAAACATAATACAGAACATCAATAGACAAAAACAGAACTAAATCAATTGAACTTTTTAAAATAATATAATTTTCTTTTTTTTAAATGCACATATCAATACATACACACAAACTATCTGTATGGGTGAGTGCACATGAGCTCTGTTTGAGTAGGTCATCAGGAAGCAGGAGCGCTGTGTTTGAGAGGAAGTGGACGTGTTTGAGTAGGTCATCAGGAAGCAGGAGCTCTGTGTTGGAGAGGAAGTGAACGTGTTTGAGTAGGTCATCAGGAAGCAGGAGCTCTGTGTTTGAGAGGAAGTGAACGTGTTTGAGTAGGTCATCAGGAAGCAGGAGCTCTGTGTTGGAGAGGAAGTGGACGTGTTTGAGTAGGTCATCAGGAAGCAGGAGCTATGGGGCTTGTTCTATGTCCAGACCCTCTCTTCCAGTAAACAAGGGTCTTTAGGGCAGGAAGAAGAGTTTCAAGTCAAGTAGTCTAGTCTCCACCAGACTATAGCCATCCTGTTAGTGAAATGGATGAGACTGAAAAAGGGGGTGAGGTGTACATCAGGCAGCATGTCCAGGGGAAGTGAAGGGGGATTCGGACGTCACGAAGGTTCTCCAGTAGGTCAAGACTATTTAACCATGTTTCAATATGCTCGCTAGGGAACTACATCTGTCTGTCTGGAAACCCTTGTCTCCTAGTTCTTGGTTCCATTAAAGCTGCAGTGTGTCGCCTCTGTTCATGAGACGGACTGCCCTTCTCACAGCCTCTGAGTGAGTCCCAAATGGGCCCCTATTTCCTATATAGTGCAGTACTTTTCACCATATGGGAACCGGGGTGCCATTTGGGATGCAAACTCTAACACGCTCACTCTGCAAGTCTAGCTGCTAGTTGTAAATCTGTTTATCCTCTGACACGTTCACTCTGCAAGCCTAGCTGCTAGTTGTAAATCTGTTTATCCTCTGACACGCTCACTCTGCAAGCCTAGCTGCTAGTTGTAAATCTGTTTATCCTCTGACACGCTCACTCTGCAAGCCTAGCTGCTAGTTGTAAATCTGTTTATCCTCTGACACGCTCACTCTGCAAGCCTAGCTGCTAGTTGTAAATCTATTTATCCTCTGACACACTCACTCTGCAAGCCTAGCTGCTAGTTGTAAATCTGTTTATCCTCTAAAACACTCACGGTCTTGTTTTCTGTGAGCCCTTTTTATATAAGTCTTATCAAACCTCAGTCATCTATGTAGGCTTACAGGTACAGTATGTTGTACACTATATGGTACTTTATTGACCTCCCCCAAGTTGAACCTGGACCGTCTCTATGCTGCTGTTGAATTACTGTAGTACAGGTAACTGCCAAAATGATGATAACACGTCAGGAGATGAGTGATACAAAGTATAATGGAAGCAGGTGCTTCCACATAGGTGTGGTACCTGAGTTAATTAAGCAATTAACGTCCCATTATGCTTAGGGTATAAACATACCCAGTTGCCCCATTGTTTTGGCTACCATGGCTACTAGAAGAAAAGATCTCAGTGACTTTGAAAGAGCGGTCTGAACGGGCCATAAAGGGTGTGTGTGTCAGCACCTATTGTTAAGTTGTTAATGTGAAATCAACCAAAAATGTCATTGGGTCATTGCAAATCCAATCAGTTTTCCGTGTTGATTCAATGCCGTCACATTAGAATTTTTGGGGGGGGTTGAAATGACGTAGAAACAACATTTTATGTTCAACCAGTTTTTGCTCGGCGGGAAGGGAGATTCTGGACAGCGTTTTCCACCTCCATTCTTCTCGTGGAAGAATCCCTCCAATAGAGTTCTAGAACCTTGTAGAATCTGTGCCAAGGACCATTGGAGATGTTCTGGCTGCTGGTGGCCAAACACCCTATTGAGACGCTTTATGTGGATCTTTTCTTGGACAAGTTATCTGAAGGTACAAGTATCATCTTCTGTCTTGTCCTCCATATTTCTGAGCTGCTGTGCGTGCCCTATACAGGAAGTAGGAAGTGTTTAGATTTCAGGGAGGTCTTTTTGAAGATATGGAGAATAGTTACTGTACATGTCTTGCTTAGTTAAGAGTGATTTGTTCTACAGTCTAAACAAGCAGACTGTCTTCCTAAGACACAGAGAGTATCGTATAAACACTGTATTCTTGTAATTTCTTGTGAAAGGTGCAGTAGGCCTATATGTTGAGTTAAATAGACAGGACAGTGGATCATTCAGTCTCCTGTACAACCTGGTATGAATTTCTGGAGTCTGGAATGGTGCAGAGTACAGCACAGCAGTGCTCTTTTGTGATCGATCCAGTAACCCAAAGGGGAAATACCTAAACAGGGATGAAGTCATTTAACTCCCTTCTGTACATCGGGAGGGATTGTCCTGTACATCACAGGGGCTTTTTATTATGGGAAATAAACTACTTTGATTCGGTATGCCGATGGGGGGGGGGGGGGTATATAAGGTTATATGGAAGACTGTGATAATTGTCAGATTTAGTTGAATATGACTTGGAAGTCTCTTGAGGATCCAAAAGTGGGAAATGTTTCTCCATGTGACCCAGGGTGGTTGAGCTCTGCAGTCTGTTCCGTGGCCTGGCTCTGTACGCTACGTACTGTTGTGGTGTGGTGGCCCCCACTCTTTCTGGGAGTCAGTCTCACTGAAACCTGATTTCTCTGTCTGTCAGTGAAACTCAGCTTGTCTGTACAAGCCTTAACAATGTCACATTGAAACAATCTGACAGTTACCAATATTGCTCAATAGCCTCTAAATAGAAAAATATGTCTGGGAAAAATCCTGTCTTTATACCACAGCTCAATTTGATTAATTTAGGCCTATATTACTAAGTGATTATTTTTACAGTATCAACATAGACTGCGTTGGGTACAATTCAGTACATTTTCAAATAAGCTCACTGACCATTAGCCGATGAATCAAGATACAGTTTAACCTTTTTTATTTAACTAGGCAAGTCAGTTATGAACAAATTCTTATTTTATAATGACGGCCTACCCCTGCCAAACACTCCCCTAACCCGGACGATGCTGGGCCAATTGTGCGCCGCCCTATGGGACTCCCGATCACGACCGGTTGTGATACAGCCCGGGATCGAACCAGGGTCTGTAGTGACGCTTCTAGCACTGAGATGAAGTGCCTTAGACCGCTGCGCCACTCGGGAGTTTACTCTGCTTCCTTTTGCATTATGACATTGTCTAATTTCAACCTTTTGATTTTTTTTTTTTTTGTGTGTGTTGTAGTTGGACTGCCCTCATATCTATTCTGTTATTGTAGTTCCCGGCTGCCCTCTGACCCCAGACACCCCCAGCAGTGAGTCCAGAATGTGCAGTAGCAGACTGGGGGCTCTGAAGAAGCAGAACGACATCGAGCTAAAATGCAAACAAGGAGCTGAGAATATGATTCAAATGTATTCTAATGGATCCTCCAAGGTACGGGGGGGTATATGGGGGGGGGTGTATGGCTACCCTCAAAAGCAATTAGATTTGAGTTGAGCTGGAATGTCTCAATGCTTTTAACCTCATTTGAAAGACCATGTACACAGCCGTACAAAGTCCTAGAGAAATCAAAACAGATGGTGAAAACAAAATGGTTAAAACACTGAGCCAAAGAAATAGCCTGTGTTTAACATGCTTATGTTTACATGTATCCCCTCCCCCCAATAGGATAAGAAGCTGCTTGCCACTGCTCAGCAGATGCTGCAGGACAGCAAGACCAAGATGGAGTTTATCAGGATGCAGATCCTCAAAGCCAGCCAGACTGGTGAGACCAACTACGGCGATAACGACGGTATGAACCCACTATAACCTTAAACACATCTCTCACCAAGGGCATGCGTTGTCTGTTGGAGGGCTTTTCCATCTGCTATATACAGTGTATGTGGGGAATTAGGCTTTTCCATCTGCTATGTAAAGTGTATGTAGGGAATTAGGCTTTTCCATCTGCTATGTAAAGTATATGTGGGGAATTAGGCTTTTACATCTGCTATGTAAAGTATATGTGGGGAATTAGGCTTTTCCATCTGCTATGTAAAGTATATGTGGGGAATTAGGCTTTTCCATCTGCTATGTAAAGTATATGTGGGGAATTAGGCTTTTCCCTCTGCTATATACAGTAGATGTGGGGAATGAGGCTTTTCCCTCTGCTATATACAGTAGATGTGGGGAATTAGGCTTTTCCCTCTGCTATATACAGTAGATGTGGGGAATTAGGCTTTTCCCTCTGCTATATACAGTAGATGTGGGGAATGAGGCCTCTCCCTCTGCTATATACAGTAGATGTGGGGAATGAGGCTTTTCCCTCTGCTATATACAGTAGATGTGGGGAATGAGGCTTTTCCCTCTGCTATATACAGTAGATGTGGGGAATGAGGCTTTTCCCTCTGCTATATACAGTAGATGTGGGGAATGAGGCTTTTCCCTCTGCTATGTACAGTAGATGTGGGGAATGAGGCTTTTCCCTCTGCTATGTACAGTAGATGTGGGGAATGAGGCTTTTCCCTCTGCTATGTACAGTAGATGTGGGGAATGAGGCTTTTCCCTCTGCTATGTACAGTAGATGTGGGGAGTGAGGCTTTTCCCTCTGCTATGTACAGTGGATGTGGGGAGTGAGGCTTTTCCCTCTGCTATGTACAGTGGATGTGGGGAGTGAGGCTTTTCCCTCTGCTATGTACAGTGGATGTGGGGAGTGAGGCTTTTCCCTCTGCTATGTACAGTGGATGTGGGGAGTGAGGCTTTTCCCTCTGCTATGTACAGTGGATGTGGGGAGTGAGGCTTTTCCCTCTGCTATGTACAGTGGATGTGGGGAGTGAGGCTTTTCCCTCTGCTATGTACAGTGGATGTGGGGAGTGAGGCTTTTCCCTCTGCTATGTACAGTGGATGTGGGGAGTGAGGCTTTCCCTCTGCTATGTACAGTGGATGTGGGGAGTGAGGCTTTTCCCTCTGCTATGTGCAGTGGATGTGGGGAGTGAGGCTTTTCCTGGACTTTGTACTTCCTCCTTTTTTTTATGTTGTATGATTTAGTTTTTTTACACGTAACAAACATTTCATGTTCAAATATTTTCTGGGTTATGAAAAGGTGACATTTCTGGTCCCAGTCTCTGATAGTTTTGACATTTCTGGTCCCCAGTCTCTGTGATAATGATACATTTCTGGTCCCCAGTCTCTGTGATAATGATACATTTCTGGTCCCCAGTCTCTGTGATAATGATACATTTCTGGTCCCCAGTCTCTGATAGTTTTGACATTTCTGGTCCCCAGTCTCTGTGATAATGATACATTTCTGGTCCCTAGTCTCTGTGATAATGATACATTTCTGGTCCCCAGTCTCTGTGATAGTTTTGACATTTCTGGTCCCCAGTCTCTGTGATAATGATACATTTCTGGTCCCCAGTCTCTGTGATAGTTTTGACATTTCTGGTCCCCAGTCTCTGTGATAATGATACATTTCTGGTCCCCAGTCTCTGTGATAATGATACATTTGTGGTCCCCAGTCTCTGTGATAATGATACATTTCTGGTCCCCAGTCTCTGTGATAGTTTTGACATTTCTGGTCCCCAGTCTCTGTGATAATGATACATTTCTGGTCCCCAGTCTCTGTGATAATGATACATTTGTGGTCCCCAGTCTCTGTGATAATGATACATTTCTGGTCCCCAGTCTCTGTGATAGTTTTGACATTTCTGGTCCCCAGTCTCTGTGATAATGATACATTTCTGGTCCCCAGTCTCTGTGATAATGATACATTTCTGGTCCCCAGTCTCTGTGATAATGATACATTTCTGGTCCCCAGTCTCTGATAGTTTTGACATTTCTGGTCCCCAGTCTCTGTGATAATGATACATTTCTGGTCCCCAGTCTCTGTGATAATGATACATTTCTGGTCCCCAGTTTCTGTGATAATGATGATGCTATTTCTGGTCCCCAGTTTCTGTGATAATGATGATGCTATTTCTGGTCCCCAGTCTCTGTGATAATGATGATGCTATTTCTGGTCCCCAGTCTCTGTGATAATGATGATGCTATTTCTGGTCCCCAGTCTCTGTGATAATGATACATTTCTGGCTCCCCAGTCTCTGTGATAGTTATGACATTTCTGGTCCCCAGTCTCTGTGATAGTTTTGACATTTCTGGTCCCCAGTCTCTGTGATAATGATACATTTCTGGTCCCCAGTCTCTGTGATAATGATACATTTCTGGTCCCCAGTCTCTGTGATAATGATACATTTCTGGTCCCCAGTCTCTGTGATAATGATACATTTCTGGTCCCCAGTCTCTGTGATAATGATAATGATACATTTCTGGTCCCCAGTCTCTGTGATGATGATACATTTCTGGTCCCCAGTCTCTGTGATAATGATGATGATACATTTCTGGTCCCCAGTCTCTGTGATAATGATAAATTTCTGGCTCCCCAGTTTCTGTGATAATGATACATTTCTGGTCCCCAGTCTCTGTGTCCAAGCCCATCATCAGTCCTCTGGACCTGAGACTAGAGGAGTTGCGACATCACTCCAGGATAGAACATGCTGTAGCTGATGGAGCCCAGAACGTCATGATCCTGCTGGGCTCTTCTGGGAAAGTTACGGAGAAGAAGGCCCACTCTGAGGTGAGACGATGGATCAGGTCTCCTGACCTAGGGTTGCAAAATTCTGGTTACTTTACCTAAAAATCCTAGTTTTTTTCCCCAGAAAACCTGGTTGGAAGATTCCCAGAAAAAGTAGGGAATAAAGCAGGAGATCTGGAAGTTTCTAGGCAGGTTTTTTTTGGCTGGGTGAAGGAGTGTGAAGAAGCCTTTTCTCAACCATATTCTATTCCGATCATGGAAATTCTGTGAATGATGGTAAATGTCAAGCCAGCTTACCGTAACACACATCGGTGTGGAACCGTAACACATCGGTGTGGAATGTAAAAATCAACATTCCACAGCATACCGTTCCTCACCCAGGTGTTCCATAATGTTAACCTCTGAGTACGTTCTGAATGCTTGCCCTAAACGGACGTTCTCAGATGTGTCCAGTCGGATGGTCCCGTGTTATGTGCTAGTATGTTTAAACATTTTAATATTGGTCTCCCCCCCCCCCCCCCCCCCCCCCCCCCCCCACCAGGCTCAAGCCCGGTTCAATGAGTCCAATCAGAAGTTGGACCTGCTGAAGTTATCTCTGGAGCAGCGGCTGAGTGAGCTGCCTAAGAACCACCCTAAGAACCTTCTCATCATGGAGGAGTTAGCCATGGTGGTGTCCCCGCCACTCAGCCCACGCCATAGCGTTATGTCTACATACAACCAGTACAGCACGGTCACCAAGCCTGCTGCACTTACAGGTAAAGACTGTCCTTTTCAGAACCAACAAACTCAGTGTTGTCTTTATCGTTACGGGATTACCCTAGATTTCATAACACAGCAGCCTCTCTTTAAGTTCGAAGCTCTGAAGCATTCCTTAAGGTCAACAGAGATGACACGGCATAACACAGCAGCCTCTCTTTAAGTTCGACGCTCTGAAGCATTCCTTAAGGTCAACAGAGGTGACACGGCATAACACAGCAGCCTCTCTTTAAGTTCGAAGCTCTGAAGCATTCCTTAAGGTCAACAGAGATGACACGGCATAACACAGCAGCCTCTCTTTAAGTTCGAAGCTCTGAAGCATTCCTTAAGGTCAACAGAGGTGACACGGCATAACACAGCAGCCTCTCTTTAAGTTCGAAGCTCTGAAGCATTCCTTAAGGTCAACAGAGGTGACACGGCATAACACAGCAGCCTCTCTTTAAGTTCGAAGCTCTGAAGCATTCCTTAAGGTCAACAGAGGTGACACGGCATAACACAGCAGCCTCTCTTTAAGTTCGAAGCTCTGAAGCATTCCTTAAGGTCAACAGAGGTGACACGGCATAACACAGCAGCCTCTCTTTAAGTTCGAAGCTCTGAAGCATTCCTTAAGGTCAACAGAGATGACACGGCATAACACAGCAGCCTCTCTTTAAGTTCGAAGCTCTGAAGCATTCCTTAAGGTCAACAGAGATGACACGGCATAACACAGCAGCCTCTCTTTAAGTTCGAAGCTCTGAAGCATTCCTTAAGGTCAACAGAGATGACACGGCATAACACAGCAGCCTCTCTTTAAGTTCGAAGCTCTGAAGCATTCCTTAAGGTCAACAGAGATGACACGGCATAACACAGCAGCCTCTCTTTAAGTTCGAAGCTCTGAAGCATTCCTTAAGGTCAACAGAGATGACACGGCATAACACAGCCACCCTCATCCCAAACACACGTGCACATTGTACTGTAAATAGAATAAACCGCTGTTAGGCGATGATACATTTCAGATTGAGTCGGTATGTAATGCCTCACCCACTCGGGTCAGACTTGAGCAACCTTTTATGTTTACAATAACAACGTGTAAGTCCATAGTGCAGTGGCTCCTGATTTAAGATCAGTTTTGCCTTCTAGATCACAATGAATATATATTTACATGGACAGGAGGGACCTGATCCTAGACCTGCACCCTTACTCTGAGACGATTGATACACAGTGCACCCCCCCCCCGGCCTTCGTCTTTCTGGGCTACTGTCTAGTGTGTTTTTACCTGTTTTCTCCGAGGTACGTTGGAGGTGCGTCTGATGGGTTGTCAGGACCTGCTGGAGGACGTCCCAGGTCGCTGTAAGACCCCCTCGGCCTCCCACCCCGGCTGGAGCCCCAGTGAACAGCGATCCTCCTTCATGTCCAGAAGCAACAAGAACAAAGGAGCCAGCTCACGCAACCTCTCCAAGACCGACGACCTGTCCAGTTGAGTGTTGCTCTATTGACCCACACCCCGATGTGTCTCTGTCTGATGTTTTGAAGCTGCTCGGAGAAGCTGCTCTGACTAATGCCTTGCATCTAGCTGTGCAATATTGTGTCAGTGTCTGCCTGCTGTTTGAACAGAGGGGTGAAATCAGGGTTGGTGTTTAAAATGTTTTGCACAGAAAATCAAAACAAGCATTTTCTTAAAGCGGACAATTGGACAAGTACTCCCTGTTTTCAGTCCATTTCATGCCTACTGAACATTGCCCTGGGTCCAGATTGAATAAACGTATTCTCTCGCTCTGTCCAGATGAGATCAGTGCTGTGCTGAAGTTGGACAACACTGAAGTGGGACAGACCAGCTGGAAACCAGTCAGCAACCAGTCCTGGGACCAGAAGTTTACATTGGAACTAGACAGGGTAATCTAGACTACACTACTTTACTTTATATCCACTGTGGAACTAGACAGGGTAATCTAGACCACACTACTTTACTATATATCCACTGTGGAACTAGACAGGGTAATCTAGACCACACTACTTTACTATATATCCACTGTGGAACTAGACAGGGTAATCTAGACCACACTACTTTACTTTATATCCACTGTGGAACTAGACAGGGTAATCTAGACCACACTACTTTAGGCTTTACCTCGATTACTCTGGGAAGGTTTCCCATACAATGCCATTAGTGTCTGAAATCGCCTCAAACGCTTAAATGTTCTTTTTTTAATCCAGATTTCTGTTTGTATTTGGGTCATTGTTTCTATTTCACAACCTTCAGCAAATCACACGGATTCATTAGCACGTCGTACCCAGGCAGGAAAAGTGAGAGCTGCTCTCTATTCTGGAGTTGTGCAACTGTAACTCTGAATGCCAGGAGCGGCTGGTACTAAGTCTGCCGGAGCGGCTGGTACTAAGTCTGCCGGAGCGGCTGGTACTAAGTCTGCCGGAGCGGCTGGTACTAAGTCTGCTGGAATCTATTGCTTTCCCCCGAAGCTTCCCGAAGTCAGGCTTTTAGTGGGACTCACTAATGACTGGTGTTAGGGGAGACCTGATGACTGGTGATAGAGACCGGATGACTGGTGATAGGAGACCTGATGAGGAGACCTGATGAGGAGACCTGATGAGGAGACCTGATGACTGGTGTTAGAGGAGACCTGATGACTGGTGTTAGAGGAGACCTGATGACTGGTGTTAGAGGAGACCTGATGACTGGTGTTAGAGGAGACCTGATGAGGAGACCTGATGACTGGTGATAGAGGAGACCTGATGACTGGTGATAGAGGAGACCTGATGACTGGGTGATAGTGAAGGAGACCTGATGACTGGTGATAGAGGAGACCTGATGACTGGTGATAGAGGAGACCTGATGACTGGTGATAGAGGAGACCTGATGACTGGTGATAGAGGAGACCTGATGACTGGTGATAGAGGAGACCTGATGACTGGTGTTAGAGGAGACCTGATGACTGGTGTTAGAGGAGACCTGATGAGGAGACCTGATGACTGGTGATAGAGGAGACCTGATGAGGAGACCTGGTGATAGAGGAGACCTGATGACTGGTGATAGAGGAGACCTGATGACTGGTGATAGAGGAGACCTGATGACTGGTGATAGAGGAGACCTGATGACTGCTGTTAGAGGAGACCTGATGACTGGTGTTTAGAGGAGACCTGATGAGGAGACTGATGACTGGTGATAGATGGAGACCTGATGAGGAGACCTGGTGATAGAGGAGACCTGATGACTGGTGTAGAGGAGACCTGATGACTGGTGTTAGAGGAGACCTGATGACTGGTGTTAGAGGAGACCTGATGACTGGTGATAGAGGAGACCTGATGAGGAGACCTGATGACTGGTGTTAGAGGAGACCCTGATGAGGAGACCTGATGACTGGTGTTAGAGGAGACCTGATGACTGGTGTTAGAGGAGACCTGATGACTGGTGTTAGAGGAGACCTGATGACTGGTGATAGAGGAGACCTGATGACTGGTGATAGAGGAGACCTGATGACTGGTGTTAGAGGAGACCTGATGACTGGTGTTAGGAGGAGACCTGATGACTGGTGTTAGAGGAGACCTGATGACTGGTGTTAGAGGAGACCTGATGACTGGGTGTTAGAGGAGACCTGATGGACTGGTGTTAGAGGAGACCTGAGGACTGGTGATAGAGGAGACCTGATGACTGGTGATAGAGGGAGACCTGATGGAGGCTGATGACTGGTGATAGAGGAGACCTGATGACTGGTGATAGAGGAGACCTGATGACTGTGATAGAGGAGACCTGATGACTGGTGATTAAGAGGAGACCTGATGACTGGTGATAGAGGAGACCTGATGACTGGTGATAGAGGAGACCTGATGACTGGTGATAGAGGAGACCTGATGACTGGTGATAGAGGAGACCTGATGACTGGTGATAGAGGAGACCTGATGACTGGTGATAGAGGAGACCTGATGACTGGTAGAGGAGACCTGATGAGGAGACCTATGACTGGTGATAGAGGAGACCTGATGACTGGTGATAGAGGAGACCTGATGACTGGTGATAGAGGAGACCTGATGACTGGTGATAGAGGAGACCTGATGACTGGTGATAGAGGAGACCTGATGACTGGTGATAGAGGAGACCTGATACTGGTGATAGAGGAGACCTGATGACTGGTGATAGAGGAGACCTGATGACTGGTTGATAGAGGAGACTGATGACTGGTGATAGAGGAGACCTGATGACTGGTGATAGAGGAGACCTGATTGACTGGTGTTAGAGGAGACCTGATGACTGGTGTTAGAGAGACCTGATGAGGAGACTTATGACTGGTGTTAGAGGAGACCTGATGAGGCGACCTGATGATATGGTTGATAGATGGAGACCTGATGAGGAGACCTGATGACTGGTGTTAGAGAGACCTGATGACTGGTGTTAGAGGAGACCTGATGACTGGTGTTAGAGGAGACCTGATGACTGGTGTTAGAGGAGACCTGATGACTGGTGTTAGAGGAGACCTGATGACTGGTGTTAGAGGAGACCTGATGAGGAGACCTGATGACTGGTTGATAGAGGAGACCTGATGACTGGTGATAGAGGAGACCTGATGACTGGTGATAGAGGAGACTGATGACTGGTGATAGAGGAGACCTGCTGACTGGTGATAGAGGAAGACCTGATGACTGGTGATAGAGGAGACCTGATGACTGGTGATAGAGGAGACTGATGACTGGTGTTAGAGGAGACCTGATGACTGGTGTTAGAGGAGACCTGATGACTGGTGTTTAGAGGAGACCTGATGACTGGTGTTAGAGGAGACCTGCATGACTGGTGTTAGAGGAGACCTGATGACTGGTGTTAGAGGAGACCAGATGACTGGTGATATAGAGGAGACCTGATGAGGAGACCTGATGACTGGTGATAGAGGAGACCTGATGAGGAGACCTGATGACTGGTGATAGAGGAGACCTGGTGGGGAGACCTGATGACTGGTGATAGAGGAGACCTGATGACTGGTGTTAGAGGAGACCTGATGAGGAGACCTGATGACTGGTGTTAGAGGAGACCTGATGACTGGTGTTAGAGGAGACCTGATGAGGAGACCTGATGACTGGTGTTAGAGGGACCTGATGACTGGTGTTAGAGGAGACCTGATGACTGGTGTTAGAGGAGACCTGATGACTGGTGATAGAGGAGACCTGATGACTGGTGTTAGAGGAGACCTGATGACTGGTGTTAGAGGAGACCTGATGACTGGTGTTAGAGGAGACCTGATGACTGGTGTTAGAGGAGACCTGATCGCTGGTGTTAGAAGAGACCTGATGACTGGTGTTAGAAGAGACCTGATGACTGGTGTTAGAGAGACCTGAGACTGGTGATAGAGGAGACCTGATGACTGGTGATAGAGGAGACCTGATGACTGGTGATAGAGGAGACCTGCATGACTGGTGATAGAGGAGACCTGATGACCTGGTGATAGAGGAGACCTGATGACTGGAGACCTGATGCATGGCCTGATAGAGGAGACCTGATGACTGGTGATAGAGGAGACCTTGATGACTGGTGATAGAGGAGACCTGATGACTGGTGATAGAGGAGACCTGATGACTGGTGATAGAGGAGACCTGATGACTGGTGATAGAGGAGACCTGATGACTGGTGATAGAGGAGACCTGATGACTGGTGATAGAGGAGACCTGATGACTGGTGTTAGAGGAGACCCTGATGAGGAGACCTGATGATGGTGATAGAGGAGACCTGATGACTGGTGATAGAGGAGACCTGATGACTGGTGATAGAGGAGACCTGATGACTGGTGATAGAGGAGACCTGATGACTGGTGATAGAGGAGACCTGATGACTGGTGATAGAGGAGACCTGATGACTGGTGATAGAGGAGACCTGATGACTGGGATTAGAGGAGACCCTGTGATAGAGGAGACCTGATGACTGGTGAGTAGAGGAGACCTGATTGACTGGTGTTAGAGGAGACCTGATGACTGGTGTTAGAGGAGACCTGATGACTGGTGTTAGAGGAGACCTGATGACTGGTGTTAGAGGAGACCTGATGACTGGTGTTAGAGGAGACCCTGATGACTGGTGTTAGAGGAGACCTGATGACTGGTGTTAGAGGAGACCTGATGACTGGTGTTAGAGGAGACCTGATGACTGGTGTTAGAGGAGACCTGATGACTGGTGTTAGAGGAGACCTGATGACTGGTGTTAGAGGAGACCTGATGACTGGTGTTAGAGGAGACCTGATGACTGGTGTTAGAGGAGACCTGATGACTGGTGTTAGAGGAGACCTGATGACTGGTGTTAGAGGAGACCTGATGACTGGTGTTAGAGGAGACCTGATGACTGGTGTTAGAGGAGACCTGATGACTGTGTTAGAGGAGACCTGATGACTGGTGTAGAGGAGACCTGATGACTGGTGTTAGAGGAGACCTGATGACTGGTGATAGAGGAGACCTGATGACTGGTGTTAGAGGAGACCTGATGAGGAGACCTGATGAGGAGACCTGATGAGGAGACCTGATGACTGGTGTTAGAGGAGACCTGATGACTGGTGTTAGAGGAGACCTGATGACTGGTGTTAGAGGAGACCTGATGACTGGTGTTAGAGGAGACCTGATGACTGGTGTTAGAGGAGACCTGATGACTGGTGTTAGAGGAGACCTGATGACTGGTGTTAGAGGAGACCTGATGACTGGTGTTAGAGGAGACCTGATGACTGGTGTTAGAGGAGACCTGATGACTGGTGATAGAGGAGACCTGATGACTGGTGTTAGAGGAGACCTGATGAGGAGACCTGATGAGGAGACCTGATGAGGAGACCTGATGAGGAGACCTGATGAGGAGACCTGATGACTGGTGATAGAGGAGACCTGATGACTGGTGATAGAGGAGACCTGATGACTGGTGTTAGAGGAGACCTGATGACTGGTGTTAGAGGAGACCTGATGACTGGTGTTAGAGGAGACCTGATGACTGGTGTTAGAGGAGACCTGATGACTGGTGATAGAGGAGACCTGATGACTGGTGATAGAGGAGACCTGATGACTGGTGTTAGAGGAGACCTGATGACTGGTGTTAGAGGAGACCTGATGACTGGTGTTAGAGGAGACCTGATGACTGGTGTTAGAGGAGACCTGATGACTGGTGTTAGAGGAGACCTGATGAGGAGACCTGATGACTGGTGTTAGAGGAGACCTGATGACTGGTGTTAGAGGAGACCTGGTGGGGAGATGTTACAGTTGTTATCTTCCACAGTCTCGTGAGCTGGAGATCTCAGTCTACTGGAGGGACTGGAGATCACTGTGTGCCGTCAAGTTCCTACGCCTGGAAGACTTCCTGGACAACCAACGACATGGCATGTGCCTCTACCTGGAGCCTCAGGGGAAACTGTTTGCTGAGGTACGATTCCATTATCCACTTCTCCCAACAAAACACCCACATTCACCTTTTCCTGCTTAAAAAAACCCCAGATTTATTCAGAATATTTACAGAATGTACTCATGACCTATGTGTGTTTTCCCACAGGTTACATTTTTCAACCCAGTCATTGAGCGGAGGTCAAAACTTCAAAGGCAAAAAAGATATTCTCTAAACAACAAGGTCTGTAGTTTATTCTGTAAAGTCCAAGTGTTAAGGTTCTTTTAAAGGGTTGTGTAACATAATTATGTTGGATAAAGGTCTAATAAATAAATACATGTTTGTTGATCTTTTTTTTTATTGATTGGATGAATGAAGCTATGGTTGTGACCCTCTGCTCTGTGTCCCAGGGAAGACGTTCCTGCGTGCCCCTCAGATGAACATAAACATCGCTACGTGGGGTCGGCTGGTGAGGAGAGCCATTCCCTCTGTCAACAACTCCTTCAGTCCAGCTCAGCTGCCAGACATGGGGACAGAGCTAGGTCCTGAGTCCCAGTCCATCCTGCACCTGGCCTCCCCCAGGTAAACACACACACCTCATCCAGTGATTATCTATTGGTCCACCCCTTACAAATTGTTGAAGTGAACAGAAATGAAACTTTTAAAGTTGCATGATACTGTCAGTTTAGTCCCCTTCTGAAATGACCTCTCTCTCGCTCTCTCGCTCTCTCTCGCTCTCTCTTTCTTTTTTCAGTGACCTGATTGTGACCAAACTGGAGTTTGGCAAAGAGCCCCCACTTCCCCTGAAGCGCCACACTGTGGCTTCTATTGGAGAGCCCATTCTGGAGAGCAGTATTGCAGACGGAGAGAAAGTACAGGTAGCTGTGAATACAATGTATCAATTCACAAACTCTGAAAGATTCATGTTGCTGTTCTTTTTAGTAAAGACATGACCATTTTAATCAGAGTTTTTCTGACTGGTTTCATGCTGTTCTTTAGCCATGGTATTTTATTGCCTTTGTACGTTGCTCTAGAGAACATGGTCTGTAACGTGACAGTTCTGTAACTGTTAAAGTTGGTTTTACTTAACTGTGATTGGTGTATTTCGATCTAACTGTGATTGTGATTCTGTATATTTTGTACCCAGGAAGCCATGTCTACATTTGACTTCCTGAATGAGAGCAGGAACAGTATGTTGAAGTGTAACCTAGACGACAGTGTTATTGTAGAGCAGCCCAATGAGAGGTTATCTGTCCAACACACCACGGATACCAGGGAGAAGGAAGACTTCCAGTTCAGTCTCATAGACTTTAAATGTGTGGCGGTCCTGGGCCGAGGACACTTTGGAAAGGTAAGGCCACACACACGATCTTCATGTCTCAGGAAGGCAGTAGTGATGTCACACGCCAGATCTAACTGCTCTCTGTTATTCAACAGGTGCTCCTGGCTGACTATGAAAGTACTGGGGAGATGTTTGCTATCAAGGCCCTGAAGAAAGGAGACATCGTATCACGTGATGAAGTAGACAGGTAGGAAGTAACGCCGACAACTTAATGACAATATACACTGAGCATGCAAAACATTAAGAACAACTTCCTAGGGGCCTCCATAGTGGCACAGCATCACAGTGCTAGCTGTGCCACTAGAGATTCTGGGTTCGAGTCCAGGCTCTGTCGCAGCCGGCCTGTGACTGGGAGACCCATGGGGCGGTGCAGGGATGTCCTCGTCCCATTACGAACTAGTGATTCCTGTGGTTGGCCATACGCAGTGCACACTGACACGGTCGCCAGGTACACAGTGTTTCCTCCGACACATTGGTGCGGCTGGCTTCCGGGATAAGTGGGCATTGTGTCAAGAAGCAGTGAGGCTTGGTTGGGTTGTGTTTCGCAGGGCGTCCATCTCTAGGAAGAGTCTTGGTGGTCCCAAACTTCTAACATTTTGCCACTGTGTCCTTAAGGAACTTCAATATTGCAGACATGTTTTGGTACCCTTTCCCAGAATGGTGCCTCGACACAATCCTGTCTCAGAGCTCTACGGCTAATTCCTTCAACCTCATGGCTTGGTTTTTTTCTCTGACATGCAGTGTCAACTGTGGGACCTTATATAGACAGGTGTGTGCTCCTTTCCAAATCATGAATTTACCACATCACAGTGCTAGCTGTGCCACTAGAGATTCTGGGTTCGAGTCCAGGCTCTGTCGCAGCCGGCTGCCACCGGGAAACTCACTAGCAACTCCTGTGGCGGGCCGGGTGTAGTGCACGCTGACACGGTCGCCAGGTGCACAGTGTTTCCTCCGACACATTGGTGCGGCCGGCTTCCGGGTTAAGTGGGCATTGTGTCAAGAAGCAGTGCGGCTTGGTTCGGTTGTGTTTCGGAGGACGCACGGCTCTCGACTTTCACCTCTCCCGAGTCCGTACGGGAGTTGCAGCGACTAGACGAGTCTATAACTACCAATTTGGATATCAAAAAAATTGGGGAGAGAACGAAAAAAGAAAGAACGCCTTCCTAATATTGACTTACCCCCTCCAACGGAGTTGCCCTCAGAACAGCCTCAATTCGTCGGGGCTTGGACTCTACAAGGTGTCGAAAGCATTCCACAGGGATGCTGGCTCATGTTGACTCCAATGATTCCCACAGTTGTGTCAAGTTGGCTGGATGTCCTTTGGGTGGTGGACCATTCTTGATACACGGGAAACTGTTGAGCGTGAAAAACCCAGTAGCGTTTCAGTTCTTGACACAAGCCGGTGTGCCTGGCATCCACTACCATACCCCCCCCCCCCCCCGTTCAAACCGGTGTGCCTGGCATCCACTACCATACCCCCCCCGTTCAAACCGGTGTGCCTGGCATCCACTACCATACCCCCCCCCCCCCCGTTCAAACCGGTGTGCCTAGCATCCACTACCATACCCCCCCCCCGTTCAAACCGGTGTGCCTGGCATCCACTACCATACCCCCCCCCCCCCCCGTTCAAACCAGTGCGCCTGGCATCCACTACCATACCCACCCACCCACCACCCCCGTTCAAACCGGTGTGCCTGGCATCCACTACCATAAGCCCCCCCCCCCCCGTTCAAACCGGTGTGCCTGGCATCCACTACCATACCCACCCCCCCCCCCCGTTCAAACCGGTGTGCCTGGCATCCACTACCATACCCCCCCCCCCCCCCCCCGTTCAAACCGGTGCGCCTGGCATCCACTACCAACCCCCCCCTTCCAATCCGGTCTCCCTCGCATCCACTACCATACCCATCCCCCCCCCCGTTCAAACCGGTGTGCCTGGCATCCACTACCATACCCCCCCCCGTTCAAACCGGTGTGCCTGGCATCCACTACCAAACCCCCCGTTCAAACCGGTGTGCCTGGCATCCACTACCATACCCCCCCCCCCCCCCCCCGTTCAAACCGGTGTGCCTGGCATCCACTACCATACCCCCCCGTTCAAACCGGTGTGCCTGGCATCCACTACCATACCCCCCCCCCGTTCAAACCGGTGTGCCTGGCATCCACTACCATACCCCCCCCCCGTTCAAACCGGTGTGCCTGGCATCCACTACCATACCCCCCCGTTCAAACCGGTGTGCCTGGCATCCACTACCATACCCCCCCGTTCAAACCGGTGTGCCTGGAATCCACTACCATACCCCCCCCCCCCCCCCCTGGCATCCACTACCATACCCCCCCCCCGTTCAAACCAGTGCGCCTGGCATCCACTACCAAACCCCCCCGTTCAAACCGGTGTGCCTGGCATCCACTACCATACCCTGTTCAAAGGCACTTAAAGATTTTGATTTGCCTATTGCCGTCTGAATGACACAGTCCAGGGCTTAAAAATCCTTCTTTAACCCGTCTCCTCCCTTCATCTACACTAATTTGAAGCGGATTTAACAAGTGACATCAATAAGGGATCATAGCTTTCACCTGGATTCACCTGGTCAGTCTGTCATGGAAAGAGCAGGTGTTCTTAATGTTTTGAAGACTCAATATAAATTTGAGATGCATCTATATTGTCTCTGATGCAACTGATCTGTAGTAAAATAACTGACCTCTGTCCTCTCCTCAGCCTGATGTGTGAGAAGCGTATCTTTGAGACTGTGAACAACGTCAGACATCCCTTCCTGGTCAACCTGTTTGCGTGCTTCCAGACAAAGGAACACGTGTGCTTTGTCATGGAGTATGCGGCTGGTGGTGACCTCATGATGCACATACACACAGACGTGTTCCAAGAACCTCGAGCTGTGTGAGTAACAACTCCTTATTCTCATTCCATACTACACTGAACAAAAATATAAACACAACATGTAAAGTGTTTGGTCCCATGTTTCATGAGCAGAAATAAAAGATCCCAGAAATGTTCCATAGACACAAAAAGATTATTTCTCTCAATTTTTGTGCACAAATTTGTTTTACATCCCTGTTAGTGAGCATTTCTCATTTTCCAAGAGAATCCATCCACCTGACAGGTGTGGCATATGAAGCTGATTAAACAGCATGCTCATTACATAGGTGAACCTTGTGCTGAGGGACAATAAAAGGCCACTCTAAAATGTGCAGTTTTGCCACATAACACAAAGCCACAGATGTCTCAAGTCTTGAGGGAGCGTGCAATTGGCATGCTGACTGCAGGAATGTCCACCAGAGCTGTTGCCAGATAATTAAATGTTCATTTCTCTACCATAAGCCAATGTTGTTTTGGAGTATTTGGCAGTACGTCCAACTGGCCTCACAACCTCAGACCACTTGTAACCACGCCAGCCCAGAACCTCCACAGCCGACTTATTCCCCTGCGGGATCGTCTGAGACCAGTCACCTGGACAGCTGATGAAACTGTGGGTTTGCACAACCAAAGAATTTCTGCACAAATGGTCAGAAACCACCTCTGGGAAGCTCATATACCCGTTGTCCTCACCAAGGTCTTGACCTGACTGCAGTTCGGTGACTTCAGTGGGTAAATACTCACCTTCGATGGCCACTGGCACGTTGGAGAAGTGTGTTCTCCATGGATGAATCACGATTTCAACTGTACCGGGCAGATGGCAGACAGAGTGTATGGCGTAGTGTGGGCGAACGGTTCGCTGATGTCAACGTTGTGAACAGAGTGCCCCATGGTGGGGTAATGGTATAGGCAGGCATCAGAATGGCATTTTATTGATGGCAGTTTGAATGCACAAAGATACCTGAGGTCCATTGTCGTGCCATTCATCCGCCGCCATCACCTCATGTTTCAGCATGATAATACACGGCCCCATGTCACAAGGATCTGTACACAATTCAGAGAAAGCAGAAACTGTCCCAGTTCTTCCATGGCCTGAATATATTGACTGATTTTTCTGATCCACATCCCTTCCCTTTTTTAAGATGTCTGTGACCAACCAATGCATATCTGTCTATTATTCCCAGTCATGTGAAATCCATAGAATATCACATGTTTAGGGCCTAATGAATTGACTTCCTAATATGAACTATTAAAAGGTTTTGAAGTGGGTGAATGTTTGTTTTAATATGTAATTTCATAGTGGAGTAATCTTTGTTTATTCTCAGTTGGGTAGGTGGGTAGATTTTAATGTTGTTCATAGGTAACAGCTCTATGTCCTGTCTCCTTCAGGTTCTATGCTGCTTGTGTGGTCTTGGGATTGCAGTATCTTCATGACCATAAGATTGTATACAGGTATGACCATAAGATTGTATACAGGTATGACCATATTATTGTATACAGGTATGACCATATTATTGTATACAGGTATGACCATATTATTGTATACAGGTATGACCATAAGATTGTATACAGGTATGACCATAAGATTGTATACAGGTATGACCATATTATTGTATACAGGTATGACCATAAGATTGTATACAGGTATGACCATAAGATTGTATACAGGTATGACCATAAGATTGTATACAGGTATGACCATAAGATTGTATACAGGTATGACCATAAGATTGTATACAGGTAGGACCATATTATTGTATACAGGTAGGACCATATTATTGTATACAGGTAGGACCATATTATTGTATACAGGTAGGACCATATTATTGTATACAGGTATGACCATAAGATTGTATACAGGTAGGACCATAAGATTGTATACAGGTATGACCATAAGATTGTATACAGGTATGACCATAAGATTGTATACAGGTATGACCATAAGATTGTATACAGGTAGGACCATATTATTGTATACAGGTAGGACCATATTATTGTATACAGGTAGGACCATATTATTGTATACAGGTAGGACCATATTATTGTATACAGGTAGGACCATATTATTGTATACAGGTAGGACCATATTATTGTATACAGGTAGGACCATAAGATTGTATACAGGTAGGACCATAAGATTGTATACAGGTAGGACCATAAGATTGTATACAGGTATGCCCATATTATTGTATACAGGTATGACCATAAGATTGTATACAGGTATGACCATAAGATTGTATACAGGTATGCCCACACAACTGTTCACATACAGTGTATATATTACTGTCCTATACATGAATTGGTTCGTCCCTTATTAACACCACATATGATGATTTGGTACTACAATAGTTGACGAATGCCCCTCTTGTATTTCTGTGATGGTCTTCTTCAGAGACCTGAAGCTAGACAACTTGTTGCTGGACACAGAGGGATACGTGAAGATCGCTGACTTTGGCCTATGTAAAGAAGGTGGGTGGAGAATTTTTATTTTTTATTTTTATTTATTTAACTAGGCAAGTCCGTTAACATATTCTTATTTTCAATGACGGCCTAGGAACAGTGGGTTAACTGGCCTAGGAACAGTGGGTTAACTGGCCTAGGAACAGTGGGTTAACTGGCCTAGGAACAGTGGGTTAACTGGCCTAGGAACAGTGGGTTAACTGGCCTAGGAACAGTGGGTTAACTGGCCTAGGAACAGTGGGTTAACTGGCCTAGGAACAGTGGGTTAACTGGCTTAGGAACAGTGGGTTAATTGAATAATTAACTGTTGAATAATAACCCCATTTGGTATTGCTTTGTAATAGTTGGCTTCATTGATCATCTCTCTGTCTGCTGGTGTGTTCCTGTAGGGATGGGCTATCAGGACCGCACCAGTACGTTCTGCGGTACTCCTGAGTTCCTGGCCCCTGAGGTGCTGACAGAGACGTCATACACGCGGGCCGTGGACTGGTGGGGCCTAGGGGTGCTCATCTTTGAGATGCTGGTGGGGGAGTCCCCATTCCCTGGAGATGACGAAGAGGAGGTGTTTGACAGCATCGTAAACGATGAAGTCCGCTACCCACGATTCCTCTCTACCGAAGCTATTTCCATCATGAGAAGGGTATGGTTTGTTTACTTGTGTATCTCAGGATGGTTATTTAGATGTAAAATAATTCAACGTACACTGAGAATCCAGTCGTGTTTACTGGACTATTGTTCACCATTTTATGGAGTATAATGTAAATAAATGCCTGTTATTTTTGTAACTAACTCTACTCTTCCCCAGCTGTTGAGGAGAAACCCAGAGAGACGTCTTGGGGCTGGTGAGAAAGACGCAGAAGAAGTTAAGAAGCATCCGTTCTTTAGGGTAGGTTCCCTGTATTGGTTTATGATCCCAATCGCAAAGTATGAAAAGTTTATCAACTCTTCATAATGCATTATGAGCGCATTCATAACACCTGTATGAGCTATACGTAGTGAAATTCTATCTCTCTTGACGGTCTGTATTCCCTCAGAGTGTGGACTGGGACGGTCTACTGGCTAAGAAGGTGCGGCCAGAGTTCATTCCCACCATCAAGGGTAGAGAGGACGTCAGTAACTTTGACGACGAGTTCACCTCAGAAGTACCAATCCTGACTCCGCCCCGGGAGCCCAGGGTTCTGACAGCCGAGGACCAGGAAATGTTTTCCGACTTTGACTACATCGCAGACTGGTGTTAGCCAATTACCAGCGTCCTGCTCCTCCTCAACACTACTACACCCTCCCTAACACTGTGAACTGTCTGTAACCGAGACCAACAGCAATATCAACACCCCTCCCCCCCCTAAGGATATCAACAGCCTGTTGCTGCACTCTGTTCCTTGCTGTCTGTGCCATGTATGGGATTGGCAATTTTATGAAGTTTTACTCAACTTTTTTATTAGTATTTTTAACTGTAAATTTGAGACCGCTAAGAGCCATCATTTAGTCTTGTCAGATCACTGGGTCATTCCACATAATCACCTTCTCAGATCACTGGGTCATTCCACATAATCACCTTCTCAGATCACTGGGTCATTCCACATAATCACCTCAGGTCATCTTCAGCTCTTTTTAATTTTATTTTTTGTTGATATTTCTCTGAACAAAAAAAAAGGATAGACTGAAAATCAAGTTAATAGCTTATGAGGCGTAACTGTGGCGTGTAGAAATTGAATTATGGCCCAATAACAAGAAATGTATGAAAGGCGTTACCACATGTATCATTCTGACTGATCTAGCAGGATGTTATTGCATTTATTTAAAAGTTGCCTTAAACAGTTTAATGTTAACACAATTTAAGGGCTTTCAATCTGTAACTATCATCAGGTACTGAAAACCTACCAAAGCCAGCTGCCAAAAAAAATTCAGTCTTCTCTTCTGAAACTATCTGCATCTGACAGAAGAGACCTTGGCCAAGATTAAACATTGATTGGAGCACTTGAACCTTGTAAAGCAGTTTAACTCCAATCGACTTTTACTCTTTGATGGGTTTTCAGTTTGTCCTCCTCCACATACATCATGTATTGAACAAAAGAAGCTAACTTAGTTTTATACTGTTTTATAAGAAAGAACACTATCATGTTGACTCTGATGTACAGTATAATCATGTTTTACAGGATGTTTAGATGCAGCTCGTGAGAGACTGAGCTATTTTCAAACGGAATGTAGAAATATATATATATTTACAATAACAAAAGTGTCATTGTTGTTGGCGTGTGACATGTCGAAACAAGAATACTTTTTTTTTGTAGTCATTTTGAAAAGACAGTCCTAGTCTGGTGTTGTGTTTGCTCATGTGTGGAACTGTTCATGATGGTGTGACAACCACCTCTTCAGTATTTTGATCTCAATTTTAGACTGTTTTAAATGTTCTAGGGCTCGATGGCCTATTTTTTTTATTTTTTTTGTTGTCTGTTAGCTGAATCAGAATGTCTGCTGATTGGACCATGCATTGTCAGTCATTTATACAACTATGGTTCTGTGTGGCTAGCTCATGTCAAGAAAACATTAGACCAACATATCACAAGTAATTAAATACATACTTCATATAATGGAAGCAAAGTCTCTGGCTATTCCTCTTCAAGTGATTAGGAGATATAGGTTGTTGAGGTATTTATGTAGTGTATTCTAACAAACAGGGAATAATGGTGTGGCATGGGGCCAAAGGGGAATACGGTTGACAGTCTGGTAACATATACACTACCAGTCAACAGTTTGGACACACCTAGTCATTCAAGGGTTTGTCTTGTTTTTTTTTACATTGTAGAATAATAGTGAAAACATCAACTATGAAATAACACATATGGAATCATGTAGTAACCAAAAGAGTGTTAAACAAATCCACATATATTTTAGATTCTTCAAAGTAGCCACCCTTTGCCTTGACAGCTTTGCACACTTGGCATTCTCTCAACCAGCTTCACCTGGAATGCTTTTCCAACAGTCTTGAAGGAGTTCCTACATTTGCTGAGCACTTGTTGGCTGTTTTTCCTTCACTCTGCGGTCCAACTCATCCCAAACCATCTCAATTGGATTGAGGTTGGGTGATTGTGGAGGCCAGGTCATCTGATGCAGCACTCCATCACTCTCCTTCTTGGTCAAATAGCCCTTACACAGCCTGGATGTGTGTTGGGTCATGTCTTGTTGAAAAACAAATGGGATGGCGTATCGCTGCAGAATGCTGTAGTAGCCATGCTGGTTAAATGTGCCTTGAATTCTAAATAAATCACAGACCACCGTCACCAGCAAAGCACCATCACACCTCCTTCACGGTGGGACCACATATGGTCCTCATGAGAGCCAGTTTCATCATAGCGCTTGATGGTTTTTGCAACTGCACTTGAAGAAACATTAAAAGTAGTTTCTTTAAATTTTCCAGATTGACTGACCATGTCTTAAAGTAATGATGGACTGTCATTTCTCGTTGCTTATTTGAGCTGTTCTTGCAATAATATGGACTTGGCCCTATTTGGTAAAAGACCATCTTCTGTATACCACCCCTATCTTGTCATAACACAACTGATTGGCTCAAACACACTGAGGCAGGAAAGAAATTCCACAAATGTACTTTTAACAAGGCACACCAGTTAATTGAAATGCATTCCAGGTGACTACCTCATGAAGCTGGTTGAGAGAATGCCAAGAGTGCGCAAAGCTGTCAAAGGCAAAGGGTGGCTCCTTTGAAGAATCTCAAATAAAATATATTTAGATTAACACATTTTGGTTACTACATGATTCCATAGTTTGTCTCACTGTTCTTCTGCAATGTAAAAATGGTCAATTATGAAGAAAAAACCTTGAATGAGTAGGTGTGTCCAAACTTTTGACTGGTACTTCAACCTGAACTGAAACACTCGTAGATAATGAACTGGTACCTCTAGTGAAACCTGACAAACCAGCCTCAAGTCACGTTTTCAGACCGTGTGTGCGTGCTACACTACAAGTATACTCTGACTCAGATGAGTCTGACTTGAGAAACAGGATCCCTCTCCCACGGTCTAGGGCTGCACATGGAAGAGGCTGTACTGTGCCCCAGCCTGCGTGACTGAAACAGGGTGTGTGTGTAGTTTGACAGAGCAGGAACCAGCCATGCTGACACTGTATAAACCTACTGCTGATAAAGGAGGGTGATATTCCCAATACTGTTTAGTCAAATGCATACAAGTAGAGGTAGAGCAGTGGTATCATTTCAGGAATATTTTACAACATTGGGTTTGATAGGAAACTCCATCTTTTTCCTGCCCCCTTTTACTAAGTGATATATGGGAATGTGTTGTCTACTGAAGGTCTTAAGCATGATTAAAAAAAACATCAGTCCTTCACAATGAACAACACCTTGGATTTGCCAAACTCTCTTCCAAACTGAAAATAGTTTTCACTGGACTGTAAATCTACCTACATTATGAGCAGAATACAAGATTGGTGGTAGTTGTAGACCTATAGTATTATCTATTACTAGGCCAAACAGGATGTCCTTAGCCAAAGTGATGACTAGGTGGGTTCTTGTCTTCAGGTCCCTTATCGACCGACAGGAAGGACATGTTAATGTAGGCCGAACTTTCTCCAGGGGAAATGACAGATTTGGGGTCGCAGGCCTGGATCTGGTCAATTTGGGATCATTCCAGAGAAGCCTGTCTGTCTGGGGGGCAGGAAGAGACAGAAAATAACGGAGCAAACTTGTCCACACAGATCAAACGATAAAAAATGGGTTGAAATTAACCAGTAATGGTGGATAATGAAGGAAAGAGTCTGGCTGGTGGTCCTTTAGGAAACAGTCTGGCTGGCGGTCCTTCAGGAAAGAGGCTAGCTGGCTGTAAATATTTGCATGAATTAAAAATCATGATAATGGTAGCATGATCACATTTGGGCCCACTACAATAAGTCCAAGTCCTACGGTATATATTGACTGTGAAGTATGATCAGTCTTTATAAAACCAAGCTAGCTGTGAAGTATGATGTCTTTATAAAACCAAGCTTGCTGTGAAGTATGATCAGTCTTTATAAAACCAAGCTAGAGGTGAAGTATGATCAGTCTTTATAAAACCAAGCTAGCTGTGAAGTATGAACAGTATAAAACCAAGCTAGCTGTGAAGTATGATCAGTCTTTATAAAACCAAGCTAGAGGTGAAGTATGAACAGTATAAAACCAAGCTAGAGGTGAAGTATGAACAGTATAAAACCAAGCTAGCTGTGAAGTATGATCAGTCTTTATAAAACCAAGCTAGCTGTGAAGTATGATCAGTCTTTATAAAACCAAGCTAGAGGTGAAGTATGAACAGTATAAAACCAAGCTAGCTGTGAAGTATGATCAGTCTTTATAAAACCAAGCTAGCTGTGAAGTATGATCAGTCTTTATAAAACCAAGCTAGAGGTGAAGTATGATGTCTTTATAAAACCAAGCTTGCTGTGAAGTATGATCAGTCTTTATAAAACCAAGCTTGCTGTGAAGTATGATCAGTCTTTATAAAACCAAGCTAGAGGTGAAGTATGATGTCTTTATAAAACCAAGCTTGCTGTGAAGTATGATCAGTCTTTATAAAACCAAGCTTGCTGTGAAGTATGATCAGTCTTTATAAAACCAAGCTAGAGGTGAAGTATGATGTCTTTATAAAACCAAGCTTGCTGTGAAGTATGATCAGTCTTTATAAAACCAAGCTTGCTGTGAAGTATGATCAGTCTTTATAAAACCAAGCTAGAGGTGAAGTATGATGTCTTTATAAAACACACCTGGCCTCCATTATAAAAGGTGTAGGAGGATACTGTATGTGCCCATAATTCACCAGCTCAATCCACTGGTCGGACATCATCAGGCAGACAAGGTTCTACTGAAAGCTAGGATTGCTAGTGCAAAGTACACACAGCGTAGGCATAAATACTCCCTGCTTATTTCCACTTGGTATATAATGCCTCTACAGTAGGCGTGTCCTATCAGATCATGTATCTATAACTCCTCCCACCAGCCTCCTCTGGTGTACTATCCTTGTTTTACCAATACATAAATGTGACAAAAAAGTTATTTTACGAACAGTCTCATCATACACAGAAACCACACTCCGTTTTAGCTACCTATGTCGGTTAGAGCTGACTGAATTCCTGATATTTTAAATAGTTATATTTAATTCACAGATGAAATTCAACACCAAACCAGGAGGGCTGCACAGGATCAAAACTGTTCCATCCCATCATATGAAGGGTACAGGAAAACGATGTTGACAGGATGACGAGTGCTACTCAGCGAGCGCTTATGTCACAAAGAGGAAATTCAAACCTGGAAGTTAATCCATTCCAAGTGTCATATAAAATCCAATCAAATGAGAGAAAAACTCAAATAATCAAAAATGAATTAATAAAAGAACATAACAACACGAAAATGTCTACACATATAAACAGGGCAAACCGTTCCATACCTGTCCTACAAACCGTTCCATACCTGTCCTATAAACAGTTCCATACCTGTCCTACAAACCGTTCCATACCTGTCCTACAAACCGTTCCTTACCTGTCCTACAAACCGTTCCATACCTGTCCTATAAACCGTTCCATACCTGTCCTACAAACCGTTCCATACCTGTCCTATAAACCGTTCCATACCTGTCCTACAAACCGTTCATACCTGTCCTATAAACAGTTCCATACCTGTCCTACAAACCGTTCCATACATGTCCTATAAACCGTTCCATACCTGTCCTACAAACAGTTCCATACCTGTCCTACAAACCGTTCCATACCTGTCCTACAAACCGTTCCATACCTGTCCTACAAACAGTTCCATACCTGTCCTACAAACCGTTCCATACCTGTCCTACAAACCGTTCCATACCTGTCCTACAAACAGTTCCATACCTGTCCTACAAACCGTTCCATACCTGTCCTATAAACAGTTCCATACCTGTCCTACAAACCGTTCCATACCTGTCCTTCAAACCGTTCCATACCTGTCCTACAAACCGTTCCATACCTGTCCTACAAACAGTTCCATACCTGTCCTATAAACAGTTCCATACCTGTCCTACAAAGTAATGTGTTATAGGGGTGTCACAGTAAAAACAGAGGGTCTTGAGACAAACCCTTACATCCAACAGGACTTATTTTACTTGTTCCAGTTCTTGAGAATAGCCTCGGCTGCATCCAGGGTGCTGTCTTGCTACAGAGAAAAACAGAGACAGGTGATGAGATACGTTCTTCAATATTCACATGATCACGTTAAAGCAAACCGGAAGAATACATCTTTAAAAAATATATATTTTAACACGGTCCACTCTTTATGAACTGGCCTGTGAGAAAGTCTGTTTTTTTCTGAATGAGAGAAGCCATGTTTACCTTGATGAAGCATAGACGGATGTATTTCTCAAACTGCTTCTTGGAAGCATCACCACAGAACGCTGTGACTGGAATGGCTGCCAGTTTCTACAACAAAACCACGACAACAACACTCAACAACGCTCAACAACGCTCAACAACACACAACAACTCTCAACAACACACAACAACGCTCAACAACACACAACAACGCTCAACAACGCTCAACAACACACAACAACAACACACAACAACGCTCAACAACACACAACAACTCTCAACAACACACAACAACGCTCAACAACACACAACAACTCTCAACAACACACAACAACGCTCAACAACGCTCAACAACACACAACAATGCTCAACAACGCACAACAATGCTCAACAACACACAACAACGCTCAACAACGCACAACAACGCTCAACAACGCTCAACAACGCTCAACAACGCTCAACAACACACAACAACACTCTGAAGAGTTCAACTTGTTGATAGTAATTTTCCTCATGTGAACTAGGGCTTCATTCAACAAGCCTTTTATACAGCATTACTCTGCATTCATCGTGTGATAGTAATATTAATATTTCATGTTAAAATGTTCCCTAAAACTACTGTTACCACAGACCTGTCCCAAATTGGCACCCTATTCCCTATTGTATTGCACTACTTTAGACCAGGACCCTATGGCACCCTATTCCCTATTGTATTGCACTACTTTAGACCAGGACCCTATGGCACCCTATTCCCTATTGTAGTGCACTACTTTAGACCAGGACCCTATGGCACCCTATTCCCTATTGTAGTGCACTACTTTCGACTGGCCAAAGGTAGTGCAATATACGGGCTCCCGAGTGGAGCAGAGGTCTAAGGCACTGCATCTCAGTGCATAGAGGAGTCACTACAGACCCTGGTTCGATTTCAGGCTGTATCACAACCGGCCGTGATTGGGAGTCCCATAGGGCAGCGCACAATTGGCCCAGCGTCGTCCGGGTTTGGCCGGGGTAGGCCGTCATTGTAAATAACAATTTGTTCTTAACTGACTTGCCTAGTTAAATAAAGGTTAAACAAAGGTTAAATAAATAAAGGGAATAGTGTGCCATTTGAAACGCAGATAAGATGTGGCATCAAGCTGTTGGTTTTTTCTTACCTTCTCCTTAATCATCCACTTGACAAACTTGTAGTCGTAAGGCTCATCATCTCCCATATGAGACAAGTCCTGACCTACAACCATGAAAAATATAGTAGGGTCAAACTATAGCCAGTTAGTAATGAAGGGACCTTGTAGTTGTTATGCCAAACAGTCTGCAGGTAGAAACTCTTTATGTTTGGTCCATCCTCTTTGTTATCTACTGTTAAATAAAACAGAGACAGGACCTCTCCACTTCTGATCATCCCAAGCCTGTTTGGTAGCCTGGTCCAGTTTAGCGTTAGCCTGGCCCAGTTTAGTGTTAGCCTGGCCCAGTTTAGAGTTAGCCTGGCCCAGTTTAGAGTAGCCTGGCCCAGTTTAGAGTTAGCTTGGCTCAGTTTTGCGCTAGTCTGGCCCGTCTTAGAGTTAGCCTGGCCCAGTTAAGAGTTAGCCTGGCCCAGTTAAGAGTTAGCCTGGCCCAGTTAAGAGTTAGCCTGGCCCAGTTTAGCGTTAGCCTGACCCAGCTTAGCATTAGCCTGGCCCAGTTTAGCGTTAGCCTGGCCCAGTTTAGCGTTAGCCTGGCCCAGTTTAGAGTTAGCCTGACCCAGCTTAGCGTTAGCCTGGCCCAGTTTAGAGTTAGCCTGGCCCAGTTTAGCGTTAGCCTGGCCCAGTTTAGCGTTAGCCTGACCCAGCTTAGCATTAGCCTGGCCCAGTTTAGCGTTAGCCTGGCCCAGTTTAGAGTTAGCCTGACCCAGCTTAGCGTTAGCCTGGCCCAGTTTAGCGTTAGCCTGACCCAGCTTAACATTAGCCTGGCCCAGTTTAGAGTTAGCCTGACCCAGCTTAGCGTTAGCCTGGCCCAGTTTAGCGTTAGCCTGACCCAGCTTAACATTAGCCTGGCCCAGTTTAGAGTTAGCCTGACCCAGCTAAGAGTTAGCCTGACCCAGCTTAGCATTAGCCTGGCCCAGTTTAGAGTTAGCCTGACCCAGCTAAGAGTTAGCCTGGCCCAATTTATCTTTATTTCCTAATTTCCTTGGACATGACAGCAAATGGAAGCGCTTATGTCATCTTTACCACACTGTTATTATCACATCTACACAACAACCAAGTAAAAACATACTATTTTCATAAAAGTGTATCTTACTAAGGGGTGTGACGTCAACGCACATGAAGTACCCTCCCTCGGGTATGATAGGAGACATGCCAACGTCCTGTAGGATAGCAGCCATGCGGTCCCTCTTCCCCTCCAGCTCCACGGCCAGAGAGGAGAAGTAACACTCAGGTCGACCCATCAGCTCATAGTCCCTCAGCAGGCCCTGGGCCACAGCCTCCTGCAGAAACAGATCATAGTCTTGATACAGACGCATTATTCAAAGCCCTACGGGCCCTGGTCAAAAGTGGTGTATTATATAGGGAATAGAAATGTTCTTCGGGTTTCCATTCTTTCACAACAAGGCAAAATGCGTTGTTTTGACGAGGGGTTTGGATTTTACAACAGTATTTGAATTCCCACTCGTTTGATTTCTTAACACTTTAACAGAATACGTGTTGCAGGGCTTACCTGCAGCGGCGTTGGACAGGTGTACAAGGTGTTCTGCATAACAGTCTGAAGGTGCTTTATCAAGTGTTCTGGCCCTATAGACCAGCCAAGCTGCACAACAAAGACTACTGGTTAGAATATACACAACCATTTCAACTCAACTTCACATGATCAAACACACGGACACACGGACACACAGACACACACACACACACACACAGACACACACACACACACACAGACACACACACACACACACACACACACACACACACACACACACACACACACACACACACACACACACACACACACACACACACACACACACACACACACACACACACACACACATAATACTCTAAAAGTCATGACAGAGGTTTCCCATGGTAACAGAAATCCCTCATCTCTAAAAGTCATGACAGAGGCTTCCCATGGTAACAGAAAACCCTCATCTCTAAAAGTCATGACAGAGGCTTCCCATGGTAACAGAAACCCCTCATCTCTAAAAGTCATGACAGAGGCTTCCCATGGTAACAGAAACCCCTCATCTCTAAAAGTCATGACAGAGGTTTCCCATGGTAACAGAAATCCCTCATCTCTAAAAGTCATGACAGAGGTTTCCCATGGTAACAGAAATCCCTCATCTCTAAAAGTCATGACAGAGGCTTCCCATGGTAACAGAAACCCCTCATCTCTAAAAGTCATGACAGAGGTTTCCCATGGTAACAGAAATCCCTCATCTCTAAAAGTCATGACAGAGGCTTCCCATGGTAACAGAAACCCCTCATCTCTAAAAGTCATGACAGAGGCTTCCCATGGTAACAGAAATCCCTCATCTCTAAAAGTCATGACAGAGGCTTCCCATGGTAACAGAAATCCCTCATCTCTAAAAGTCATGACAGAGGTTTCCCATGGTAACAGAAATCCCTCATCTCTAAAAGTCATGACAGAGGTTTCCCATGGTAACAGAAACCCCTCATCTCTAAAAGTCATGACAGAGGCTTCCCATTGTAACAGAAATCCCTCATCTCTAAAAGTCATGACAGAGGCTTCCCATGGTAACAGAAACCCCTCATCTCTAAAAGTCATGACAGAGGTTTCCCATGGTAACAGAAACCCCTCATCTCTAAAAGTCATGACAGAGGTTTCCCATGGTAATAGAAATCCCTCATCTCTAAAAGTCATGACAGAGGTTTCCCATGGTAACAGAAACCCCTCATCTCTAAAAGTCATGACAGAGGCTTCCCATGGTAACAGAAATCCCTCATCTCTAAAAGTCATGACAGAGGCTTCCCATGGTAACAGAAATCCCTCATCTCTAAAAGTCATGACAGAGGCTTCCCATGGTAACAGAAATCCCTCATCTCTAAAAGTCATGACAGAGGCTTCCCATGGTAAAAAACAATCCCAGCTCTTACCTTCCAGCCCGTCACACTAAAGGTCTTCCCTGCACTGCTGATGGTGATCGTTCTGTCCCACATGCCAGGAAGAGTGGCTAGCAAAACAAAAGAGGAAGCTGTAACCTAGGTAAACAAACTATTAAAGTGAACTAAACAGAATGAAACTAAACTACAATGCACTAAACATAAAACACATCTGTTTCCTTTATATGATGTGAGGAATTGTGTTCACAGCCTAAAAACGATGTAAGTACAGTACCTATTTTGATGTGTTGGTGTCCCTTGTAGATGAGCCATTCATACACCTCATCACTGATGCACAGAGTATCGTGTTTGATGCAGAGGTCGGAGATAGTCTGAAGCTCACTCTTGGTGAATATCTGGAATATGGGACATGGATTAAACACAGAAACTCACAAGTCAGTGTGATAGGGACAGGGTAGTGATGTATTTAAGTCTTTCTTTATTTAACCAGGGTGAACCATTTAGGCCAGAATAACTTCTTCACAAGGGAGACCTCGCCAACAGGACATAGTTCAGACGGTGGAATAAATTGGAAAATGTTTCTCGGACTGTCACGCCCTGAGAGCCGTTTTATTTCTCTATTTGGTTAGGTCAGGGTGTGATTTGGGGTGGGCATTCTATGTTCTCTATTTCTTTGTGTTTGGCCGGGTATGGTTCCCAATCAGAGGCAGCTGTCTTTCGTTGTCTCTGATTGGGGATCATAATTAGGCAGCCCTTTTGCCTTCCTTCAGTGTGGGATCTTGTCTTTGTTTGAGTGCATATAGTTTGCACAACGAAGCTTTTCATTCGTTGTATAGTTTTTTTTTCTTGGTGGAACATTTAAATAAAATAATGTAGGCCTATCACACTGCACCTTGGTCTCATTCTAACGACAAACGCTACACAGACAGTAATCACTCAATTGTACTATGCCTACTTCATGAGAATTGCCGCAGAGGAAAGGGGGATTTGTCAGTTGTTCAACTGAATACCTTCAACTGAAATGTGTCTTCTGCATTTAACCCAACCCCTCTGAATCAGAGAGGTGCAGAGGGGGGGGCTGCCATAGTCAACATCTACGTCTTTGGCGCCCGGGGAACAGTGGGTTAACTGCCTTGCTCAGGGGCAGAACGACAGATTTTTACCCTGTCAGCTCGGGGATTCGATCCAGCAACCTTTCAGTTACTGGCCCAAAGCTCTAACCACTAGGCTTACCTGCTGCCACACTTACCTTCCCAATGGGGTTGTTAGGAGTGTTAATAATGATGGCCTTGGTCTTTGAGGTGAATTTACTGGCTAGTTCCTCTGGATCCAGGACCCAGTCAGCACTGGAAACACTACTGGTCTCCTTATTGGATCTCTGAGATGTCCGTGAGGAAGACAAGAGAGAAGTCAAACACTACATGTCATTCTGCAATATGTACGTTTCCCACAATTCCTCAAAACCTCCGACTATAATATGTTTGAATAGTAGTACACTTACAAGTCGTAATGGTATCAAGACAGGTGTTGCCCCTGCCATTCGAACCATGGGTACATAGCAATCAAAGAAGGGTTCGATGATTATAACCTAGAGGGGAGAGGAGAGGAGAGGAGAGGAGAGGAGAGGAGAGGAGAGGAGAGGAGAGGAGAGGAGAGGAGAGGAGAGGGGAGGGGAGGGGAGGGGAGGGGAGGGGAGGGGAGAGGAGAGGAGAGGAGAGGAGAGGAGAGGAGAGGAGAGGAGAGGAGAGGAGAGGAGAGGAGAGGAGAGGAGAGGAGAGGAGAGGAGAGGAGAGGAGAGGAGAGGAGAGGAGAGGAGAGGAGAGGAGAGGAGAGGAGAGGAGAGGAGAGGAGAGGAGAGGAGAGGAGAGGAGAGGAGAGGAGAGGTTACAGATACAGGTGTAACTTTTATGAAACATTATCAAAATGTGAAAATGTTTCAGAAAGGGTATCATGTCCTAGCCTGGTCCCAAATCTGTTTGTTACGACCATAGGAGTTGGCAATACAACACAAACAGTTCTGGTACCAGGCTAAATATTAGTCAGTAGGTTTAAACAAAGAATAACCCCTCACCTCATCTCCCACTTCCACCAGTGCCTGCATGGTACTGAACAAGGATCCATAGCCACCTACTGTGACCAGTATCTCCTTGAAAGGATCAATCTGGTGTCCATACACTTTCCCATACACCTGAGAAAGAGCCTTCACCAGAGACGGGTGGCCCTGTAAGAGACCAAACAAAGTACTAGTGTCAGAGAAGCAATACGAGATCACGTACACTTACACATGACTGGATGCAATCTAATACCAATGTTTTATTTAACTAACAGAGCTTGCTGTGTACTGTACTGTAAAGTGACAACCACCTTGTTACACACTACATGACCACAGTTAACCAGTTTAGCTCAGAATGATCTAGAACTTACACACAAGTCAATCTATACAATTGCAGGTTGGCTGGCAGGTTGGCAGGCTGGTATGGTACATCATTAAACAGTCAATATGCCTGCCAGTGCCAATGACTATGGGTTGATGCACTAAATGTAGGCCTAAAATATCCCATTTCAATAGATAAGATACTCTGTTATTAGACTTACAAAGCCTCTTGTGTACTGGTTGAGCTTGTCCACTGCAGCAGCGTTAGCCAGGGCCTCCTTGACGTAGGCTGGGGGAGGAATGTCAGGGTAGCCCTGGCCCAGGTTCACTATGGTGGGGTCTGCAGCCACCGAGGTAAAGGCCACCCTGACACCAACACAGACAGTTAGTTACTGTGCCTTTAATTAATGAAATGAAAGAATGTTTTTAAAGCACGTTACGATCTCCCCCCCCCACCCCAAAGTGGGACATTATTGGGGTTTAAAGTTCCTTGCAAGTTGTATTAGTCGTATGTACGGGATACACATGGTATACACCATCCAATGAACCGCTGACTTGCACACCGCAAAGCAAAGTGGTTCGCAGAGTTCGAGACTCATTCCCGCCAGATGCTACCCTGGTTTTCTTTAGTGGGACCAACGTACAGGTCTTGGTAACCTGGCAACGAACTTACCAAACATTCTTGTCCAGTCCCTCAATCCTTTTGGAGTTTGTATGCCTTGATGATGTCATAGCACACTGAGACAAAGAAATAGAGATGCCAGGAATAAGCAAGAACATCTACACACAATATTATATTAGGCTATAACAATGTTATAAACACGTCATAACACTCACCTGTGAGTAGGAGATGTTTCTGATACAGTTGATGTTAATCAAGCGGCATACAGAGCTGAGGGTTCGACGTGTAATGTTCATATCTACAAAACAGTGCAGATCAAAATCATTTTTAATTTGACAGATCCAACACTGCAATACAAAAACTCATGATCCCAAAAGTGAACTATATTTCTGCCATAAACACAAGACAATCACTAGAACTGGATGATTGCACAGCATGGCAGCTGTGGTGCAACTTAGAAATAGGCCAAAAACCTGCAATGTGTGACCAATCCATTTTCACCTGCGACATAGTTTTCAAACTAGTCCAATTCCCGGACATGGTAACTCTGATTAGCAGAGACCTGTCTCGATTCTGCTCTTTCTTCTACTAACAAATGGGAAATGATTTAAATTCAGAATTCGATGTCTTGCCATCACTGCTGGTAAAATGCTAGCTCGGAAAAGATTCTCAGAGCAGATGGATATTACTGTTGATATTAACAGGCTGAGCAAATACACTAGATTTAAATGAAGATGAAAAAGCTGAGCTAAATGCCAATGTGAACTAGACGAGATAGATAACGATAAGGCGCAGGGTGCCTTCATCCATTCAATGGCCAAATGGATTGGAAACGGTGAAGCAGAAAACAAACATCTTATTTCTTTAATTTGGAGAAGAGTAGGCAGACTTGGAATAGTATTACATCCCTTTATGTATAATTAAACTATATCTGATGATCTCGAAGTGATTAATAAGAAAATACACTCTTTCTACAGTTCATTATATCAATCTCATATTTCAGAAGGCGAGTTGGATTCCTTTTTTGATTCAGTTCATAACTCTGTTAAGCCTATAGAAGAAAGGTTTAAGAAACGCTGTGATTCTGAAATAGATATTACTGAGCTGGACCAAGCCATTAAACAAATGCCTATAGGTAAATCACTTGGACCGGATGGCCTGACTCCTGAATTCTAGCGACATTTTTGGGTCTGATATTAGAGTTATTGCTTTCGGTCTACAAAGAGGGTATTGCTAATGCTATCTTACCTCCTTCTTTGAGACGGGAACTAATAGTTCTTATACCCAAACCAAAGAAGGACTCTCTTTACCTGGACATTGTTGACAATGTTGTTGACAACTGACTATAAGTTACTAGCCCATGTCTATGCCAATAGGCTGAGAAAAGGCCTTGATGATATAATCAGTGAAACTCAATCAGGCTTCATTTTACTTTACCTTTATTTAAATAGGCAAGTCAGTTAAGAACAAATTCTTATTTTCAAATACGGCCTAGGAACAGTGGGTTAATTGCCTGTTCAGGGGCAGAACGACAGACTAGCCAGCTCGGGAGTCCAACACTCTAACCACTAGGCTACCCTGCCGCCCCATTAAAGGAAGGAGTTTCCATAACCATATACAATTGTTTTTTTAGATATTTTAGATTACAGTGAGATAATGGAAGATGTTTGAATTCATAATGAAATGTGATTTTGACCAAAATTAACTGTGAAATTGTCTAAGTTTCCCCAGCTATTTTTTCTTCTGGAAAATGATATACAAACACAATTTTTACCCCCACAATACATTGATTTGGAATAATAGAGTTATTAAAATGAATAGGAAATCGATTTTCAAAGGCCTTTGGTTTGACAAGGGTATTAATATTGTATGTGATTTGGTCGACAACACTGAGTTTTTGACGTTTGATGAGTTCATTGGTAAATTTCAGGTTAATATTACTCAGAGAGAATATATGAAGGTTTGCAAAGCAATTCCACTTCCTTTCCTTGGATGTACTAAGAACACTTTGTTATATTATGAAGTTGTTCCCTGTTTTCTGTTTTCCAAGTTAACAAATGAATGACTTGAATCTTTTTCGATAAAAAATGCAACAATAAGTGGATACGATTGACAGTTAATGAAGCCATTTTTGGTGATTATAATTCAATATATTGCTATGGAAGTGACCAGCCCATGCTGTGGTCAAAAGAGACTACCTTTTACCTTGTCTAGTTATCCCAAAAGTTAAAGAAACTAATTTTAAAATATTTTCTTCCTTCTACCCTGTTAATGATTTATTGCACAAAAGACTCAATTTTGACAAAATGCCTTGAGTTTTTTGGTCCTTTGAATCAGAATCTATAGAGCATTTATTTTCTTCATCCTGCCATTCTAGTAAACTATGGATTGAAATTCATGAATGGTTGTGTATAAAATCTCAAGAATTACCTATGTTAACCTTTGATGATATTAAATGGAATTATGCCTATCCTTGTAATTCTGATCATAACTATTTATTAGAAGAAAAAGAAACGCACACCTACGAGGTGCTGGCTAGCAGAGTAGAACACCTATTAAGACGAGGTGCTGGCTAGCGGAGTAGAACACCTATTAAGACGAGGTGCTGGCTAGCGGAGTAGAACACCTATTAAGACGAGGTGCTGGCTAGCGGAGTAGAACACCTATTAAGACGAGGTGCTGGCTAGCGGAGTAGAACACCTATTAAGACGAGGTGCTGGCTAGCGGAGTAGAACACCTATTAAGACGAGGTGCTGGCTAGCGGAGTAGAACACCTATTAAGACGAGGTGCTGGCTAGCGGAGTAGAACACCTATTAAGACGAGGTGCTGGCTAGCGGAGTAGAAACTTGAAAATAAAAGAGAGCCGCACACTCTAAGAGCTCAGATGCAAAAAATGTAATACCAACGCTTCGACAGCCAAGCTGTCTTCATCAGGGTATAATAACATAACTATAACATAACTATTTATTAACATTATTATTCTCTTGGTCAAATATTATATTTACAAATGTAAATGAGGCGGAAAAATTCCTTATTTTTTAGCTTTTTTCCTGATTTATATTTGGCAAGGTTAAAGCACTTCTGACACCATGTTATGATCTTAGTCATATGACTGAACTGTGCAGTAGAGCACATGGAAACGGCTCAGCTTCAAAATATTAGTGATCAATTTAGTGATACCCAAACCATGCCGGTACCCTAGTAATTGATCATGTTTAAAAAAAGGCCTTACCCGGCCCTAAAGCAATGTATAATGTCGGGGCCCGTCGGGCTCTGGTTGCAGAGCTCCAAACCCAATACAACGGGACGTTCCAAGTATTCCGGATAGCACGGATCATAAAATATGCAGCTGAAAATTCTAGTTCACTTACTTGCAAATAGCGAGAGGAGACGCGTTAAGCAAAACTAGTTCATGTTTTGCGTCGTAAGATTCTACACGTCAAATTATCCCCACCCCCAACTCTGACCAATCGAATCAGTGAATAGAATGGTTCGTAGTTATACAACTGAACACCATTAATGATTGCCACTTTCGTGATTCAGAGAGTCTGATATACATGTTTAAAATTAAAACGTTTATAAAGTTATAAAACGTAATAGTTTTAAATCGCAAAGTATTCAATTACGAAACGTACAACATTAATAAGAATCCCATATGTATTAGGAAGCCAAATGTATCAAAATATCCGCAGCAAATAGCAGTAACGTTATATATTTCATGAATTTTGTCATGAAACTTCACTGCACGTCATTGAAATTATTTCTGAACAAAAGCGAGCAAAGCTAAATAGAATGACACATGAACTTGAAACTGACTTTAGGACATTGCAAGCATACTTACAATTGAAAAATAGACCTACGATATTTAACTGGAGGAAAATGTGGATTCCAAGGGGAAAATGAGTGTGTCGACTTCTCTCCAGCTCCAGCCACATTAAAGGTACATGCAGCAAATTGTGTTTCAGACCAATTCAGACCTACCACTCGGTTACATATAAAGGGATAGGACTAAAGAAATGTAACTTGCACTGTATAGGGGTTCCCAAAGTGGGGTCTTGCTGACGATTTCTATTAAATTTTTTACAATTCAGTTTTTTAATATTGCTAGCAACAACAGACTAAAAGAATTTTGGACAATAATTCTGTGGAAAAAGTTTAGAGTGTTCAATACAATACAATGTAATATTGTTCATCCACAATGTATGTTCTTAACTTTTAGATGCACAACATGGGCCTGGGAGGCTCACAGGGATATTGGTATCCACAGTAATCCATCAATGATACATTTTTTCAACTCAATCCCCCCAAATGTTATTATGAACATACAGTGGTGGTGAAAAGTTTTGAGAATGACACAAATATTAATTTCCACAAAGTTTGCTGCTTCAGTGTCTTTAGATATTTTTGTCAGATGTTACTATGGAATACTGGTGTATAATTACAAGCATTTCATAAGTGTCAAAGGCTTTTATTGACAATTACATTAAGTTGATGCAAAGAGTCAATATTTGCAGTGTTGACCCTTCTTTTTCAAGACCTCTGCAATCCACCCTGGCATGCTGTCAATTAACTTCTGGACCACATCCTGACTGATGGCAGCCCATTCTTGCATAATCAATGCTTGGAGTTTGTCAGAATTTGTTTGTTTTTTTTGTTTGTCCTCGCGCCTCTTGAGGATTGACCACAAGTTCTCAATTGGATTAAGTTCTGGGGAGTTTCCTGGCCATGGACCCAAAATATCAATGTTTTGTTCCCCGAGCCACTTAGTTATCACTTTTGCCTTATGGCAAGGTGCTCCATCATGCTGGAAAAGGCATTGTTCGTCAACAAACTGTTCCTGGATGGTTGGGAGAAGTTGCTCTCTGAGGATGTGTTGCTACCATTCTTTATTCATGGCTGTGTTTTAGTCAAAATTGTGAGTGAGCCCACTCCCTTGGCTGAGAAGCAACCCCACACATGAATGGTCTCAGGATGCTTTACTGTTGGCATGACACAGGACTAATGGTTGCGCTCACCTTGTCTTCTCCGGACAAGCTTTTTTCCGATGCCCCAAACAATCGGAAAGGGGATTCATCAGAGAAAATGACTTTACCCCAGTCCTCAGCAGTCCGATCCCTGTACCTTTTGCAGAATATCAGTCTGTCCCTGATGTTTTTCCAAGAGAGAAGTGGCTTCTTTGTTGCCCTTCTTGACACCAGGCCATTCTCCAAAAGTCTTCGCCTCACTGTGCATGCAGATGCACTTACACCTGCCTGCTGCCATTCCTGAGCAAGCTCTGTACTGGTGGTGCCCCGATCCCACAGCTGAATCAACTTTAGGAGACGGTCCTGGCGCTTGCTGGACTTTCTTGGGCGCCCTGAAGCCTTCTTCACAACAATTGAACCGCTCTTCTTGAAGTTCTTGATGATCCGATAAATGGTTGATTTAGGTGCAATCTTACTGGCAGCAATATCCTTGCCTGTGAATCCCTTTTTGTGCAAAGCAATGCGGTGTTTCCTTTCACGTACCAATGGATGACAGAGGAAGAACAATGATTCCAAGCACCACTCTCCTTTTGAAGCTTCCAGTCTGTTATTCGAACTCAATCAGCATGACAGAGTGATCTCCAGACTTTTCCTCGTCAACACGCACACCTGTGTTAAAGAGAGAATCACTGACATGATGTCAGCTGGTCCTTTTGTGGCAGGGCTGAAATGCAGTGGAAATGTTTTTTGCAGATGCAGTTCATTTGCATGGCAAAGAGGGACTTTGCAATTAATTGCAATTCATCTGATCACTCTTCATAACATTCTGGAGTTTATGCAAATTGCCATCATACAAACTGAGAAGCAGACTTTGTGAAACTTAATATTTGTGTCATTCTCAAAACCTTTGGCCACAACTGTACATGCACTGTAATTTAAAAAATTGCAAATGGCACACTCTGCCCCTTTGCAAAATGTGTAGAATTGCAAGAATTTTGCTTTAAAACTTCAACATCTTCTCTCTGTCCCATGGCAAAATGTGTACATTTGTAAGAAATTAGCTTTAAACCTGTATTTTTTTCTCTCTGATATGCCAAGAGTGGAGCCTATAAAATGTTATTTTCCAGGGCCCAAGTTCTGATTAGTCTGGCCAAGCACTGCAGAAGTCATAGTAAAAATGTTTGTTGAGTATTGTTTTCACACTCTGAAGGAGTTGTTTTCTGATATTATGAGGGGATCCCTGATAAATTTGCTATAATATTCTCTTTTTTTTTTAAAGGTCTATGATGCAAATCATTTTGGGAACCCCTGTTCTAATTCATTAGGCACCTATAAATTATATTGCTCAAAAATCTGTGTTATTTATTTAAAGGCATGGCTACTGGCATACACTAGAGCTAGTGATGTAACCATAGAATTACACATACAGTTGAAGTCGGAAGTTCACATACACCTTAGCCAAATACATTTAAACTTAGTTTTTTCAAATTCCTGACATTTAATCCTAGTAAAAATTACCTTTCTTAGGTGAGGTAGGATCACCACTTTATTTTAAGAATGTGAAATTTCAGAATAATAGTAGAGAGAATGATTTATTTCAGCTTTTATTTCTTTCATCACATTCCCAGTGGGTCAGAAGTTTACATACACTCAATTAGAATTTAGTAGGATTGCCTTTAAATTGTTTAACTTGGGTCAAACATTTCAGGTAGCCTTCCACAAACTTCCCACAATAAGTTGGGTGAATTTTGGCCCATTCCTCCTGACAGAGCTGGTGTAAAAAGCGTGCTCGCACACGCTTTTTCAGTTCTGCCCACAAATTGTCTTTGGGATTGAAGTCAGGGCTTTGAGATGGCCACTCCAATACCTTGACTTTCTTGTCCTTAAGCCATTTTGCCACAACTTTGGAAGTATGCTTGGGGTCATTGTCCATTTCGAAGACCCATTTGTGACCAAGCTTTAACTTCAAGACTGATGTCTTGAGATGTTGCTTCAATATATCCACATCATTTTTTCCTCCAATCATAACAATGGTCATTATGGCCAAACAGTTCTATTTTTGTTTCATCAGACCAGAGGATATTTCTCCAAAAAGTATGATCTTTGTCCCCATGTGCAGTTGCAAACCGTAGTCTGGCTTTTTTATGGCCGTTTTGGAGCAGTGGCTTCTTCCTTGCTGAGCGGCCTTTCAGGTTACATCGATATAGGACTCGTTTTACTGTGAAAATAGATACTTTGGTACCTGTTTCCTCCAGCATCTTCACAAGGTCCTTTGCTGTTGTTCTGGGATTGATTTGCACTTTTCGCACCAAAGCACGTTCATCTCTAGGAGACAGAACGCGTCTCCTTCCTGAGCGGTATGACGGCTGCGTGGTCCTATGGTGTTTATACTTGCTTACTATTGTTTGTAAAGATGAACGTGGTACCTTCATGCATTTGGAAATTGCTCCCAAGGATGAACCAGACTTGTGGAGAGCTGCAATTTTTTTCTTCTGAAGTCTTGCTGATTTCTTTTGATTTTCCCATGATGTCAAGCAAAGAGGCACTGAGTTTGAAGGTAGGCCTTCAAATACATACACAGGTACACCTCCAATTGACTCACTCACTCAAATTATGTCCGTTAGCCTATCAGAAGCTTCTAAAGCCATGACATAATTTTCCAAGCTGTTTAAAGGCACAGTCAACTTAGTGTATGTAAACTTCTGACCCACTGGAATTGTGATACAGTGAATTATAGGTTAAATAATCTGACAGTAAACAATTGTTGGAAAAATTACTTGTGTTATGCACAAAGTAGATGTCCTAACCGACTTGCCAAAATTATAGTTTGTTAACAAGAAATGTATGGAGTGGTTGAAAAATGAGGTTTAATGACTCCAACCTAAGTGTATGTAAACTTCTGACTTCAACTGTATGATTGAATTGAATAGGATCTATGTGCATGTAATGCTATATAAATCATTTAATCAGTGATAAATACTGCTTAAATAACAATCAATGGTAACACTCAATAAATGCACATGTAGCAATGCATAGGCTAAAAATAGCAATACAGAAGACTGTATTAAGTATATGTGTTAGTTACAAGCTAATAATAACAAATCAAACTCCCAAACCTAACAAATAGGTCCCAAAGCCAATGTATAATTGATCAGAAAATGTGGTCAGAGGATGTGACGCAATTTCGGTGCCTCCATAGGCATCCAGAGGCCAAATTAAGTTCCACCGATTGCGCCTCCCAAATGTTATAAGAATGTGGAGGGCACCGTATAGCTCCGCATTGACATGATTGGTTGTCAATGCAACCTTTAATATTATAAATGCCTGTGCATGCGTTTCGGTGTTTTTAAACACTTTTTTTGTTTTTTGCTGGAGGTCCTGTATAAACACAAACTCACTTCCTTGACAACCACCTTCAAAACAACTGCTCAACAGGCCCGTGTTGCTCCGCCATGCGCACTGTAAATGCTGCAGGGCCATCGGTTTTGACCATGCTGCCTACATTAATCCTGCAAAGGTCAGACATTGCACACACTAATATGCCTTTTTTCCCCCATATTTAAAGGCTCTGCATATGGTCATCCGTAATCTGAAGTGGCTGTACAGCATTTACTGCATGCAGCTTCTGCCGATCTCAGGGTTGGTTCTTGCTCTTAGCAGAGCAGAGCTATTGTGAAGGAAACTGTCAAGAAAGTGAGTTTGTGAATACAGGACGTACCGCCCCCACCTACTTTCAACTATTCATGTCAATGTGGAGTTATATGGAGCCCCATTGTTAAACAATTTGAGGGGCGCATGGCGATGCGGTACGGAGATGATTTGGCCTCTGCATGCCTCCAGAGGCTCCGCGATTGAGTCACATCCTCCAAATGAAGCCTCCGACCGCATTCGCCGATCAAGCATAAATTGTATTTTAGCTTACATGTTCGCTAGAAGCACAACGCTACAAGATATAAACAGCATGTGAGAGTCCATTAACTACACAACTCACGTCTTCTCTTTAGTTGTCATAAAACGTTTAGGTATGGTGTTGAAATGGATGGGTTACAGGTCTGAAGGCCTTTTAGGTCGCAGCTGGGTCTCATTGGCTAGACCCTTGTTCAAATCTCATCATGGACAACTTTAGCATTTAGGCAACTTTGCAACTACTTACTACTTTTTTAGCTACTTTGTAACTACTTGGGATGTTAGCTAAAATATGCTGTCAATCTGATGTCAGTGATACGGCATCTGCAGAAGTCAAGGCATTCATACTTATTGGGCTTCGCGGAGCAGCACAGAGCTGTTGAGCAGAGATGTTGTGAAGGACGTTGTCAAGGAAGTGAGTTTGTGTTTATACTGGACCTCCCGTCCCCATCTACCGTCCATCAGTTATGTCAACGGGGAATATACAGAGTTCTCTGCATTGTTACACAATTTGGGAGGCTCACGGCGATGCGGTACAGAGCTAAATTTGGCCTCTGCGTCCCTCCGGAGGCTCCGCAATTGTGTCACACCCTCCATATGGAGCCTTCGACCACATTGACAGATCAAGCATGGACTTTTAATAAGTATTTAACCTAACTCCTACCCCTAAATTTAACCCTACCCCTGACCCCTAGCCTAGCAAATGTTAGACACCTAGCTAGTGTTAGCCACAACAAATTGAAATTCGTAACAATATGTTTTGCAAATTCGTAACATTGTACGAATTGCAATTCGTAACATATCATACGCAATGGATGATTACCATCCACAAATGAATACATATCATACGAAACATAACATCAAGAGTGTGTCGGATTTACATGTACTATATTATGTCTACCCCTTTGTGTCCAGGCTGTCATCAAGGTCGAGGTGGCTGGCCAGGTGTATGCCGACCTGGCCATACTCTTATTCGTAATTGACCCGTTTATAGTCGGATCTGATGATAGGGAGAAAAAAGAAAAAAATCAGGAAGTGTCTTAATATTCCTAAATAGATGTTGTCAAAATACTCGCTACCAGTTTATAGACTTTATAGAATTTGCAGCGGGCTGTGACTTAGTCAATAATACCCATCGGCAGTTCATATTTTTTTTGTTCTACTCTCTTCCAGCTTGTTGGATAGTTAGGTATTGTAATGAAACAGCAGGGAGCAGGTCTCGAACCGTCTACCTTCTAGCACGAGGTCGGGCGCGCTATCGAACGTGCCACAAAAACATGCTCGAACGGCAGAGTCGATTTCCGCGCTTATAAACCCAGGGTCGTTACAATATTATCAAACATGTTCTCGTTATATCTGTGATGTTATTAGCTAACCAACAGTGTGCCAGCAGATTCACACAAAGTTTCGTATTGTTCTTCAAAGAAAATACCAATAGAAGTAGCTACGGTTTTTATCAATGTTTTTTTTGTTACTATTTAGCTAGTCACAGGTATTGTTTAGGTTAACATCATTAGCTAGCTAGCTACACTTAAGCTAACTAGCTGACGTTAGCTAGCTGTCATGTAACGTTAGATGAGGGCCATATTAATTAAGGCAGCTACTGTAGCTAGCTTCTACACATATTTTGATAATACAACATTACTGGTAAAATGCTAATAACACAATTATTGATTAGTAAACACACAAAAGTACAGTACATCGGCTCTCACTTTTTAATGAAAATCAAACAAGTATTCTTAACTTTACAGGCAGCCTCTCCTGCCCTACACTTTCTTCAGAGTTTAAACTCAAAACTGGTTTTCAAACTCATTGTTGTAACCAATTGACTCATATTAGTTTTATTTGCACAAAACCCTGGTAGAGCATAGGGGAGGTTAGGCCTTGTGGTCTTCATGTTTCCTTATTGTTTTTGGGGCTTTTAATACACTGTTATTATCCCTTCCTTTATGTATGAGTCTTTTCCCATGTAGGCAGCTGAGATGCTCTCAGAAGGTGAGCTGAAGGACTTTGCCCAGGGCCAGTCCCTGTACCGTGTTCTCCAGCCCTGGTGGGATGTCTTCAGCCACTACCTATCCATCGTGATGTTCTCAATCGGAACCCTCGGAGGAACTCTGCAGGCAAGGAATTTTAACAGAACATTTTTCATTTGTGTTTTAATGCGATTTTCAATGTAATTCCATCTGTCTCCCAGTGTATAAGGCTTTAGTTCCAGGTTATTATGACGTTTCTGATGCTTCCTTATGTTTAAATGCCTTGCAGGTCACCCTCCGCAAGATCGTCTGCGTCCCCTGTCAGATGACATCAGATGACTTCTGTGTGGTTTTTAACCATAGAGGCACCACATTAAGGAATGCCACTACTGAAGCCAGCTTCCCTCTCCTCCCCAAGGGCCTTTACAAGCTAGATCTTCAGCAGTATGCTTACGTTGACGCCGTGTGCTACGAAAAACAACTCCACTGGTTCGCCAAGTTCTTCCCTTACGTCGTGATGCTAGAGACTCTGGCTCTTGTGATTATAAGCAACTTGTGGTTCAAGTACCCTAGCACCAGCTCCAGACTCATGCACTTTGTCTCCATTCTACACAAATGCTGTGACTCTCCCTGGACCACCCGGGCCTTGTCTGAGACAGTGGCAGAGCAGGGTGGGGCCCAGCCCTCAATGAGCATGTGTAGTCCTGCTCTCCAGGCCTCTTCAACATCAGACTGTAGCAGCAGAAGGCCGATGGGGACAGAGTTTCTTAGCGTTTTAGACAAAAAGGAAGGTGAGCAGGCCAAAGCTATCTTTGAGAAGGTGAAGAAATTGAAAGTACACGTGGAGGACAAAGACATCATTTATCACTTGTATATGAGGCAGATAGTCACCAAGATTGTGTTTCTGCTGTTCACCTTGGCCTATATCCCTTACGCAGCCTCACATATCCTGTTTGACGTTGACTGTGTGGTAGATTCCCAAGCGCTGATGCCGTTTCAGCCCTTTCACTGTGTTCACTCACTGGCCACCATTTTCTGGCTCCTCTCCTTGGTTTACACAGTACTGATGGTCATTTACAGCGTGACTTGCTTCTACAGCTTCTGGTGGATGATGAGAAACTCTCTCAGGGAGTACTCCTTTGACTCAGTGAGGGAGGAGAGCAGCTTTAGCGACATCCCCGATGTCAAGAATGACTTCGCCTTCATCCTCCACCTCCTGGACCAGTATAACCCTCTGTTCTCTAAACGCTTTGCAGTCTTCCTCTCAGAGGTCAGTGAGAAGAAACTGAGGCAGCTCAACCTGAACTACATGTGGCCTTTGGAGAAGCTGACCCAGAAGGTGATGCGTAACGCTCAGGACCAGATAGAGCTCCATCTCATGCTCCTCAGCGGCATCCCAGAGGCCGTGTTCGATATCAGGGAGCTAGAGGTGCTCAAGCTGCAGCTGATACCGGATCCTAGGCTCACGCAGAAGCTTACGCAGCTTGGGAACCTGAGAGAGATCTGGCTGGATCATTCTCCTGCCACCGTAGACCTCATGGCTCTGGGGTTTCTCTCTGAGAACCTGAGGATCCTGAGGATGAAGTTCACAGAGGTGGAACAGGCTCCCTGGTGGGTGTTCAGTTTGCGTAACCTGACTGAGCTCTATCTGTATGGAAATATGTTCAATCAGGACAACACGACGTTCGTCAACAGCCTACCCAAGCTCAAGAATCTGAAGGTGTTATTCATCAAGTGCACCATCACCGCCATGCCGAAAGTCATTACCAACTCAATACCCTCGATACAGAAGCTTTCCGTCGACAACGAAGGCACCCAACTCTCTGTCCTGCAGAGTCTGAAAATGATGTCACAGCTCACCTGCTTGGAGCTACCGAACTGTGATCTCCAGCGGATACCGAGTCCTATCTTCAGCCTGAAGAACCTGCAAGAAATAGACCTCAAAGGGAACAACCTCAAAACCATCGAGGAGATCATCAGTTTCCAGCACCTTCCCAAGCTCTCTGTCCTGAAGCTGAAGTACAACAGTATCACTTACATCCCTGTCCACGTCGGCGTGCTGGGCAACCTGGAGCAGCTTCATCTGGGTCATAACCTCATCAGTTGCACGCCACCGCAGCTGTTCCTGTGCAGCAGACTCTATCTGCTAGACCTCAGTCACAACAAGCTGTCTGCCATTCCTATTGAAATACAGGAACTGAAGAGACTGCAGCTCCTCAATGTGTCTAACAATAATGTATGAATATGATATATGATTAAGATTACGCATTTCATGTGTTCATTCATTAATCAAGTTTTTTGGGGGGGAACTTTCTTTTTATACTGACGCGTGGACATCATTGTAGTTGTGTAGGCTATTTGATTGTGTTAACTTAACCCACAACCCTAAAAGATTTATAAAGCAAGTGTAAAAACCTAGTGTTAAATCATTGTATTGAGAGAAAGGTAATATATGGGACGGCAGGGTAGCCTAGTGGTTAGAGCGTTGGACTAGTAACCGAAAGGTTGCAAGTTCGAATCTCTGAGCTGAGGAGGTACAAATCTGTCGTTCTGCCCCTGAACAGGCAGTTAACCCACTGTTCTTAGGTTGTCATTGAAAATAAGAATTTGTTCTTAACTGACTTGCCTAGTAAAATTAAAATATAGGTACGATTTTTTTTTTGTTGAGAGACATCAGAACGACAGGCTGAATTACAACTTTATAATCAGAATCTATTTGTTTTTATCTCTTATACCTCAGATTGACCATCTCCCAGAAGGTATGTTCCAGTGTAAGACCCTCCAGTCCCTACTGCTAGGTCACAACAACCTGTCAGTGGTCCCCCACCAGGTAAGTGAGCAGAGTTGGGGTCAATTCTATTTCAATTCAGGAAGTCAACTGAAATTCAGATTTTCTTCCATGGTTTTCTATAGGACAGATTTAGGCCCAATACATGGTTGGACAGTAGGTGGCAGGGACTGTGAATAATTATGTATGCGGCAGGGTAGCCTAGTGGTTAGATCATTGGACTAGTAACCGAAAGGTTGCAAGTTCAAATCCCCGAGCTGACAAGGTACAAAATCTGTCGTTCTGCCCCTTAACAGGCAGTTAACCTGCTGATTTCACTAAATGAATTTCCATATACAGGGACAATAAAGTATATCGTATTGTATTGTTCCTGAATTGAATAGCCTTAGTGCAAGTCTGTTTGTGCTATCATGCCAACACCTTGTCACTCATTCCAGTGAAAAGGAGTTGACTTGATAACACAAATAATTCTGGGAAAGGCTTCTGAAGTGAAATGGAATTGATCTCAACCGTGCAGGTGGGTGAGCTGACCAACCTGGTGGTGTTGGACCTGAGGGGGAACCAGCTGGAGAGCCTTCCTGCCGAGCTGGCGGAGTGCCACAGCCTGATGCCTAGTGGACTGCTGGTAGAGGAGGGGCTGCTCAACTCTCTGCCCCCCAGTGTCAAGGAGGGCTTCCAGAGGCCTGATAAGGAGTACCTGGGGAAAATAGAGGCTGAAGGAGTGGGGAATGCTCTCACCTGTAACCCCATTATCTGTAATACAGCAGGACATGGAGATACGGCCTGCAGCGTGATATACTCCATGTGATGGGGCTATTCCAAATGAACATCTTAGCTCAGTGGCTTTAAACCTGGTGTATTAGTAGGCCTATGTGGTTTACCTGGCCTAGCCACAGGGGACACTTATTTAACCTTTATTTGATCTGGGAGTCATACTGAGACTAAGGTCTCTTTTACAGATGAGCCCTGAATTACAAAAATAACAGAAAATACACACATTAAAATATAAATACAAAGTGCAATCAGAAAGAACAACGGTCAAAAAACAAACACATTCATCAGTAGTGAGGTCCTCAATCAATTTTCTGAGTTACCTTAGAAGCACCGAAACATCACATTTTGAAGATTGCTCAACAAAAAAGGTGCGAGAAAACTAAAAGCTGATTTACCTAACTCAGTAGAAACCAAAGGAATTTCCAGAGTTAATCATCCCTGAGAGGGGGGGGGGGGGGGGGGTGGTAGCTCATAAGTCTAAAGGTTAGTAATGATGTTAGGTACAGTGATTGTTTTTGTAAAAGGGCTTTATAAACGAAAACCTAGCAATGTATCAATCTACTTGACATCAAAGTCCATGCAGTGATGAGTACGAAAACTGTCTATACGTTTGAAGGCTCATAAGAGCAAAGGACGAATCGACTAGGTTAAGTACTAGTAAACGGGAAAATACTTACTTTTATAACAGTAATGTAATATGACGGTTCCAAATGAACACTCCCATGTTCCAATCCACTCTGTTGCTGCCAAGTACAACATAACAGTCATTGTTGACAGTGGACCACTGACAAGTTCTGTTTGATAAAAAAAAAAAAAACTGAGCTCCTGTTTGGGCATTTCATATAACATGACCATTTGTTTTTATAATGATGATTACCGTGGTTTAGCCTGTGTGTTCAGACTAGTCACATAACTGTGGTCACTTAGTGTTACTCGTGTCACATACAAATAAAAGCCATGACACTGTTTTTGAAAGACTGGGCAAGTCTATCAGCCCATATCCACAAGTCAGTTAAGAACAAATTCTTATGTACAATGACAGCCTACCAAAAGGCCTGCGGGGACGGGGGCTGTGATTAAAAATAAAAAAATATATATAAATATAGGACAAATTACACATCACGACAAGAGAGACACCACAACACTACATACATAATGAGAGACATAAGAGAACAACACAGCAAGGCAGCAACACATGACAACACGGCATGGTAGCAGGACTAAACATGACAACACGGCATGGTAGCAGGACTAAACATGACAACACGGCATGGTAGCAGGACTAAACATGACAACACGGCATGGTAGCAACACAACATGACAACACGGCATGGTAGCAGGATTAAACATGATACAAACATTGGGCACAGACAACAGCACAAAGGGCAAGAAGGTAGAGACAACTGCACAAAGGGCAAGAAGGTAGAGACAACAGCACAAAGGGCAAGAAGGTAGAGACAACTGCACAAAGGGCAAGAAGGTAGAGACAACAGCACAAAGGGCAAGAAGGTAGAGACAACAGCACAAAGGGCAAGAAGGTAGAGACAACAGCACAAAGGGCAAGAAGGTAGAGACAACAGCACAAAGGGCAAGAAGGTAGAGACAACAGCACAAAGGGCAAGAAGGTAGAGACAACAGCACAAAGGGCAAGAAGGTAGAGACAACAGCACAAAGGGCAAGAAGGTAGAGACAACAGCACAAAGGGCAAGAAGGTAGAGACAACAGCACAAAGGGCAAGAAGGTAGAGACAACAGCACAAAGGGCAAGAAGGTAGAGACAACAGCACAAAGGGCAAGAAGGTAGAGACAACTGCACAAAGGGCAAGAAGGTAGAGACAACAGCACAAAGGGCAAGAAGGTAGAGACAACAGCACAAAGGGCAAGAAGGTAGAGACAACAGCACAAAGGGCCAGAAGGTAGAGACAACAGCACAAAGGGCAAGAAGGTAGAGACAACTGCACAAAGGGCAAGAAGGTAGAGACAACAGCACAAAGGGCAAGAAGGTAGAGACAACTGCACAAAGGGCAAGAAGGTAGAGACAACAGCACAAAGGGCAAGAAGGTAGAGACAACTGCACAAAGGGCAAGAAGGTAGAGACAACTGCACAAAGGGCAAGAAGGTAGAGACAACAGCACAAAGGGCAAGAAGGTAGAGACAACAGCACAAAGGGCAAGAAGGTAGAGACAACAGCACAAAGGGCAAGAAGGTAGAGACAACAGCACAAAGGGCAAGAAAGTAGAGACAACAGCACAAAGGGCAAGAAGGTAGAGACAACAGCACAAAGGGCAAGAAGGTAGAGACAACAGCACAAAGGGCAAGAAGGTAGAGACAACAGCACAAAGGGCAAGAAGGTAGAGACAACAGCACAAAGGGCAAGAAGGTAGAGACAACAATACATCACGCAAAGCAGCCACAACTGTCAGTAAGTATGTCCATGACTTGAGTCATTGAATGAAGAGATTGAGATAAAACTGTCCAGTTTGAGTGTTTGTTGCAGCTCGTTCCTGTCGCTAGCTGCAGCGAACTGAAAACACGAACGACCCATGAATGTGTGTGCTTTGGGGACCTTTAAGGTGGGAGATCTCTCCACGGTTCTGGATGGCCACCATGTCAGTGTAGTGCTCCGTGCACCACTTTCTAGCAGTGTCCCAGTTCATAGTTTTGTTGGAGTGATGGTAGGACCAGCCCTCTACTCTAGTGCACATGGTGACAACTGAGGAATGACAAAAAGGTCAATATTGACATACAGTACATGAATGACTTTACATGAGTGGGATTTTAGAAATGCATAGATCTATTGAAATGTGTTTCTTACTTGAGTACAGGAGGATGAGGGTGATCCATGAGCTGAGGCTTCTGGTTTGCTGTGATGCAGAGCAGAAGTCCTGTGGAGACAACATCAAGCCATACTTTACAGACTGAGAAATGCATTGGCTGTCTGAAATGTATATAAACTAACTGGTGCATCTTCATTTTAAGGCATAAACCAATTCTCTCAACAGTACTTACCATTGTATGTTTAAAAATCTAATCATCACAGTTTGATTTCACAGAAGTGTGATTGACTTGGAGTAACATTGTGTTGTTTAAGTGTTCCCTTTATTTTTTTGAGCAGTGTATATATATATTTATACACTGCTCAAAAAAATAAAGGGAACACTTAAACAACACAATGTTACTCCAAGTCAATCACACTTCTGTGAAATCAAAACTGTCCACTTAGGAAGCAACACTGATTGATAATAAATGTCACATGGTGTTGTGGAAATGGAATAGACAACAGGTGGAAATTATAGGCAATTAGCAAGACACCCCCAATAAAGGAGTGGTTCTGCAGGTGGTGACCACAGACCACCTCTCAGTTCCTCTGCTTCCTGGCTGATGTTTTGGTCACTTTTGAATGCTGGCGGTGCTTTCACTCTAGTGGTAGCATGAGACGGAGTCTACAACCCACACAAGTGGCTCAGGTAATGAGCTCATCCAGGATGGCACATCAATGCGAGCTGTGGCAAATCAAATCAAATTTTATTTGTCACATACACATGGTTAGCAGATGTTAATGCGAGTGTAGCGAAATGCTTGTGCTTCTAGTTCCGACAATGCAGTAATAACCAACAAGTAATCTAACTAACAATTCCAAAACTACTGTCTTATACACAGTGTAAGGGGATAAAGAATATGTACATAAGGATATATGAATGAGTGATGGTACAGAGCAGCATAGGCAAGATACAGTAGATGATATCGAGTACAGTATATACATATGAGATGAGTATGTAAACAAAGTGGCATAGTTAAAGTGGCTAGTGATACATGTATTACATAAGGATGCAGTCGATGATATAGAGTACAGTATATACGTATGCATATGAGATGAATAATGTAGGGTAAGTAACATTATATAAGGTCGCATTGTTTAAAGTGGCTAGTGATATATTTACATCATTTCCCATTATTAAAGTGGCTGGAGTTGAGTCAGTGTCATTGTCAGTATGTTGGCAGCAGCCACTCAATGTTAGTGGTGGCTGTTTAACAGTCTGATGGCCTTGAGATAGAAGCTGTTTTTCAGTCTCTCGGTCCCAGCTTTGATGCACCTGTACTGACCTCGCCTTCTGGATGATAGCGGGGTGAACAGGCAGTGGCTCGGGTGGTTGATGTCCTTGATGATCTTTATGGCCTTCCTGTAACATCGGGTGGTGTAGGTGTCCTGGAGGGCAGGTAGTTTGCCCCCGGTGATGCGTTGTGCAGACCTCACTACCCTCTGGAGAGCCTTACGGTTGAGGGCGGAGCAGTTGCCATACCAGGCGGTGATACAGCCCGACAGGATGCTCTCGATTGTGCATCTGTAGAAGTTTGTGAGTGCTTTTGGTGACAAGCCGAATTTCTTCAGCCTCCTGAGGTTGAAGAGGCGCTGCTGCGCCTTCTTCACGATGCTGTCTGTGTGAGTGGACCAATTCAGTTTGTCTGTGATGTGTATGCCGAGGAACTTAAAACTTGCTACCCTCTCCACTACTGTTCCATCGATGTGGATAGGGGGGTGTTCCCTCTGCTGTTTCCTGAAGTCCACAATCATCTCCTTAGTTTTGTTGACGTTGAGTGTGAGGTTATTTTCCTGACACCACACTCCGAGGGCCCTCACCTCCTCCCTGTAGGCCGTCTCGTCGTTGTTGGTAATCAAGCCTACCACTGTTGTGTCGTCCGCAAACTTGATGATTGAGTTGGAGGCGTGCGTGGCCACGCAGTCGTGGGTGAACAGGGAGTACAGGAGAGGGCTCAGAACGCACCCTTGTGGGGCCCCAGTGTTGAGGATCAGCGGGGAGGAGATGTTGTTGCCTACCCTCACCACCTGGGGGGGCCCGTCAGGAAGTCCAGTACCCAGTTGCACAGGGCGGGGTCGAGACCCAGGGTCTCGAGCTTGATGACGAGCTTGGAGGGTACTATGGTGTTGAATGCCGAGCTGTAGTCGATGAACAGCATTCTCACATAGGTATTCCTCTTGTCCTCTTGTTCAGTTCCACACGAATGCTGCCATCAATCCACGGTTTCTGGTTGGGGAATGTTTTAATCGTTGCTATGGGAACGACATCTTCAACGCACGTTCTAATGAACTCGCACACCGAATCAGCGTATTCGTCAATATTGTTATCTGACGCAATACGAAACATGTCCCAGTCCACGTGATGGAAGCAGTCTTGGAGTGTGGAGTCAGCTTGGTCGGACCAGCGTTGGACAGACATCAGCGTGGGAGCCTCTTGTTTTAGTTTCTGTCTGTAGGCAGGGATCAACAAAATGGAGTCGTGGTCAGCTTTTCCGAAAGGGGGGCGGGGCAGGGCCTTATATGCGTCGCAGAAGTTAGAGTAACAATGATCCAAGGTCTTTCCACCCCTGGTTGCGCAATCGATATGCTGATAAAATTTAGGGAGTCTTGTTTTCAGATTAGCCTTGTTAAAATCCCCAGCTACAATGAATGCAGCCTCCGGATAAATCGTTTCCAGTTTGCAGAGAGTTAAATAAGGTTCGTTCAGAGCCATCGATGTGTCTGCTTGGGGGGGGATATATACGGCTGTGATTATAATCGAAGAGAATTCTCTTGGTAGATAATGCGGTCTACATTTGATTGTGAGGAATTCTAAATCAGGTGAACAGAAGGATTTGAGTTCCTGTATGTTTCTTTCATCACACCATGTCACGTTAGCCATAAGGCATACGCCCCCGCCCCTCTTCTTACCAGAGAGATGTTTGTTTCTGTCGGCGTGATGCGTGGAGAAACCCGTTGGCTGCACCGCCTCGGATAGCGTCTCTCCAGTGAGCCATGTTTCCGTGAAGCAAAGAACGTTGCAGTCTCTGATGTCCCTCTGGAATGCTACCCTTGCTCGGATTTCATCAACCTTGTTGTCAAGAGACTGGACATTGGCAAGAAGAATGCTAGGGAGTGGTGCACGGTGTGCCCGTCTCCGGAGTCTGACCAGAAGACCGCCTCGTTTCCCTCTTTTTCGGAGTCGTTTTTTGGAAGGTTTGCTGTGTTTGTCAGCGCAGTGTCCAGAGCATGGAGGCGCTACCAGGAGACAGGCCAGTACATCAGGAGACGTGGAGGAGGCCGTAGGAGGGCAACAACCCAGCAGCAGGACCGCTACCTCCGCCTTTGTGCAAGGAGGAGCAGGATGAGCACTGCCAGAGCCCTGCAAAATGACCTCCAGCAGGCCACAAATGTGCATGTGTCTGCTCAAACGGTCAGAAACAGACTCCATGAGGGTGGTATGAGGGCCCGACGTCCACAGGTGGGGGTTGTGCTTACAGCCAAACACCATGCAGGACCTTTGGCATTTGCCAGAGAACACCAAGATTGGCAAATTTGCCACTGGCGCCCTGTGCTCTTCACAGATGAAAGCAGGTTCACACTGAGCACATGACAGACGTGACAAAGTCTGGGGACACCGTGGAGAACGTTCCGCTGCCTGCAACATCCTCCAGCATGACCGGTTTGGCGGTGGGTCAGTCATGGTGTGGGGTGGCATTTCTTTTGGGGACCGCACAGCTCTCCATGTGCTCGCAGGAGGTAGCCTGACTGCCATTAGGTACCGAGATGATATCCTCAGACCCCTTGTGAGACTATATGCTGGTGCGGTTGACCCTGGGTTCCTCCTAATTCAAGACAATGCTAGACCTCATGTGGCTGGAGTGTGTCAGCAGTTCCTGCAAGAGGAAGGTATTGATGCTATGGACTGGCCCGCCCATTCCCCAGACCTGAATCCAATTGAGCACATCTGGGACATCATGTCTCGCTCAATCCACCAACGCCACGTTGCACCACAGACTGTCCAGGAGTTGGAGGATGCTTTAGTCCAGGTCTGGGAGGAGATCCCTCAGGAGACCATCCGCCACCTCATCAGGAGCATGCCCAGGCGTTGTAGGGAGGTCATACAGGCACGTGGAGGCCACACACACTACTGAGCCTCATTTTGACTTGTTTTAAGGACATTACATCAAAGTTGGATCAGCCTGTAGTGTGGTTTACCACTTTAATTTTGAGTGTGACTCCAAATCCAGACCTCCATTTGTTGATAAATTTGATTTCCATTGATCCGTTTTGTGTGATTTTGTTGTCAGCACATTCAACTATGTAAAGAAAAAAGTATTTAATAACAATATTTAATTCATTCAGATCTAGGATGTGTTATTTTAGTGTTCCCTTTATTTTTTTGAGCAGTGTATATAATGTACACACACACACACGCCACATTACAACAACAGCCAAAGAAACCTTTCATCATTCATTCCAGGCTACTCTGGAAGTTCCAACTTGGTAACGTTCTCCCTCTTTTAGATATCTGGACTCTATCCTATTGTGTCGGTCAGACAGATAAGAGCGTCTCTGAGCAGGTGCCAGAGCCCAAAGCCCAGTCTGCAACAGGAAACAAAGATTGAGGAAGCAGTCATTAACAACAGCCTCTGGCCTGGGCAGAGACTCACAGATACTGAGCTGGTGTTGAAATGTTTCTTTCACTCCTTTGAAATGTCTGGCTAACACCACATCAAGCATTTGTTGTCATGAATAGTGGGGTGCATAATCTATTAATTAGTCATAATATTGTAAGCTAACAGTTGACAAATGTACTATGTCAAGTCAACCTCTATTTCAAGTGCATTTCATTGAGTTAGGTTTTGTTATAACAGTGTAGAATTTGACTAACCCACTACTGTGTTTTTGCATTTTTATTCAAGGATATGCACAGCTTGAGAGGATACAGGGAGACAGACACGTTGTCATGAAGATACAGGGAGACAGAAAGGTTGTCATGAAGATACAGGGAGACAGGTTGTCATGAGGATACAGGGAATCAGACAGGTTGTCATGAAGATACAGGGAGACAGACAGGTTGTCATGAGGATACAGGGAGACAGACAGGTTGTCATGAAGATACAGGAAGACAGACAGGTTGTCATGAGGATACAGGGAGACAGACAGGTTGTCATGAGGATACAGGGAGACAGACAGGTTGTCATGAAGATACAGGAAGACAGACAGGTTGTCATGAGGATACAGGGAGACAGACAGGTTGTCATGAGGATCCAGGGAGACAGACAGGTTGTCATGAAGATACAGGGAAACAGACAGGTTGTCATGAGGATACAGGGGGACAGACAGGTTGTCATGAGGATACAGGGAGACAGACAAGCTGTCATGAGGATACAGGGAGACAAAAAAGTTGCCATGAGGATACAGGGAGACAGACAAGTTGTCATGAGGATACAGGGAGACAGACAAGTTGTCATGAGGATACAGGGAGACAGACAATTTGTCATGAGGATACAGGGAGACAGACAGGTTGTCATGAGGATACAGGGCGACAGACAAGCTGTCATGAGGATACAGGGAAAGAGACAGGTTGTCATGAGGATACAGGGAGACAGACAGGTTGTCGTGAGGATACAAGGAGACAGACAAGTTGTCATAAAAATACAGGCAGTTGTTGTTCCTGCTGTTGTTGTTGGACTCTATATGAGGCTGTCGATGCTGTTCCTGTAGGTCTATAAAGGTTTCTCAATGGTAGTTGCTGTTCAGATCTAGCTGGAAGGAGGCAATGGAGAGCATATTGATGAGTATTGTCAAGTAAGAAAAAGCCATTCTGAATCAAATCTGTGTTAAGAAACAGAGATATCTTTGAATTCCTTATAACTTTCTTATTCCTAGCCAATGACTGTGAGTGTAGAAGATAAGGGACTTCTTCTGTGTTTACCTTTCTCTCTCATTCGTTTGCGGAGCCACGCGGCCAGAAACAGGACAAATATTGACACAGCGCCTCCTGCTGCCAGGCATAGGATAGTGCAGTTCAATGGAGGCTCAGGTGTGGCTGGAGGAAACAAGAAACAACAGAGGAAAACAGTCAAACAATCTGAATCAACTGATTGGTCACATCACTGATTACAACCCTCTCAAGAATGGTCGAATTTTGGTAGCCCCCTTATGTAGGATATGCATTCATGATGCATTCATGAAGCCTTTATAACCACTACATAAGACATACTTTGTCCTGATGACCAGCGAATATCCAGTTTGGTTGTGTCTCACAGAATATTCAGTTTGATTGTGGCTCACAGAGAGAGTAACAGAGGTTATAACATACCTGTGCAGGTAGGTGTTTCAGCGCTCCACTCCCCTGACCGTGAACACTGCATGTTTGGGGCCCCCTGGTGATCGTAACCCTCATCACAGCTGAAGTTGCAGACAGAGCCCCAGGGATGTGAGGGGGCCTCACAGCTGACCTGACCCCCCAGAGGAACCACAGGAGAGGGGCACTGGACAGCTGAGAGAAGGACACAGTGGTTAGTATATTAAAATACCACAAAAGGTAACAAACAATTGTGGATGAAATAATGAAAATGATTGTCGTTGGAGAGCTCATGTGTGTGGCAGACATCCATAAGGAGATAAGACCTATAGGTCAAATGGATGACCGCATGACTGCAACTCACTTTGGATTAAAGCATCTGTTAAAAGGTATATTAATATATATACATTGAGTTACTCCCCCCAAAGGTGTATATATACATATAATATTGAGTTACACCCCCCCCCCCACGGAGTTGCCCTCAGAACAGCCTCAATTCGTCAGACATGGACTCTACAAGGTGTCGAAAGCATTCCACAGGGATGCTGGCTCATGTTGACTCCAATGCTTCCCACAGTTGTTTCAAGTTGTCTAGATGTCCTTTGGGTGGTGGACCATTCTTGATACACGGGAAACTGTTGAGCGTGAAATACCCAGCAGCGTTGCAGTTCTTGACACATTCAAACCGGTGCGCCTGGCACATACTACCATACCCCATTCATAGGCACTTAAATATTTTGTCCTGCACATTAACCCTCTGAATAGCACACAGATACAATCCAATTGTCTTCAGGCTTAAAAATCCTTCTTTAACCTGTCTCCTCCCCTTCATCTACACTGATTGAAGTTGATTTAACAAGTGACATCAATAAGTGATCATAGCTTTCACCTAGATTCACCTGGTCAGTCTTTGTCATGGAAAGAGCAGGTGTTCTTAATATTTTGTACTCTCGGGCTGAGTAAAACCTCTTCACCTCTTTCTCTCCATTTAAACTCAGTCTATACTGTTTTAGTATTGTGTGTAAATTGACTGAGTTTAAACAGAGAGGAAGATTTTAAGTGAGAGGTTTTACTCTGCCCAAAATATGTCTATGAAAATAAGTCCCTGAAGTGAGGAAATTTTGTATGAAGGTCAATGAGATGGTGTCGAATTTGGTCAACAAAAAATGTCATTGCTAATTTGCTATGTGAGGCTTATTTGATTGAAGAGAGGTTTCGTAATGTTATGTTTATGGCCCTGGTAGTTTGGAGCTCCCAAGTGGTGCAGCGGTGTAAGGCACTGCATCTCATTGTAAATAACAAATTGTTCTTAACTGACTTGCCAAGTTAAATAAATACATGTTATTTTACGAATGCACCAATATGAGTGGACGCACGTAGCATTTCAGCAACTTTGAGAAAAATTACTTAATATTGGACATGTTTTTCCATTGTTAGAGTGGTCATGTGTCTATCTTGTCAATAAATACATTGGTTTAAAAACTCTTGTCAACTCCTATCATAGACAATGGTTTAAATCAGGTCTATTTTAAAGATGCAAAAAAGTTTGTCCTCACCTTCACAGTGTGGTATCTCCTCACTCCACTCAGCAGCTGATGTGCAGGTCAGCGTGATCGCCCCCTTGAGGAGATAACCCTCAGAGCAGCTAAAGTTACAGCTGCTTCCATAGGTGAAGTCTTCTCCACAGCTGATAGCGCCATCCTGTGGCTGCTGGAGGGTAGGGCAGCTTACAGCTGCAAGACAGAGTGGTGCAGTGGTCAGTCTGGGTCCAGAGACAATTCTACTGTCATACATTTACAAAACTCTATTTGCCCTCCTAGATATTTCTGAATGGAAAATGTCCTGTGTCATTCTTATATTTATAGCATCTACAGTTGATGTAACATGTTATTGGGGCGGCAGGGTAGCCTAGTGGTTAGAGCGTTGGACTAGTAACCGAAAGGTTGCAAGTTCAAATCCCCGAGCTGACAAGGTACAAATCTGTCGTTCTGCCCCTGAACAGGCAGTTAACCCACTGTTCCTAGGCCGTCATTGAAAATAAGAATTTGTTCTTAACTGACTTGCCTGGTTAAATAAAGGTAAAATTAAAAATAAAAATAAAAAAATTATGGGGGCTACGTTTACAGATATCCAGAACCTGTACACACCAATACACTGCGACTGTGAGTCGTTCCACTGTCCCGAGGCTCCACACTGCAGGGTAGCAGAGCTGGAGGCCAGCCTCTCATAGCCCTCCTCACAGGTAAAAGTACAGGTGGACAGGTAGCTGAAGGAGCCCAGGGGATGGGAGCAGGCCATGGAACCCTTCCCAGGTTCATACAGCTCACTGCATAAGACCACGGGGGAGGAGAGGGCAGATTGTAATAACTGACTAAATGTGCCACGATGAAGACATTCCTCAAGATACACAACAACTGAAATACAGGAGGTCTAAGCTGTCATACTGGTATAAAGACCGATAGCAAGACACTGAAGTAATTCAAAGACAGTACAAATCAAAAGTTTATGACAAATTGTAGCTTATTTTATTCTGTTGTTAGTCTTTCCAAAACACCTTATTTATAAGGTTTATAAGAGGATATACTTACATTCACAGGGGGGAGGCTGTTCTGACCATGATTCTGAGGCTGTGCATCTCACAGGCCCGGAGCTGCTCAGCCGGTACCCCTCTTCACAGGAATACTGACACGTCGAGTCAAAGGAGAAATTCCCATTGGGGTGAGAGCAACTGACACTGGCTTTAGCAGGGACCGTGACAGGGAGACAGACAGGTTGTCATGAGTATACAGGGTCAGACAAGTTGAAAAAGGATACAGGGAGACAGACAGTTTGTCATGATGATACAGGAAGACAGACAGTTTGTCATGAGGATACAGGGAGACAGACAGGTTGTCTTGAGGATACAGGGAGACAGACAGGTTGTCTTGAGGATACAGGGAGACAGACAGTTTGTCATGAGGATACAGGGAGACAGACAAGTTGTCATGAATATACAGGGAGACATTCAAGTTGTCATGAGGATACAGGGAGACAGACAGGTTGTCTTGAGGATACAGGGAGACAGACAAGTTGTCTTGAGGATACAGGGAGACAGACAGGTTGTCATGAGTATACAGGTACAGACAAGTTGAAAAAGGATACAGGGAGACAGACAAGTTTTCATGAGGATACAGGTAGACAGACAGGTTGTCTTGAGGATACAGGGAGACAGACAGGTTGTCATGAGGATACAGGGAGACAGAGAAGTTGTCATGAAGATACAGGGAGACAGACAGGTTGTCATGAGGATACAATGAGACAGACAAGTTGTCATGAAGATACAGGGAGTCAGACAGGTTATCTTGAGGATACAGGGAGACAGACAGGTTGTCATGAGGATACAGGGAGACAGACAGGTTGTCATGAGGATACAGGGAGAAGGACAGGTTGTCATGAGGATACAGGGAGACAGACAGGTTGTCATGAGGATACGGTGAGACAGACAGGTTGTTATGAGGATACAGGAAGACAGACAGGTTGTCATGAGGATACAGGGAGACAGACAGGTTGTCATGAGGATACAGGGAGACGGACAGGTTGTCATGAGGATACAGGGAGACAGACAGGTTGTCATGAGGATACAGTGAGACAGACAGGTTGTCATGAGGATACAGGAAGACAGACAGTTTGTCATGAGGATACAGGGAGACAGACAGGTTATCATGAGGATACAGGGAGACAGACAGGTTGTCTTGAGGATACAGGGAGAAAGACAACTTGTCATGAGGATACAGGGAGACAGACAGGTTGTCTTGAGGATACAGGGAGACAGACAAGTTGTCATGAGGATACAGGGAGACAGACAAGTTTTCATGAGGATACAGGTAGACAGACAGGTTGTCTTGAGGATACAGGGAGACAGACAGGTTGTCATGAGGATACAGGGAGACAGAGAAGTTGTCATGAAGATACAGGGAGACAGACAGGTTGTCATGAGGATACAATGAGACAGACAAGTTGTCATGAAGATACAGGGAGTCAGACAGGTTATCTTGAGGATACAGGGAGAAAGACAGGTTGTCATGCGGATACAGGGAGACAGACAGGTTGTCATGAGGATACAGGGGGACAGACAGGTTGTCTTGAGGATACAGGGAGACAGACAGGTTGTCATGAGGATACAGGGAGACAGAGAAGTTGTCATGAAGATACAGGGAGACAGACAGGTTGTCATGAGGCTACAATGAGACAGACAAGTTGTCATGAAGATACAGGGAGACGGACAGGTTGTCATGAGGATACAGGGAGACAGACAGGTTATCATGAGGATACAGGGAGACAGAGAAGTTGTCATGAAGATACAGGGAGACAGACAGGTTGTCATGAGGCTACAATGAGACAGACAAGTTGTCATGAAGATACAGGGAGACGGACAGGTTGTCATGAGGATACAGGGAGACAGACAGGTTATCATGAGGATACAGGGAGACAGACAGGTTGTCTTGAGGATACAGGGAGAAAGACAACTTGTCATGAGGATACAGGGAGACAGACAGGTTGTCTTGAGGATACAGGGAGACAGACAAGTTGTCATGAGGATACAGGGAGACAGACAACCTTGTCTGTGTGATGGGAAACAACACTATAGACTCCTGTTGGCTGCCTCCACTGACTACCATCGCTCACATCCTTCCTGACTGGACTCACTTACACTCTGAACATCTACGTCAGCAGAACTGGTTATTTAACTCCTAGAAGTTCCCCCATTCCTTAGGCCAAGAAGTTAATACTGCCGGTGAGGAAAGATTGTGAGATTTCAAGATGGCATCCCATTCCTGAGTGTGTTTTAATGTGTTATTTTAAGATATATTACATTTCTTTCAAGAATGAATAATTTTATTGTATTTCTAAATTGTGTTAATGCTGTGATGTCGTCAACGGGAGCCAGGCTCTTTCTCCTCAGTTCGCTCAGAGCGTGATGAGGAGAGGTAGGTGTTACGGTCTTTGGAATGCACATGTTCACAAATTCACAAGAAAAGTCAAGCAAAAATTATATCGTCACCGATTTAGTGTTGCAGTACTGTTTATAGGAATATATATTCATTTGAATGGGGATAATGTTAGAGTGCAACTTTGCAAGGCTAGCTCAACTGTCGTTAGCTTTGTGGCGGCAGAGGATCTCTTTCAGGTACAGACATCGTGAGTTTTTAAAATGATTTTCTTGTGTGTTTTCTACACTGTCTTCTATCAGGCAAATGTACTTTAATGGAGTCCATTCCAGGTGTGAAATGTGACCATTTTGTATTTCATGTTTAATGTGTTCGTTGTTGTCACTCATTTTGTTACTTGCCCAGGCATGTCAAAAAATGGCATTGTTGCTCCATTAGTTTGCTTCAGCTAATAATGGTACAATAGTACACTCTCTAAGAAATATTTTGCACTTATTAGCAAATTATTAGTGTATTGGTGTACAACATTTATAAAATGTAATGAGTCTTTTGAAAACATGAACATGTCACATTTTGTACAATGTATTTTTTGTTGATACTCTTACTACTGAGTTTGCTCAGAGCGTGATGAGGAGAGGCACATATACTTGTATGGGAGTCCAGACGGCAGCAGTAACGTTTGCCCTGTATCTGTATCCATTCCATGCAGCCATTAAAAGAGAGACAACCGTCTGAATTGTGTCCAGAGCCTTATCTTCCACCTACACCTTACCAGAACACAACGCAGAAAGGTACCGGTGCAGAACCGTTTAGAATAGAACAATGCAGTTGGTTTCATACGGCCTGTTTTAGATTATAGGACTATATCGTAGTCCTGCAGTGCCTTGCTCCACTCCTATTCCCCCAGGCGCTCTCTTTTGATGACTTCTGTAACCGTAATAGCCTTGGTTTCATGCATGTTAACATTAGAAGCCTCCTCCCTAAGTTTGTTTTATTCACTGCTTTAGCACACTCTGCCAACCCGGATGTCTTAGCCGTGTCTGAATCCTGGTTTAGGAAGACCACAAAAAATTCTGAAATTTTCATCCCAAACTACAACATTTTCAGACAAGATAGAACTGCCAAAGGGGGCGGTGTTGCAATCTACTGCAAAGATAGCCTGCAGAGTTCTGTCCTACTATCCAGGTCTGTACCCAAACAATTTAAACTTCTACTTTTAAAAATCCACCTCTCTAAAAACAAGTCTCTCACATTGTCGCCTGCTATAGACCACCCTCTGCCCCCAGCTGTGCTCTGGACACCATATGTGAACTGATTGCCCCCCATCTATCTTCAGAGCTCGTGCTGCTAGGCGACCTAAACTGGAACATGCTTAATACCCCAGCCATCCTACAATCTAAGATTGATGCCCTCAATCTTACACAAATTATCAATGAACCTACCAGGTACCTCCCCAAAGCCGTAAACACGGGCAACCTCATAGATATCATCCTAACCAACTTAGCCTCTAAATACACTTCTGCTGTCTTCAACCAAGATCTCAGCGATCACTGCCTCATTGCCTGCATCCGTAATGGGTCAGCGGTCAAACGACCTCCACTTATCACTGTCAAACGCTCCCTGAAACACTTCAGCGAGCAGGCCTTTCTAATCAACCTGGCCGGGGTATCCTGGAAGGATATTAATCTCATCCTGTCAGTAGAGGATGCCTGGTTATTTTTTTTAAATGCCTTCCTAACCATCTTAAATATGCATGCCCCATTCAAGAAATTTAGAACCAGGAACAGATATAGCCCTTGGCTAGCTTTTTCAAGCAGAAATTTGCTTCCTGCAACACTAACTCAAAAAAGTTCTGGGACACTGTAAAGTCCAAGGAGAATAAGAACACCTCCTCCCAGCCGCCCACTGCACTGAAGATAGGAAACACTGTCACCACTGATAAATCCACTAGAATTGAGAATTTCAATAAGCATTTTTCTACGGCTGGCCATGCTTTCCACCTGGCTACCCCTACCCCGGTCAACAGCACTGCACCCCCCACAGCAACTCGCCCAAGCCTTCCCCATTTCTCCTTCTCCCAAATCCAGTCAGCTGATGCTCTGAAAGAGCTGCAAAATTACTAGCCTGTTCAACCTCTCTTTCGTGTCGTCTGAGATTCCCAAAGATTGGAAAGCAGCTGCGGTCATCCCCCTCTTCAAATGGGGGGGACACTCTTGACCCGCCTGGTTCACCAACTACTTCTCTGATAGAGTTCAGTGTGTCAAATCGGAAGGTCTGCTGTCCGGACCTCTGGCAGTCTTTATGGGGGTGCCACAGGGTTCAATTCTTGGACCGACTCTCTTCTCTGTATACATCAATGATGTTGCTCTTGCTGCTGGTGAGTCTCTGATCCACCTCTACGCAGACGACACCATTCTGTATACTTCTGGCCCTTCTTTGGACACTGTGTTAACAACCCTCCAGGCAAGCTTCAATGCCATACAACTCTCCTTCCGTGGCCTTCAATTGCTCTTAAATACAAGTAAAACAGAATGCATGCTCTTCAACCGATCGCTGCCTGCACCTGCCCGCCTGTCCAACATCACTACTCTGGACTGCTCTGACTTAGAATACGTGGACAATTACAAATACCTAGGTGTCTGGTTAGACTGTAAACTCTCATTCCAGACCCACATCAAACATCTCCAATCCAAAGTTAAATCTAGAATTGGCTTCCTATTTCGCAACAAAGCATCCTTCACTCATGCTGCCAAACATACCCTTGTAAAACTGACCATCCTACCAATCCTCAACTTCGGTGATGTCATTTACAAAATAGCCTCCAATACCCTACTCAACAAATTGGATGCAGTCTATCACAGTGCCATCCGTTTTGTCACCAAAGCCCCATATACTACCCACCATTGCAAATCAAATCAAATCAAATTTATTTATATAGCCCTTCGTAAATCAGCTGATATCTCAAAGTGCTGTACAGAAACCCAGCCTAAAACCCCAAACAGCAAGCAATGCAGGTGTAGAAGCACGGTGGCTAGGAAAAACTCCCTAGAAAGGCCAAAACCTAGGAAGAAACCTAGAGAGGAACCAGGCTATGTGGGGTGGCCAGTCCTCTTCTGGCTGTGCCGGGTGGAGATTATAACAGAACATGGCCAAGATGTTCAAATGTTCATAAATGACCAGCATGGTCGAATAATAATAAGGCAGAACAGTTGAAACTGGAGCAGCAGCACAGTCAGGTGGAAGTTGAAACTGGAGCAGCAGCATGGCCAGGTGGACTGGGGACAGCAAGGAGTCATCATGTCAGGTAGTCCTGGGGCATGGTCCTAGGGCTCAGGTCAGTTGAAACTGGAACAGCAACCTGTACGCTCTCGTTGGCTGGCCCTCGCTTCATACTCGTCGCCAAACCCACTGGCTCCATGTCATCTACAAGACCCTGCTAGGTAAAGTACCCAGCTCGCTGGTCACCATAGCATCACCCACCTGTAGCACGCGCTCCAGCAAGTATATCTCTCTGGTCACCCCCAAAACCAATTCTTTCTTTGGCCGCCTCTCCTTCCAGTTCTCTGCTGCCAATGACTGGAACGAACTACAAAAATCTCTGAAACTGGAAACACTTATCTCCCTCACTAGCTTTAAGCACGAGCTGTCAGAGCAGCTCACATATTACTAGACCTGTACACAGCCCACCTATAATTTAGCCCAAACAACTACCTCTTTCCCAACTGTATTTATTTTATTTTATTTATTTATTTTGCTCCATTTACTACATGTGTAACTCTGTGTCGTCATATGTGTCGAACTGCTTTGCTTTATCTTGGCCAGGTTGCAATTGTAAATGAGAACTTGTTCTCAATTTGCCTACCTGGTTAAATAAAGGTGAAATAAATAAAAAAAATCATCCTGGGCTTGCTTACCGTGTTCACACTGCTCTCCGTAGAAGCCCTCAGAGCATTTACAGCGGTGGCTGTTGATGGTCTCCACACACTCTCCATGGTAACATGAGTCGCTCTGACATGAGGCTGTGAAGCACAGAGCCGTCTTCTTCTTCATACACGACTCGTCGTTCCACTTCCCTGTGTCCGCCTCTCTCTTGATGTACATCTCCACACAGTCCTCGTTGTTCCCCACGGTGTTGGGTTCCCCGTCTGCCCAGTTCTCTGCCTCTTTAGTCAGGGTCTTATTGGTCCCCACCCAGGTCCACACGTCGTCCACCTTACGGATCCCTATCCAGTAATAGTTGGTCTGCCTGGGCAGGATGCTGTTAAGGTGGGAGATCTCTCCACGGTTCTGGATGGCCACCATGTCAGTGTAGTGCTCCGTGCACCACTTTCTAGCAGTGTCCCAGTTCATAGTTTTGTTGGAGTGATGGTAGGACCAGCCCTCTACTCTAGTGCACATGGTGACAACTGAGGAATGACAAAAAGGTCAATATTGACATACAGTACATTAATGAGTTTACATGAGTGGGATTTTAGAAATGCATAGATCTTTTGAAATGTGTTCCTTACTTGAGTACAGGAGGAAGAGGGTGATCCATGAGCTGAGGCTTCTGGTTTGCTGTGATGCAGAGCAGAAGTCCTATGGAGACAACATCAAGCCATACTTTACAGACTGAGAAATGCATTGGCTGTCTGAAATGTATATAAACTAACTGGTGCATCTTAATTTTAAGGTATAAACCAATTCTCTCAACAGTACTTACCATTGTAAGATTAAAATGTGATGCTCTTTTGCAGGGAAATCTCCAAAGGATATGTTTCTATGTCTTATCCAGTGGATGAAATGATACTGCTCTCTGGTACTCTGTGCATACATATATATATACACCAACCCACACTTCAACAACGGCCAAAGACCGGAATTCATCGTTATGACACTGCCTGGGCGTGAATCAGCTACTCTGGAATTTCCAACTTGCAAACTTTCTCCCTCTTTCTCCCTCCCTCTTTTAGATATCTGGACTCTATCCTATTGTGTCGGTCAGACAGATAACGTTTTCTCTGAGCAGGTGCCAGAGCCCAGAGCCCAGTCTGCAACAGGAAACAAAACATGAGGTAGCAGGAAGCAGTCATCAACAACAGCCTCTGGCCTGGGCAGAGACTCACAGATACTGAGCTGGTGTTGAAATGTTTCTTTCACTCCTTTGAAATGTCTGGCTAACACCACATCAAGCATTTGTTGTCATGAAGAGTGGGGTGTATAATCTGTTGAATATTGTAAGCTAACAGTAGACAAATGTACTATGTCAAGTCAACCTCTATTTCAAGTGCATTTCATTGAGTTAGGTTTTGTTATAACAGTGTGTAGAATTTGACTAACCCACTACTGTGTTTCTGCATTTTTATTAAAGGATATGCACAGCTTGAGAGGATACAGGGAGACAGACAGGTTGTCGTGAGGATACAGGGAGACAGACAGGTTGTCATGAGGATACAGGGAGACAGACAGGTTGTCATGAGGATACAGTGAGACAGACAGGTTGTCATGAGGATACAGGGAGACAGACAGGTTGTCATGAGGACACAGGGAGACAGACAGGTTGTCATGAGGATACAGGGAGAAAGACAACTTGTCATGAGAATACAGGAAGACAGACAGGTTGTCATGAGGATACAGGGAGACAGACAGGTTATCATGAGGATACAGGGAGACAGACAAGTTGTCTTGAGGATACAGGGAGAAAGACAACTTGTCATGAGGATACAGGGAGACAGACAGGTTGTCTTGAGGATACAGGGAGACAGACAGGTTGTCTTGAGGATACAGGGAGACAGACAAGTTGTCATGAGGATACAGGGAGACAGACAACCTTGACTGTGTGATGGGAAACAAGACTATAGACTCCTGTTGGCTGCCTGCACTGACTACTATGGCTCACATCCTTCCTGACTGGACTCACTTACACTCTGAACATCATCCACAGCAGAACTCTTTTGTTGACCCCTAGAAATTCCCCCATTCCTGAGGTCCAAACATAAATACTGCCGGTGAGGAAACAGAGATTTCAAGATGGCGTCTGATAAAGGTTTGATATCCCTAATGGATTCTAATTAGGATGACTCAGTTATGAGCAATAACAGGAGGATAAATAATCACTTTCCAACAGTTTATCATATGTTTGAGTATAAATCCACTTAATAATGTAATCATACACAGTGTTGCTTGGTAACTTCAGTGACATTTTTAGTAGTCATAACGGTTGTTGTAAAGGTTGGTGTACACTGTAAATGCAGAGGAAAAGGGCAGGATGTTGATATCTTCAAAGCTATTTAATTTAGAAGCCCTGTAGATGTTTAACAGAAAAGGGAGATGTGGAAGCATGGACTTAACCATCCCAAAAAAATCTAGTTTAGGCTTCAAATATGGTTGTTATTATGAAAGAAGAAAGCCTGTATGAGGGTTAGCTCTCAGGCTAGGGTGAAAGACGGCTGGTTAAAGCCTGTATGAGGGTTAGCTTTCAGGCTAGGATGAAAGACTGTATGAGGGTTTGCTCTCAGGCTAGGATGAAAGACGGCCTGTATGAGGGTTTGCTCTCAGGCTAGGATGAAAGACGGCTGGTGAAAGCCAGAATGAGGGTTAGCTTTCAGGCTAGAATTTTTTTATTTAACTAGGCAGGTCAGGTAAGAACAAAGTCTTATTTTCAATAACAGTGGGTTAGATGCCTGTTCAGGGGAAGAAGAACAGATTTTTACTTGCCAGCATGTGGATTTGAACTTTCAACCTTTCAATTACTAAGCCAACGCTCTAACCACTAGGCTACCCTGCAAGCTTAGATTGAAATGGTAAGTAATCAAGGTAGTAATGAAGTCCAGGTGTGACTGATGAGGTGACAGATACTGTATCATCTACACTGAAGAAAATATGAACACGACATGCAACAATTTCAAAGATTATACAGTTCATACAAGGAAATCAGTCAATTGAGGCCTTAATCTTTGGACTACAGATATGCGTCTGTTGGTCACAGATACCTTAAAAAGAATGCCGGGCCATGGATCAGACAACCAGTCAGTGTCTGGTGTGACCAGTAGTGACCCGTCATTCATGTTTTGAGCCCCACATTTTTGGGAAAAAGATGTTATGAAAATGTTTTGGTGGGAGGGTGTGGCTTGCCTGTTTTGCATGTTATTTGGGCATTAATACGTGTCACATATCAGTTTGCCAACAATATAAAAAAGTATATTTATATTTATTTGAGTTTTTAAAAAGCTGCATACAAACATGGGCTCTTTTTTGTTTTCTTGAGTAAGGCAGAAAAATGCAGGTGTTTCAGCCTAGCTCAGTGCTCTCTGTGGTGGTGGGGCAAGCCAGCAGAAAATATGGAGCATTGTGCCGTGATTGGCTCAGTGTTCTGTCACTCATGTGGACACTATGTCACCCCAAAGTCTAAGACAAAACCTTGAAATGTCTAGCACTTTTGGGTGCTGCCATAGACTTACATTAGAAGTGCCCATCCAAGAAGGCTCAAGGTCATTAGCCACAGATAAAATGACGTCAAATCACGTTATATCTACAGTCGCTTTGATTGGACTGATCTTGTCAACATTATACTTTCAAAATCTTAGCTAGCAAGTTAGCAGTTATCATCATGAATCAACCCGACAATCTACTGACAAATCCTTTTTAATCCTTGTCAAGAGAAAGAGAAATTATAGATTAAATGTGTATCGGTGCTCATCGGCCATTGGACATAAACATTACAAAACAAGTGGGAAAATGTCAGAGGTTGCTATAGTAACCCAGTGGGGCGTGGCGCTTAGCGAAGTCTGACACAACATACCCAAGAGTTTCCTGATTTTTAAGGGGTAGTCTGTGTTTATTGTTCATTAGAAACACAGATTGGGATCATTCTGAGGGGATTTTGCCAGTGGTTGAAAGGGGATTTGGGCTTCCTGGGAAAATGTCAGACGTTGCTAAAGTAACCAAGGGGGGTGGGGCTTAGCGAAGCCCTCTTGGGGTCCTTGTACCACTCTACCTATTCTTATTCTACTGGTGTATTTGAAGTAATGTTGCTCTCTGTTGGTACATTTGAACTCAGATAGCCACGGACTATTTATTTACAGCTATTATAAAAAGCATTGGACAGAAAATAATGGAAAAAATAAGAACATTATTGACAATGTTTGAAACATTTATTATATTTAAAAAGACATTCTGTAACACACAGACTGTGGTTTCAAAATAAATATATCTTAAATACTGAAAGGCATTGTTTTCACAGTTTTGTAAAATCATAAAAATATATTTATGATAATACAAATAATTATACAGGGGAAGACAATATATAACTTTCTGTAGTTTGTATAAAATAGCTGTCAAAATCAGTTTCATAAGAAATGTGTCCACTTGTGGTCATATACCAGCCAGTGGTGAACAATTTGTTCAATACAAAACTCCCTTTGGGAGAAGAAATACATTTTCTGTAGGACCATCATGAGAACAGATGATTCTGTATACTCAACGTAGCACCTCTCTCCCAGTCAGACGATTCAAGGCTATCTAACCTACTACATTACAATACTGAAGGAACTGTGATCCAGGTGTGACCAGCAGATCTTCTTTGAAAACAGAGCCAGCCTGTTCCTGCTGTTGTTCCTGCTGTTATTGTTGTTGGTCTCTATATCAGGCTGTCGATGCTGTTCCTGTAGGTCTGTAAAGGTTCCTCAATGTCTGAGGTGCTGTTCAGATCAATCTTGTTAGCTGGAAGGAAGCAATGATGAGCATATTGATGAGTATTGTCAAGTAAGAAAAAGCCATTCTGAATCAAATCTGTGTTAAGAAACAGAGATATCTTTGAATTCCTTATAACTTTCTTATTCCTAGCCAATGACTGTGAGTGTAGAAGATAAGGGACTTCTTCTGTGTTTACCTTTCTGTCTGATTCGTTTGAGGAGCCATGCAGCCAGAGACAGGCCAGATAATGACACAGCGCCCCCTGCTGCCAGGCCTAGGATAGTGGGGTTCAATGGAGGCTCAGGTGTGGCTGGAGGAAACAAGAAACAACAGAGGAAAACAGTCAAACAATCTGAATCAACTGATTGTTTACATCACTGAGCCCATTTATGTAGGATATGCATTCATGATGCATTCATAAAGCCTTTATAACCTCTACAAACATACATTGTCCTGATGATCACCAAAAATCCAAGTTGGTCGTCTCAGAATTTCAATTTGGTTGTGTCTCACAGAATATTCAGTTTGAATGTGTCTCACAGAGAGAGTAACAGAGGTTATAACATACCTGTGCAGGTAGGTGTTTCAGCGCTCCACTCCCCTGACCGTGAACACTGCATGTTTGGGGCCCCCTGGTGATCGTAACCCTCATCACAGCTGAAGTTGCAGACAGAGCCCCAGGGATGTGAGGGGGCCTCACAGCTGACCTGACCCCCCAGAGGAACCACAGGAGAGGGGCACTGGACAGCTGAGAGAAGGACACATTGGTTAGTATATTAAAAAACCACAAAGGTAACAAACAATTGTGGATGAAATAATGAAAATGATTGTCGTTGGAGAGCTCATGTGTGTGGCAGACATCCATAAGGAGATAAGACCAATAGGTCAAATGGATGCCCGCATGACTGCAACTCACTTTGTATTAAAGCATCTGTTAAAAGGTGTATATATACATATAATATTGAGATACACCCCCCCCCCCCCTCCCACGGAGGTGCACTCAGAACAGCCTCAATTCGTCGGACAGTGATTCTACAAGGTGTCGAAAGCATTCCACAGGGATGCTGGCTCATGTTGACTCCAATGCTTCCCACAGTTGTTTCAAGTTGTCTAGATGTCCTTTGGGTGGTGGACCATTCTTGATACACGGGAAACTGTTGAGCGTGAAATACCCAGCAGCGTTGCAGTTCTTGACACATTCAAACCGGTGCGCCTGGCACATACTACCATACCCCATTCATAGGCACTTAAATATTTTGTCCTGCATTAACCCTCTGAATAACACACAGATACAATCCAATTGTCTTAAGGCTTAAAAATCCTTATTTAACCTGTCTCCTCCCCTTCGTCTACACTGATTGAAGTTGATTTAACAAGTGACATCAATAAGTGATCATAGCTTTCACCTGGATTCACCTGGTCAGTCTTTGTCATGGAAAGAGCAGGTGCTCTAAAGATTTTGTACACTCGGGCTGAGTAAAACCTCTCACTTCACCTCTTTCTCTCCATTTAAACTCAGTCTATACTGTTTTAGTATCGTGTGTAAATGTGTAAATTGACTGAGTTTAAACAGAGAGGAAGAGGCGAAGTGAGAGGTTTTACTCAGCCCAAAATCTGTCCATGAAAATAAGCCCATGAAGTGAGGAATTTTAGTATGAAGGTCAATGAGATGGATTTGGTCAACAACAAAATGTCATTGCTAACTTGCTACGTGAGGCTTATTTGATTGAATAGAAGTTTCGTAATGGTTATGTTCATGGCCCTGGTAGTTTGGGGCTCCCGAGTGGGGCAGCGGTCTAATGCACTGCATCTCATTGGAAGAGGCATCACTGCAGTCCCTGGTTTGTATCCAGGCTGCATCTCATCCGGCTGTAATTGGGAATCCCATTGGGCGGCACACAATTGGCCCATCGTTGTCTGGGGTAGGCCGTCATTGTAAAAAAGAAATTGTTCCTAAATAAATACATGTTGTTTTACGAATGCACTGATATGAGTGGACGCACGTGGCATTTCAGCAACTTTGAGAAAAATGACTTAATATTGGACATGTTTTTCCATTGTTAGAGTGGTCTTGTTAATTAAGAGTTTAAAAACTCTTGTCAATATAGACAATGGTTTAAATTGATTTAAAAACTCTTCTCAATATATACAATGGTGGAAATTGATTTAAAAACTCTTGTCCATATAGAAAATGGTTAAAATCAGATCTATTTAAAAATGCAAAAAAGTTTGTCCTTACCTTCACAGTGTGGTATCTCCTCACTCCACTCAGCAGCTGATGTGCAGGTCAGCGTGATCGCCCCCTTGAGGAGATAACCCTCAGAGCAGCTAAAGTTACAGCTGCTTCCATAGGTGAAGTCTTCTCCACAGCTGATAGCGCCATCCTGTGGCTGCTGGAGGGTAGGGCAGCTTACAGCTGCAAGACAGAGTGGTGCAGTGGTCAGTCTGGGTCCAGAGACAATTCTACTGTCACACAATTACAAAACTCTATTTGCCCTCCTAGATATTTCTGAATGGAAAATGTCCTGTGTCATTCATATATTTATAGCAACTACAGTTGATGTAACATGTTATGTGGGCTACGTTTACAGATATCCAGAACCTGTACACACCAATACACTGCGACTGTGAGTCGTTCCACTGTCCCGAGGCTCCACACTGCAGGGTAGCAGAGCTGGAGGCCAGCCTCTCATAGCCCTCCTCACAGGTAAAGGTACAGGTGGACAGGTAGCTGAAGGAGCCCAGGGGATGGGAGCAGGCCATGGAACCCTTCCCAGGTTCATACAGCTCACTGCATAAGACCACTGGGGAGGAGAGGGCAGATCGTAATAACTGACTAAATGTGCCACGATGAAGACATTCCTCAAGATACACAACAACTGAAATACAGGAGGTCTAAGCTGTCATACTGGTATAAAGACCGATAGCAAGACACTGAAGTAATTCAAAGACAGTACAAATCAAAAGTTTATGACAAATTGTAGCTTATTTTATTCTGTTGTTAGTCTTTCCAGAACACCTTATTTATAAGGTTTATAAGAGGATATACTTACATTCACAGGTGGGAGGCTGTTCTGACCATGATTCTGAGGCTGTGCATCTCACAGGCCCGGAGCTGCTCAGCCGGTACCCCTCTTCACAGGAATACTGACACGTCGAGTCAAAGGAGAAATTCCCATTGGGGTGAGAGCAACTGACACTGGCTTTAGCAGGGACCGTGACCCCCTCCATCTTACATTCAACAACTGGCAACAAAGGAAAACAGGCAAAGAGGTACAATGAAGAGAACATTGAGTGTGATAACAGTTGGCTTCATACTGCCTGTATTAGATATTTGGACTATATCATCCTGGGCTTGCTTACCGTGTTCACACTGCTCTCCGTAGAAGCCCTCAGAGCATTTACAGCGGTGGCTGTTGATGGTCTCTACACACTCTCCATGGTAACATGAGTCGCTCTGACACGAGGCTGTGAAGCACAGAGCCGTCTTCTTCTTCATACAAGACTCGTCGTTCCACTTCCCTGTGTCCGCCTGTCTCTTGATGTACATCTCCACACAGTCCTCGTTGTTCCCTCTGTTGTTGGGTTCCCCGTCTGCCCAGTTCTCTGCCTCTTTAGTCAGGGTCTTATTGGTCCCCACCCAGATCCACACGTCGTCCACCTTACGGATCCCTATCCAGTAATAGTTGGTCTGCCTGGGCAGGATGCTGTTAAGGTGGGAGATCTCTCCACGGTTCTGGATGGCCACCATGTCAGTGTAGTGCTCCGTGCACCACTTTCTAGCAGTGTCCCAGTTCATAGTTTTGTTGGAGTGATGGTAGGACCAGCCCTCTACTCTAGTGCACATGGTGACAACTGAGGAATGACAAAAAGGTCAATATTGAAATACAGTACATGAATGACTTTACATGAGTGGGATTTTAGAAATGCATAGATCTATTGAAATGTGTTTCTTACTTGAGTACAGGAGGAAGAGGGTGATCCATGAGCTGAGGCTTCTGGTTTGCTGTGATGCAGAGCAGAAGTCCTGTGGAGACAACATCAAGCCATACCTTACAGACTGAGAAATGCATTGGCTGTCTGAAATGTATATAAACTAACTGGTGCATCTTAATTTTAAGGCATAAACCAATTCTCTCAACAGTACTTACCATTGTAAGTTTAAAATGTGATGCTCTTTTGCAGGTAAATCTCCAAAGGATATGTTTCTAGTCTGATCCAGTGGATGAAATGATACTGCTCTCTGGTACTCTGTGCATACATATATATATACACCAACCCACACTTCAACAACGGCCAAAGACCGGAATTCATCGTTATGACACTGCCTGGGCGTGAATCAGCTACTCTGAAACTTTCTCCCTCTTTCTCCCTCCCTCTTTTAGATATCTGGACTCTATCCTATTGTGTCGGTCAGACAGATAACGTTTTCTCTGAGCAGGTGCCAGAGCCCAGAGCCCAGTCTGCAACAGGAAACAAAACATGAGGTAGCAGGAAGCAGTCATCAACAACAGCCTCTGGCCTGGGCAGAGACTCACAGATACTGAGCTGGTGTTGAAATGTTTCTTTCACTCCTTTGAAATGTCTGGCTAACACCACATCAAGCATTTGTTGTCATGAAGAGTGGGGTGTATAATCTGTTGAATATTGTAAGCTAACAGTAGACAAATGTACTATGTCAAGTCAACCTCTATTTCAAGTGCATTTCATTGAGTTAGGTTTTGTTATAACAGTGTGTAGAATTTGACTAACCCACTACTGTGTTTCTGCATTTTTATTAAAGGATATGCACAGCTTGAGAGGATACAGGGAGACAGACAGGTTGTCATGATGATACAGGCAGACAGACAGGTTGTCATGAGGATACAGGGAGACAGACAGGTTGTCATGAGGATACAGGGAGACAGACAGGTTGTCATGAGGATACAGTGAGACAGACAGGTTGTCTTGAGAATACAGTGAGACAGACAGGTTGTCATGAGGATACAGGGAGACAGACAGGTTGTCATGAGGACACAGGGAGACAGACAGGTTGTCATGAGGATACAGGGAGACAGACAGGTTGTCATGAGGATACAGGGAGAAAGACAACTTGTCATGAGGATACAGGAAGACAGACAGGTTGTCATGAGGATACAGGGAGACAGACAGGTTATCATGAGGATACAGGGAGACAGACAAGTTGTCTTGAGGATACAGGGAGAAAGACAACTTGTCATGAGGATACAGGGAGACAGACAGGTTGTCTTGAGGATACAGGGAGACAGACAGGTTGTCTTGAGGATACAGGGAGACAGACAAGTTGTCATGAGGATACAGGGAGACAGACAACCTTGACTGTGTGATGGGAACAACACTATAGACTCCTGTTGGCTGCCTGCACTGACTACTATGGCTCACATCCTTCCTGAATGGACTCACTTACACTCTGAACATCTACGTCAGCAGAACTGGTTATTTAACTCCTAGAAGTTCCCCCATTCCTTAGGCCAAGACGTCAATGCTGCCGGTGAGGAAACAGATATTTCAAGATGGCGTCTGATAAAGGTTTGATATCCCTAATGGATTCTAATTAGTATGACTCAGTTATGAGCAATAACAGGAGGATAAATAATCACTTTCCAACAGTTTATCATTTGTTTGAGTATAAATCCACTTAATAATGTAATCATACACAGTGTTGCTTGGTAACTTCAGTGACATTTTTAGTAGTCATAACGGTTATTGTAAAGGTTGGTGTACACTGTAAATGCAGAGGAAAAGGGCAGGATGTTGATATCTTCAAAGCTATTTAATTTAGAAGCCCTGTAGATGTTTAACAGAAAAGGGAGATGTGGAAGCATGGACTTAACCATCCCAAAAAAATCTAGTTTAGGCTTCAAATATGGTTGTTATTATGAAAGAAGAAAGCCTGTATGAGGGTTAGCTCTCAGGCTAGGGTGAAAGACGGCTGGTTAAAGCCTGTATGAGGGTTAGCTTTCAGGCTAGGATGAAAAACGGCCTGTATGAGGGTTTGCTCTCAGGCTAGGATGAAAGACGGCTGGTGAAAGCCAGAATGAGGGTTAGCTTTCAGGCTAGAATTATTTTATCAGGTCAGGTAAGAACAAAGTCTTATTTTCAATAACAGTGGGTTAACTGCCTGTTCAGGGGAAGAACAACAGATTTTTACCTTGCCAGCATGTGGATTTCAACTTTCAACCTTTCAGTTACTAGTCCAATGCTCTAACCACTAGGCTACCCTGCAGGCCTAGATTGAAAGGGTTAGGGTAAGTAATCAAGGTAGTAATGAAGTCCAGGTGTGACTGATGAGGTGACAGATACTGTATCATCTACACTGAAGAAAATATGAACACGACATGCAACAATTTCAAAGATTATACAGTTCATACAAGGAAATCAGTCAATTGAGGCCTTAATCTTTGGACTACAGATATGCGTCTGGTGGTCACAGATACCTTAAAAAGAATGCCGGGCCATGGATCAGACAACCAGTCAGTGTCTGGTGTGACCAGCAGTGACCCGTCATTCATGTGGACACTATGTCACCCCAAAGTCTAAGACAAAACCTTGAAATGTCTAGCACTTTTGGGTGCTGCCATAGACTTACATTAGAAGTGCCCATCCAAGAAGGCTCAAGGTCATTAGCCACAGATAAAATGACGTCAAATCACGTTATATCTACAGTCGCTTTGATTGGACTGATCATGTCAACATTATACTTTCAAAATCTTAGCTAGCAAGTTAGCAGTTATCATCATGAATCAACCCGACAATCTACTGACAAATCCTTTTTAATCCTTGTCAAGAGAAAGAGAAATTATAGATTAAATGTGTATCGGTGCTCATCGGCCATTGGACATAAACATTACAAAACAAGTGGGAAAATGTCAGAGGTTGCTATAGTAACCCAGTGGGGCGTGGCGCTTAGCGAAGTCTGACACAACATACCCAAGAGTTTCCTGATTTTTAAGGGGTAGTCTGTGTTTATTGTTCATTAGAAACACATATTGGGATCATTCTGAGGGGATTTTGCCAGTGGTTGAAAGGGGATTTGGGCTTCCTGGGAAAATGTCAGACGTTGCTAAAGTAACCAAGGGGGGTGGGGCTTAGCGAAGCCCTCTTGAACCCTTTCGTACCACTCTACCTATTCTTATTCTACTGGTGTATTTGAAGTAATGTTGCTCTCTGTTGGTACATTTGAACTCAGATAGCCACGGACTATTTATTTACAGCTATTATAAAAAGCATTGGACAGAAAATAATGGAAAAAATAAGAACATTATTGACAATGTTTGAAACATTTATTATATTTAAAAAGACATTCTGTAACACACAGACTGTGGTTTCAAAATAAATATATCTTAAATACTGAAAGGCATTGTTTTCACAGTTTTGTAAAATCATAAAAATATATTTATGATAATACAAATAATTATACAGGGGAAGACAATATATAACTTTCTGTAGTTTGTATAAAATAGCTGTCAAAATCAGTTTCATAAGAAATGTGTCCACTTGTGGTCATATACCAGCCAGTGGTGAACAATTTGTTCAATACAAAACTCCCTTTGGGAGAAGAAATACATTTTCTGTAGGACCATCATGAGAACAGATGATTCTGTATACTCAACGTAGCACCTCTCTCCCAGTCAGACGATTCAAGGCTATCTAACCTACTACATTACAATACTGAAGGAACTGTGATCCAGGTGTGACCAGCAGATCTTCTTTGAAAACAGAGCCAGCCTGTTCCTGCTGTTGTTCCTGCTGTTATTGTTGTTGGTCTCTATATCAGGCTGTCGATGCTGTTCCTGTAGGTCTGTAAAGGTTCCTCAATGTCTGAGGTGCTGTTCAGATCAATCTTGTTAGCTGGAAGGAAGCAATGATGAGCATATTGATGAGTATTGTCAAGTAAGAAAAAGCCATTCTGAATCAAATCTGTGTTAAGAAACAGAGATATCTTTGAATTCCTTATAACTTTCTTATTCCTAGCCAATGACTGTGAGTGTAGAAGATAAGGGACTTCTTCTGTGTTTACCTTTCTGTCTGATTCGTTTGAGGAGCCATGCAGCCAGAGACAGGCCAGATAATGACACAGCGCCCCCTGCTGCCAGGCCTAGGATAGTGGGGTTCAATGGAGGCTCAGGTGTGGCTGGAGGAAACAAGAAACAACAGAGGAAAACAGTCAAACAATCTGAATCAACTGATTGTTTACATCACTGAGCCCATTTATGTAGGATATGCATTCATGATGCATTCATAAAGCCTTTATAACCTCTACAAACATACATTGTCCTGATGATCACCAAAAATCCAAGTTGGTCGTCTCAGAATTTCAATTTGGTTGTGTCTCACAGAATATTCAGTTTGAATGTGTCTCACAGAGAGAGTAACAGAGGTTATAACATACCTGTGCAGGTAGGTGTTTCAGCGCTCCACTCCCCTGACCGTGAACACTGCATGTTTGGGGCCCCCTGGTGATCGTAACCCTCATCACAGCTGAAGTTGCAGACAGAGCCCCAGGGATGTGAGGGGGCCTCACAGCTGACCTGACCCCCCAGAGGAACCACAGGAGAGGGGCACTGGACAGCTGAGAGAAGGACACATTGGTTAGTATATTAAAAAACCACAAAGGTAACAAACAATTGTGGATGAAATAATGAAAATGATTGTCGTTGGAGAGCTCATGTGTGTGGCAGACATCCATAAGGAGATAAGACCAATAGGTCAAATGGATGCCCGCATGACTGCAACTCACTTTGTATTAAAGCATCTGTTAAAAGGTGTATATATACATATAATATTGAGATACACCCCCCCCCCCCCTCCCACGGAGGTGCACTCAGAACAGCCTCAATTCGTCGGACAGTGATTCTACAAGGTGTCGAAAGCATTCCACAGGGATGCTGGCTCATGTTGACTCCAATGCTTCCCACAGTTGTTTCAAGTTGTCTAGATGTCCTTTGGGTGGTGGACCATTCTTGATACACGGGAAACTGTTGAGCGTGAAATACCCAGCAGCGTTGCAGTTCTTGACACATTCAAACCGGTGCGCCTGGCACATACTACCATACCCCATTCATAGGCACTTAAATATTTTGTCCTGCATTAACCCTCTGAATAGCACACAGATACAATCCAATTGTCTTAAGGCTTAAAAATCCTTATTTAACCTGTCTCCTCCCCTTCGTCTACACTGATTGAAGTTGATTTAACAAGTGACATCAATAAGTGATCATAGCTTTCACCTGGATTCACCTGGTCAGTCTTTGTCATGGAAAGAGCAGGTGCTCTAAAGATTTTGTACACTCGGGCTGAGTAAAACCTCTCACTTCACCTCTTTCTCTCCATTTAAACTCAGTCTATACTGTTTTAGTATCGTGTGTAAATGTGTAAATTGACTGAGTTTAAACAGAGAGGAAGAGGCGAAGTGAGAGGTTTTACTCAGCCCAAAATCTGTCCATGAAAATAAGCCCATGAAGTGAGGAATTTTAGTATGAAGGTCAATGAGATGGATTTGGTCAACAACAAAATGTCATTGCTAACTTGCTACGTGAGGCTTATTTGATTGAATAGAAGTTTCGTAATGGTTATGTTCATGGCCCTGGTAGTTTGGGGCTCCCGAGTGGGGCAGCGGTCTAATGCACTGCATCTCATTGGAAGAGGCATCACTGCAGTCCCTGGTTTGTATCCAGGCTGCATCTCATCCGGCTGTAATTGGGAATCCCATTGGGCGGCACACAATTGGCCCATCGTTGTCTGGGGTAGGCCGTCATTGTAAAAAAGAAATTGTTCCTAAATAAATACATGTTGTTTTACGAATGCACTGATATGAGTGGACGCACGTGGCATTTCAGCAACTTTGAGAAAAATGACTTAATATTGGACATGTTTTTCCATTGTTAGAGTGGTCTTGTTAATTAAGAGTTTAAAAACTTATAAAAACTTATAGCAACTACAGTTGATGTAACATGTTATGTGGGCTACGTTTACAGATATCCAGAACCTGTACACACCAATACACTGCGGCTGTGAGTCGTTCCACTGTCCCGAGGCACCACACTGCAGGGTAGCAGAGCTGGAGGCCAGCCTCTCATAGCCCTCCTCACAGGTAAAGGTACAGGTGGACAGGTAGCTGAAGGAGCCCAGGGGATGGGAGCAGGCCATGGAACCCTTCCCAGGTTCATACAGCTCACTGCATAAGACCACTGGGGAGGAGAGGGCAGATCGTAATAACTGACTAAATGTGCCACGATGAAGACATTCCTCAAGATACACAACAACTGAAATACAGGAGGTCTAAGCTGTCATACTGGTATAAAGACCGATAGCAAGACACTGAAGTAATTCAAAGACAGTACAAATCAAAAGTTTATGACAAATTGTAGCTTATTTTATTCTGTTGTTAGTCTGTCCAGAACACCTTATTTATAAGGTTTATAAGAGGATATACTTACATTCACAGGTGGGAGGCTGTTCTGACCATGATTCTGAGGCTGTGCATCTCACAGGCCCGGAGCTGCTCAGCCGGTACCCCTCTTCACAGGAATACTGACACGTCGAGTCAAAGGAGAAATTCCCATTGGGGTGAGAGCAACTGACACTGGCTTTAGCAGGGACCGTGACCTCCATCTTACATTCAACAACTGGCAACAAAGGAAAACAGGCAAAGAGTTACAATGAAGAGAACATTGAGTGTGATAACAGTTGGCTTCATACTGCCTGTATTAGATATTTGGACTATATCATCCTGGGCTTGCTTACCGTGTTCACACTGCTCTCCGTAGAAGCCCTCAGAGCATTTACAGCGGTGGCTGTTGATGGTCTCTACACACTCTCCATGGTAACATGAGTCGCTCTGACACGAGGCTGTGAAGCACAGAGCCGTCTTCTTCTTCATACAAGACTCGTCGTTCCACTTCCCTGTGTCCGCCTGTCTCTTGATGTACATCTCCACACAGTCCTCGTTGTTCCCTCTGTTGTTGGGTTCCCCGTCTGCCCAGTTCTCTGCCTCTTTAGTCAGGGTCTTATTGGTCCCCACCCAGGTCCACACGTCGTCCACCTTACGGATCCCCATCCAGTAATAGTTGGTCTGCCTGGGCAGGATGCTGTTAAGGTGGGAGATCTCTCCACGGTTCTGGATGGCCACCATGTCAGTGTAGTGCTCCGTGCACCACTTTCTAGCAGTGTCCCAGTTCATAGTTTTGTTGGAGTGATGGTAGGACCAGCCCTCTACTCTAGTGCACATGGTGACAACTGAGGAATGACAAAAAGGTCAATATTGAAATACAGTAGATGAATGACGTTACATGAGTGGGATTTTAGAAATGCATAGATCTATTGAAATGTGTTTCTTACTTGAGTACAGGAGGAAGAGGGTGATCCATGAGCTGGGGCTTCTGGTTTGCTGTGATGCAGAGCAGAAGTCCTGTGGAGACAACATCAAGCCATACTTTACAGACTGAGAAATGCATTGGCTGTCTGAAATGTATATAAACTAACTGGTGCATCTTAATTTTAAGGCATAAACCAATTCTCTCAACAGTACTTACCATTGTAAGTTTAAAATGTGATGCTCTTTTGCAGGTAAATCTCCAAAGGATATGTTTCTAGTCTGATCCAGTGGATGAAATGATACTGCTCTCTGGTACTCTGTGCATACATATATATATACACCAACCCACACTTCAACAACGGCCAAAGACCGGAATTCATCGTTATGACACTGCCTGGGCGTGAATCAGCTACTCTGGATTTTCCAACTTGCAAACTTTCTCCCTCTTTCTCCCTCCCTCTTTTAGATATCTGGACTCTATCCTATTGTGTCGGTCAGACAGATAACGTTTTCTCTGAGCAGGTGCCAGAGCCCAGAGCCCAGTCTGCAACAGGAAACAAAACATGAGGTAGCAGGAAGCAGTCATCAACAACAGCCTCTGGCCTGGGCAGAGACTCACAGATACTGAGCTGGTGTTGAAATGTTTCTTTCACTCCTTTGAAATGTCTGGCTAACACCACATCAAGCATTTGTTGTCATGAAGAGTGGGGTGTATAATCTGTTGAATATTGTAAGCTAACAGTAGACAAATGTACTATGTCAAGTCAACCTCTATTTCAAGTGCATTTCATTGAGTTAGGTTTTGTTATAACAGTGTGTAGAATTTGACTAACCCACTACTGTGTTTCTGCATTTTTATTAAAGGATATGCACAGCTTGAGAGGATACAGGGAGACAGACAGGTTGTCATGATGATACAGGCAGACAGACAGGTTGTCATGAGGATACAGGGAGACAGACAGGTTGTCATGAGGATACAGGGAGACAGACAGGTTGTCATGAGGATACAGTGAGACAGACAGGTTGTCTTGAGAATACAGTGAGACAGACAGGTTGTCATGAGGATACAGGGAGACAGACAGGTTGTCATGAGGACACAGGGAGACAGACAGGTTGTCATGAGGATACAGGGAGACAGACAGGTTGTCATGAGGATACAGGGAGAAAGACAACTTGTCATGAGGATACAGGAAGACAGACAGGTTGTCATGAGGATACAGGGAGACAGACAGGTTATCATGAGGATACAGGGAGACAGACAAGTTGTCTTGAGGATACAGGGAGAAAGACAACTTGTCATGAGGATACAGGGAGACAGACAGGTTGTCTTGAGGATACAGGGAGACAGACAGGTTGTCTTGAGGATACAGGGAGACAGACAAGTTGTCATGAGGATACAGGGAGACAGACAACCTTGACTGTGTGATGGGAAACAACACTATAGACTCCTGTTGGCTGCCTGCACTGACTACTATGGCTCACATCCTTCCTGAATGGACTCACTTACACTCTGAACATCTACGTCAGCAGAACTGGTTATTTAACTCCTAGAAGTTCCCCCATTCCTTAGGCCAAGACGTCAATGCTGCCGGTGAGGAAACAGAGATCTCAACATGGCATCTGATAAAGGTTTGATATCCCTAATGGATTCTAATTAGTATGACTCAGTTATGAGCAATAACAGGAGGATAAATAATCACTTTCCAACAGTTTATCATATGTTTGAGTATAACCACTCAATAATGTAATCATAAACAGTGTTGCTTGGTAACTTCAGTGACATTTTTAGTAGTCATGACGGTTGTTGTAAAGGTTGGCGTACACTGTAAATGCAGAGGAAAAGGGCAGGATGTTGATATCTTCAAAGCTATTTAATTTAGAAGCCCTGTAGATGTTTAACCAGAAAAGGGAGATGTGGAAGCATGGACTTAACCATACCAAAAAAATCTAGTTTAGGCTTCAAATATGGTTGTTATTATGAAAGAAGAAAGCCTGTATGAGGGTTAGCTCTCAGGCTAGGGTGAAAGACGGCTGGTTAAAGCCTGTATGAGGGTTAGCTTTCAGGCTAGGATGAAAGACTGTATGAGGGTTTGCTCTCAGGCTAGGATGAAAGACGGCCTGTATGAGGGTTTGCTCTCAGGCTAGGATGAAAGACGGCCTGTATGAGGGTTTGCTCTCAGGCTAGGATGAAAGACGGCCTGTATGAGGGTTTGCTCTCAGGCTAGGATGAAAGACGGCTGGTGAAAGCCAGAATGAGGGTTAGCTTTCAGGCTAGAATTTTTTTATTTAACTAGGCAGGTCAGGTAAGAACAAAGTCTTATTTTCAATAACAGTGGGTTAGATGCCTGTTCAGGGGAAGAAGAACAGATTTTTACTTGCCAGCATGTGGATTTGAACTTTCAACCTTTCAATTACTAAGCCAACGCTCTAACCACTAGGCTACCCTGCAAGCTTAGATTGAAATGGTAAGTAATCAAGGTAGTAATGAAGTCCAGGTGTGACTGATGAGGTGACAGATACTGTATCATCTACACTGAAGAAAATATGAACACGACATGCAACAATTTCAAAGATTATACAGTTCATACAAGGAAATCAGTCAATTGAGGCCTTAATCTTTGGACTACAGATATGCATCTGGTGGTCACAGATACCTTAAAAAGAATGCCGGGCCATGGATCAGACAACCAGTCAGTGTCTGGTGTGACCAGTAGTGACCCGTCATTCATGTTTTGAGCCCCACATTTTTGGGAAAAAGATGTTATGAAAATGTTTTGGTGGGAGGGTGTGGCTTGCCTGTTTTGCATGTTATTTTGGCATTAATACGTGTCACATATCAGTTTGCCAACAATATAAAAAAGTATATTTATATTTATTTGAGTTTTTAAAAAGCTGCATACAAACATGGGCTCTTTTTTGTTTTTTTGAGTAAGGCAGAAAAATGCAGGTGTTTCAGCCTAGCTCAGTGCTCTCTGTGGTGGTGGGGCAAGCCAGCAGAAAATATGGAGCATTGTGCCGTGATTGGCTCAGTGTTCTGTCACTCATGTGGACACTATGTCACCCCAAAGTCTAAGACAAAACCTTGAAATGTCTAGCACTTTTGGGTGCTGCCATAGACTTACATTAGAAGTGCCCATCCAAGAAGGCTCAAGGTCATTAGCCACAGATAAAATGACGTCAAATCACGTTATATCTACAGTCGCTTTGATTGGACTGATCATGTCAACATTATACTTTCAAAATCTTAGCTAGCAAGTTAGCAGTTATCATCATGAATCAACCCGACAATCTACTGACAAATCCTTTTTAATCCTTGTCAAGAGAAAGAGAAATTATAGATTAAATGTGTATCGGTGCTCATCGGCCATTGGACATAAACATTACAAAACAAGTGGGAAAATGTCAGAGGTTGCTATAGTAACCCAGTGGGGCGTGGCGCTTAGCGAAGTCTGACACAACATACCCAAGAGTTTCCTGATTTTTAAGGGGTAGTCTGTGTTTATTGTTCATTAGAAACACATATTGGGATCATTCTGAGGGGATTTTGCCAGTGGTTGAAAGGGGATTTGGGCTTCCTGTGAAAATGTCAGACGTTGCTAAAGTAACCAAGGGGGGTGGGGCTTAGCGAAGCCCTCTTGAACCCTTTCGTACCACTCTACCTATTCTTATTCTACTGGTGTATTTGAAGTAATGTTGCTCTCTGTTGGTACATTTGAACTCAGATAGCCACGGACTATTTATTTACAGCTATTATAAAAAGCATTGGACAGAAAATAATGGAAAAAATAAGAACATTATTGACAATGTTTGAAACATTTATTATATTTAAAAAGACATTCTGTAACACACAGACTGTGGTTTCAAAATAAATATAACTTAAATACTGAAAGGCATTGTTTTCACAGTTTTGTAAAATCATAAAAAATATATTTATGATAATACAAATAATTATACAGGGGAAGACAATATATAACTTTCTGTAGTTTGTATAAAATAGCTGTCAAAATCAGTATCATAAGAAATGTGTCCACTTGTGGTCATATACCAGCCAGTGGTGAACAATTTGTTCAATACAAAACTCCCTTAGGGAGAAAAAATACATTTTCTGTAGGACCATCATGAGAACAGATGATTCTGTATACTCAACGTAGCACCTCTCTCCCAGTCAGACGATTCAAGGCTATCTAACCTACTACATTACAATACTGAGGAACTGTGATCCAGGTGTGACCAGCAGATCTTCTTTGAAAAGAAAGCCAGCCTGTTCCTGCAGTTGTTCCTGCAGTTGTTCCTGCAGTTGTTCCTGCAGTTGTTCCTGCAGTTGTTCCTGCAGTTGTTCCTGCAGTTGTTCCTGCAGTTGTTCCTGCTTTTATTGTTGTTGGTCTCTATATGAGAGTGTTGTTGCTGTTCCTGTAGGTCTGTAAATGTTGCTTAAGGTCTGAGGTGCTGGTCAGATCAAACTTGTTAGCTGGAAGGAGGCAATGAAGAGCATATTGATTTCAGTTTGTTTCATACTGCCTGTATTAGACAATTGGACTATATCATCCTGGGCTTGCTTACCGTGTTCACACTGCTCTCCGTAGAAGCCCTCAGAGCATTTACAGCTGTGGCTGTTGATGGTCTCCACACACTCTCCATGGTAACATGAGTCGCTCTGACACGAGACTGTGAAGCACAGAGCCGTCTTCTTCTTATTCTTCATACACGACTCGTCGTTCCACTTCCTTGTGTCCGCCTCTCTCTTGATGTACATCTCCACACAGTCCTCGTTGTTCCCCCCGTTGTTGGGTTCCCCGTCTGCCCAGTTCTCTGCCTCTTTAGTCAGGGTCTTATTGGTCCCCACCCAGGTCCACACGTCGTCCACCTTACGGATCCCTATCCAGTAATAGCTGGTCTGCCTGGGCAGGATGTTGTTAACAGAAGGTGACTGGCAGATCGGGTGTTGTATGTGGAGGATGAGGGCTGCAGTAGATATCTCAGATCGGGGGGAGTGAGGCCTAAGAGGGTTTTTATAAATTATCAACAACGAGTGGGTCTTGCGACAGGTATACAGTGATGTCCAGTGTACAGAAGAGTGCAGTGATGTGTCCTATAAGGAGCATTGGTGGCAATAAAGCCTTTCACGGTAATGTCTACAGTTGTTGTATTCGACGCATGTGACAAATACAGTTTGAATTGATTTGAAATCTGATGGCCAAATGGTAAAGAACATCTAGCCGCTCGAGAGCACCCTTACCTTCCAATCTATAAATTATGTCCCCGTAATCTAGCATGGGTAGGATGGTCATCTGAATCAGGGTTAGTTTGGCAGCTTGGGTGAAAGGAGCGATTACAATAGTGGAAACCAAGTCTATATTTAACTTTAGCCTGCAGCTTTGATATGTGCTGAGAGAAGGACAGGGTACTTACCTTCTAGCCATACTTCCACGTACTTGTATGAGTTGACTACCTCAATCTCTAAACCCTCATAGGTAGTAATCACACCTGTGGGGTGAGGGGCATTCTACTTACCAAACCACATGACCTTTGTTTTGGAGGTGTTCAGAACAAGGTTAAGGGCAGAGAAAGCTTATTGGACACAAAGAAAGCTTTGTTGTAGAGCATTTAACACAAAATCCCAGGAGGGGCCAGCTGAGTATAAGACTGTATCATCTGCATATAAATGGATGAGAGAGCTTCCTACTGCCTGAGCTATGTTGTTGATGTAAATTGAGAAGAACGGGGCCTAGGAACGAGCCTTGGGGTACTCCCTTGTTAACAGGCAGTGGCTGAGGGAGGGGAGCCCCATCGACAATAAGAAAACTTGTCATATTGACAAATTGGATCAATGTTATTCTAATGATGAAACCTAGGCCTACCTGATTCAATGCAGATGTTTTTATCCGACTGACAGGTCACTGAAATGTATTCAAACAGCATACTATATACTTTTTTCAATCAATGAAATCCACCAAACTTTTGCTATAAGTGATGCAAGATCTTCTCCAATGACAACAACCCATTACGCTGTTAATTTGGCCTATAATGATCACATTATTTACACTGGTGGAAAAAGTAACAAATTGTCACTGTAGTAAAATTAAAGATTATTAGAAAATGACTCAATTAAAAGTGAAAGACACCCAGTAAAATACGACTTGAGTAAAAATATAAACGTTGTTGGTTTTAAATATACTTTAGTATCAAAAGTAAATGTAATTGCTAAAATATACTTCAAATATTAAAAGTAAAAATCATTTAAAATTCCCTATATTAAGCAAACCAGACAGCACCATTTTCTTTTTCTTTTTTTACATTTACAGATAGCCAGGGGCACACTCCAACACTCAGACATAATTTACAAATGAAGCATTTATGTTTAATGATTCCACCAGATCAGAGGCAGTAGAGATGACCAGGGATGTTCTCTTGATTAAGTGCATGAATTTGACAAGTTTCTTGTCCTGCTAGCCATTCAAAATGTAACAAGTACTTTTGGATGTCAGGCAAAATGTACATTCTTTTCTTTAGGAATGTGGTAAAGGAAAAGGAAAAGTTGTACAAAATATACAAAATATAAATAGTAAAGTACAGATACCCCCAAAAAACTACATAAGTATTACTTAAAAATATGTTTTACTTAACTACATTACACCACTGATTATTTATTGACATGTTTGTTTTTGAACTAATTAATTTGCTAACTGTGGTTAAAATAATCTAAAACTGGTTGGCAATGCCCATAGACCAAACGCACGGTGAAATGAAACCCTCAATACTAGATTAATATCGCCCTCTAATGGCCTTTAGGCTACACATCCCTGGTCCATGCTGCCTGCAAGGCACTTGTATCCCCCGTGGACCGGGTCGTACCTAAAACATTCATCACCGCCCGGTATGACAACTACTTGGCATCCGACCATAAGGCGCTACAGAGGGTAGTGTGTGCAGCCCAGTACATCACTGGGGCCAAGCTTCCTGCCATCCAGGACCTATATACTAGGCGGTGTCAGAGGAAGGCACAAAAAATTGTCAAAGACTGCAGTCACCCAAGTCATAGACTGTTCTCTCTGCTACCGCACGGCACGTGGTATCGGAGCGTCAAGTCTAGGACCAAAAGGCTCCTTAAAACCTCTCTAGGGTATGTGGGAGGCTAGCGTCCCACCTGGCCAACATCCAGTGAGATTGCAGAGCGCCAAATTCAAATACAGAAATACTCATTATAAAAATTCAGAAAAGATACAACTATTTTACATAGGTTTAAAGATTAACTTCTTGTGAATCCAACCACAGTTTCAGATTTCAAAAATGCTTTACGGCGAAAGCATACTTTACAATTATTTGAGAACATAGCCCAACAGACAAATCATTACAAACAGTAACCAGCCAAGTAGAAGAGTTACACAAGTCAGAAATAGAGATAAAATTAATCACTTACCTTTGATGATCTTCATATGATTGCACTCAGCAGACATTTATTTATTCAATAAATGTTCCTTTGTTGAATAAAGTCTCTCTTTATATCCAAAAACCTCTGTTTTGTTCGCGCGTTTTCTTCAGTAATCCACAGGCTCAAACGCAGTCACAACAGGCAGACAAAAAATCCAAATTGTATCCGTAAAGTCCATAGAAACATGTCAAACAATGTTTATATTCAATCCTCAGGTTGTTTTTAGCCTAAATAATCGATAATATTTCAACCGGACAATAACGTGTCAATATAAAAGGTCAACAAGAAAGGCACTCTCCTGCTCTGATACGGCAGGGTCCACTCATTCAGACTGGTCTTACTCCCTCATTTTTCAGAAAACAAGCCTGAAACTATTTCTAAAGACTGTTGACATCTAGTGGAAGGCATAGGAACTGCAATTTGAGTCCTAAGTCAATGGATACTGTAATGGCATTGAATAGAAAACTACACACAAAAAAAATCTAACTTCCTGAATGGATTCTTCTCAGGTTTTCACCTGCCAAATCAGTTCTGTTATACTCACAGACATTATTTTAACCGTTTTGGAAATTTTAGAGTGTTTTCTATCCAAATATACTAATTATATGCATATCCAAACTTCTGGGCCTGAATAGAAGGCAGTTTAATTTGGGCACGCTTTTCATCCAAAATTCCAAATGCTGCCCCCTGCCCTAGAGAAGTTTTAACAGCTTCTCTCCTCAAGCCATACGACTGCTGAACAATTAATTAAATGGCCACCCTGACTATTTACATTGACCCCCCCCCCCTCTTTGTTTTTACACTGCTGCTACTCGCTGTTAATTATCTATGCATAATCACTTTACCCCCACCTACATTTATTTTTTATTTTACCTTTATTTAAGTAGGCAAGTCAATTAAGAACAAATTCTTATTTTCAATGACGGCCTAGGAACAGTGGGTTAACTGCCTTGTTCAGAGGCAGAATGGCGATTTTTACCTTGTCGGCTCGGGGATTCATGTACAATTTACTTTGACAAACCTGTACCTCTGCACATTGACTCGGTACCGGTACCCCCTGTATATAGCCTCATAATTGTTGTTTTATTGTGTTACTTTTTATTTAATTTTTTTAAACTTTAGTTTATTTCGTAAATATTTATTTAACTCTATTTCTTGAACTGCATTGTTGGTTAAGTGCTTGTAAGTAAGCATTTCAAGGTTATATTCGGCGCACATGGTAAATAAAATTGGATATGATTTGATTTCCACCACCATTCATGTTCGTGGCTAATGCTACTTCCTGATGTTGCGCGTTCAGCCAGGGTAAACAGCCTGCTGCAAAGTGATTGGCTGAACGAGATGCGCACCACCCAGGACTAGCATTCCTAGGCATTAGACGCTTTAGCATGGAGGTGCATGTTAGTAGGAAATCGATTCATTTGCAGCCTTAATGGAGAATGTTTTAGGAAAGGACTCAATATCGCTATCTGCCTGCCTTTGGCCTATGGGCTGGGAAACTACAGCCCTCAGGGGTAGTAGCAAACATAGCTGATTAAACTATGCCAAACTAAAAATAAATGCAACATGCAACAATTTCATATTTTTTTTACCGAGTTACAGTTCATATAAGGAAATCAGTTAATTCAAATAAATAAATTAGGCCCTAATCTATGGATTTCACATGACTGGGCAAGGGTGCAGCTATATGTGGGCATAGGCCCACCCACTGGGGAGCCAGGCCAAGCCAATCAGAACGAGTTTTTCCCACAAAAGGGCTTTATTACAGACAGAAATACTCATCAGCTAACCGGGTGGCTGGTCTCAGACAATCCCACAGGTGAAGAAGCCGGATGTATAGGTCCTGGGCTGGCGTGGTTACACCTGGTCTGAGGTTGTGATGCCGTTTGGATGTACTGCCATATTCTCTAAAATGTCATTGGAGATGGCTTATGTTAGAGAAATTAACATAAAATTATCTGGCAACAGCCCTGGTGGACATTCCTGCAGTCAGCATGCCAATTGAACACTCCCTCAAAACATGAGACATCTGTAGCATTCTATTGTGTGACAAAACTGGACATTTTCTGTGGCCTTTTATTGTCCCCAGCACAAGGTGCACCTATGTAATGGCCATGCTGTTTAATCAGATTCTTGATATGCCACATCTTGGCAAAATAGAAACGCTTACTAACAGGGATGTAAACTTATTGCTCCACAAAATTGGAGAGAAACACACTTTCTGTGTATGTATGTATTATTTCTGGGGTCTTTTATTTCACTTCATGAAACATAGGACCAAGACATTACATGTTGCGTTTATATTTTTGTTCAGCGTAATCTCATTCTAAACTGAAGACTCATGATTAGTTGATCATTGGAGTCAGGTGTGTTAGCTGGGGCAAAAGTGTGACACCAATCAGGGCCCCGACGACTGGAGTAGGCAATGCCTCATGTCAAAAAATAAATAATGCATAGCCCGCTGCTATTGCAGCCATAAAGGTGTATAAATGATTGCAGTTAGGTAACGTAGCGTAATATGTTGCGTTCTACCTGCGTTTTCTCGCACCACTATGGCATTGACCATTTGTATTGATAAAGAGGGTAACGTATTTTGATGCTGTTACATCATACGGATTTGATCAACAAATGCCACACGATACCAAATGAACGAACTGTTTAGAACCACTATAATTATTTTATAGTCACTTATTCGTGATTGTTCAAACGACAATTCATATTTTGATTATGATGCCCGATCCGCCTGCCACTGGCTTTTATTTAATGGTTTCGTCCTAATCTTTGACAGGAAGAGCCGGTTGTTTACAGTTGGTACACAGGAAGCGATTTATTTGCTTCACGTTCAAGTTAAACAGCGAATATCTTCTTCATTGTTAAATACGTGGATTGCTAACCTATTGGCAATTTACATTATATATATATATATACATGTTTGTGTCTATGACTGAAGACCAAGTGACAACCAATGCGATGACTACTTTTAGCAAGGCTAGCTTGCGAGCGTAGCCATCTAACTTAGCTGGCTGTCCATACGTAGAAGTGGCACTCAACCAAACAGGTAACACACACTTCGATGTGACATTAACACTACTGATACTGGGTACACTACGTTATTTAATTGCTACCTAGCCATTTGTAAAGCAACCAGAGTATCGCTAGCAAAAAATAAGATGATTAGGTTAGCTAGTAGCTAGCTAGCTAGACAGGTGTAAACACCTTTTGCTTTCCGAGTTCCGTTTTGCTGTATTTACTCTGCTTGACACGAGTCCAAGGGGCTGGTTAGCGTGACCAAGTTAAATCAACAGCATTCAACCATGTCAGCTAGCCAGATGTGTATCACTTAACATACAGATACTAGTTAGCCACGCTGCCTAGCTAGCTAACTATCTGTCATGATGATGATGATTTTTTTGATCATTTTGATTTATTTTAAATTAGGAACTATTGATTATGGTTTAGATAAATGATTTAATATATGTGAACTTGATACTGAATTTGTACTTTGTATAGTTTATTTAATGATGTTGATGTGCTTCTGATGGTGTTCAATGTCTGTTTTTATGTGATGAAGCTGAAGAAAAATGTCCACAATGTGGACAATAAAAGTTTTTCTAATTCTATTTTAAATCACTGTACAGTGTGATCATCAGGCACTGCGTCCCGAACAACCGCATCGAGGGGTGAGCGACCATGGGCGCGGAGAGCAGCGCTATGCGGAGCATCATCTTGGAGGAACCGCTCCTAACCCTGCCCTCAGGGCTGACCATGTACTCTGCCGTGCTCCAGGATGGCAAGCCGGCTTCTGTGTTTGTTCACAAGCAGGGCAACGAAGACAAAGTCAACAAAGCTGCTAAGGTAAACCCATATGGTATCTATAAAACGTTTCTTCCAGACAGAGTATGGCATCACCCATGCGAGTGACACAGCCGTCTGATCGTTGCCTGGGTACCAGCCTGTTTAGCTGTCATTCCACTCTTTGCCACTTCTTGTCATGCCATGTTTAGCGTGAGAAGGAGAGGAATGTTGAAAAGGCGCAACGCTCGCTTACAATTATTCAAGCAACTAAGTGGAATGTTAGCACAAACAGACTGGATTTCTCCAGGCTAGTCACATTTGGGCAAGGCATCACCCGTGTCTCCTGTCTGCTGCCCTGGCTGTAATATATCCTCATGATAAATGATCACTTGAAATTGTCTGAGCCTTGTTGCGTTATATTTAAGCCCTAGCAGACAGTCTCATCCAGAGTGACTTACAGTAAGTGTGACATGCTGCTACTCATGATGTGAGGCTACTGGAGGGCAATGATGCTCCCTTGTGTATGTAGCTGCCATTACCAAGGAAATCACTTGCCATCCCTTTGCTTGAGTGTGGTATCGTGAAAAAAACAAAACATCAATGTGATAAGGAAGCACAGCATTACAAGGGATAAGGCTACATCCACATCCCTCCAGCCTCTCCCCTCCTGTCCTGTACTGCCTTTTATCACCTGAAGAAATGATAGTTTTAAATTCATCCTACTTTGTACAGGAGTGAGCTGCTGGAACAAAATAAGAGCCATTAATGAATGTTTGGTTCCCTGTAGCACCTGAAGACCCTGCGGCACCCGTGTCTGCTGCGTTTCCTGTCATGCTCGGTGCAGGACGGGGGTATCCACCTGGTGACGGAGCGTGTGCAGCCCCTGGAGCCCCTGCTGGACAGCCTGACTCCGGAGGAGTTGTGTGCAGGCATCTATGACCTGCTACAGGCCCTGATTTTCCTGCATGAGAGGGTAAGGAACACACACACACACACACACACACACACACACACAGGCAGGCAGACCCTATTAATGAAGAATCCCTGCAGGCATAAACTTTTTTTTTCTCCATAAGACCGAAGTGGTGGACGGGACCGTTTGAACATTTAAACTCTCTCACATGATTCTGCGCTGTTCAGTATTACAGTTCTCATTTCTGTTATAACAGGTCTTCTTTCTCCCCTCAGGGAAAATCGAGCCACAACAACGTCTGCATGTCTTCTGTGTTCGTAAGTGAAGACGGCCATTGGAAGCTGGGGGGGATGGAGACTGTCTGCAAGTTCGCTGAGGCTACCCCAGAGGTGACTGACAATTCAGCTGGAAAGAACTAATCTACTTTCCATCACTATTGTCTGTGGTTATTGTATGTGTTTTAAAGTTCCATTCTATTGTCCACCTCAGTTTCTCAGCACCATTCAGAATGTGAGGGAGACCAGTACTGTTCCTCCGGAGGAGCGGGTAAGGTTAACAGACCCATCACTGTTATTTTAACATTGCATAATTACCAATAATAAAACAGTCTGTCTTTAATTCCTAAAATCATTCTTTGCAGGTGGAAGGCTTTAAAACGCTGCCAGATAAGCATGCACACTCTCGAGACTGCTTCTCCTTTGGAATGATGGTGGAAACCCTCATCCCTCTCCTGAATTTGAAAATAAATGATTCTCTCAATGGCTATGGTGAGTGGAGAAGCCTCAACTTGATTGACTGTTGGAACGTTCCAAACAGAACACTTGTACAATAGGATATGGTGAGTGGAGAAGCCTCAACTTGATTGACTGTTGGAACGTTCCAAACAGAACACTTGTACAATAGGATATGGTGAGTGGAGAAGCCTCAACTTGATTGACTGTTGGAACGTTCCATTCAAACCATGAACAGAACACTTGTACAATAGGATGGAATGGCTTTTTTTTTTTTTCTTATTATAGAAGTGAACATTATGCTTGATAATCTCAGACTTTGTGACGCTCTCTTTCTCCTTTGCCTGGTCTTGTCTTCCCCTCATCCTCCCTGTCCTCTCTCTTCCTGCCAAACCTCTTCTCTCTCTCTCTCCCCACACTGAGTGTACAAAACATTAGGAATCACCTTCCTAATACTGAGTTGCACCTCCCCATTTTGCCTTCAGAACAGCCTCAAGTTGTTGGGGCATGGACTCTACATGTTGTCGAAAGCATTCCACCGGGACGCTGGTCCATGTTGACTCCAATGCTTCCCATAGTTGTGTTACATTGGCTGGATGTTCTTTGGGTGGTGGACCATTCTTGATACACAGGAAACTATTGAGCGTGAAAAACACAGCAGCGTTGCAGTTGCTGACACAAACCAGTGTGCCTGGCACCTACATTTCACCCTCTGAATGGCACACATACCCCAATCTATGTCTCAAGGATTAAAAATCATTATTTAACCTGGCTCCTCCCCTTCATCTATACTGATTTGAAGTGGATTTGACAAGTGACATCAATAAGGGATCATGGCTTTCACCTGGATTCTCTGACCCTACAAGGTCCGGAGCATGCTGGTTTTCTGTTCTGCCTGATAATGAATTGCACCAACCTGGTATCCCAGGTCTAAATCAGTTCCTGATTAGAGGGGAACAATGGAAGAACTGCAGTGGAACTGGCTTGGCGGTCCAGAGTTGATGTTGAGAGGTCTATGTCATTGAAAGAGTTGCTAATGTTTTGTACACTCTGTATTAGGGCTGACCCCAATTAGTTGACTTGTCAATTGTTTGATCGTTAGGCTGTTGGTCGACCGAGATTGTTTTTAGTCAAGCAGTAATATATATATATTTGCGCCCATCTCAGTGAACTAATCCATTGTGGAGGCCGAGACTAAAAGCCCATTTACGCTTGATCCGAAAATGTGGTCGGAGGGTGTGACGCAAATGCGGAGTCTCCCAAATGTTGTAACAATGCGGAGGGCTCTATATAGCTTCGCATTGACATGATTAGTTGGGTGCGGTACATCCTGTATAAACACGAGCTCACTTCCTTGACAACGGCTCTGCAAAGCGCAAGCAGTATGAATTGGAGGTCGACCGATTATGATTTTTCAGCGCCGAAACCGATTATTGGAGGACCAAAAAAGCTGATACCGATTTATCGGCCGATTTTTGTTTTGTTGTAATTGTCATTATTACAAATAAATAATACTGAAAACTTATTTTAACTTAATATAATACATCAATAAAATCAATTTAGCCTCAAGTAAATAATGAAACGTGTTCAATTTGGTTTAAATAGTGCAAAAACAAAGTGTTGGAGAAGAAAGTAAAAGTGCAATATGTGCCATGTAAGAAAGCTAACGTTTCAGTTTATTGCTCAGAACATGAGAACATATGAAAGCTGGTGGTTCCTTTCTTCAATATTCCCAGGTAAGAAATTTTGGGTTGTAGTTATTATAGGACAATTTCCCTCTAACATTTGTATTTCATTAACCTTTGACTATTAGATGTTCTTATAGGCACTTTAGTATTGCCATTGTAACAGTATAGCTTCCGCCTCGCTCCTCCCTGGGCTCGAACCAGCAACACAACGACAACAGCCACCATCGAAGCAGCGTTACACATGCAGAGCAAGGGGAACAACTACTAGAAGGCTCAGAGCGAGTGACGTTTGAAACGCTATTAGCGCGCGCTAACTAGCTAGCCATTTCACTTCAGTTACACCAGCCTCATCTCGGGTGTTGATAGGCTTGAAGTCATAAACAGCGCAATGCTTGACACACAATGAAGAGCTGCTGGCAAAACGCACTAAAGTGCTGTTTGAATGTGTACGCCTACCACCGCTCAGTTAGATACTTGTATGCTCAGTCAGATTATATGCAACGCAGGACACACTAGATAATATCTAGTAATATCATCAACCATGTGTAGTTAACTAGTGATTATGATTGATTGTTTTTTATAAGATAAGTTTAATGCTAGCTAGCAACTTACCTTGGCTTACTGCATTCACGTAACAGGCAGTCTCCTTGTGGAGTGCAACGAGAGAGGCAGGTCATTATTGCGTTGGACTAGTTAACTGTAAGGTTGCAAGATTGGATCCCCCATGCTGACAAGGTGAAAATCTGTCGTCCTGCCCCTGAACGAGGCAGTTAACCCACCTTTCCTAGGCCGTCATTGAAAATAAGAATGTGTTCTTAACTGACTTGCCGAGTTAAATAAAAGGTATAAAAAAAGAATAGTCTGGGAGTGAGGTAATGGATAGTGAAGAACTGTTCCCAGGCAGTTTGAGTCCAGGTGCCAGTCTGGGAGTGAGGTAATGGATAGTGAAGAACTGTTTCCAGGCAGTTTGATTCCTGTTCCAGTCTGGGAGTGAGGTAATGGATAGTGAAGAACTGTTCCCAGGCAGTTTGATTCCTGTTCCAGTCTGGGAGTGAGGTAATGGATAGTGAAGAACTGTTCCCAGGCAGTTTGATTCCTGTTCCAGTCTGGGAGTGAGGTAATGGATAGTGAAGAACTGTGTTTCCAGGCAGTTTGATTCCTGTTCCAGTCTGGGAGTGAGGTAATGGATAGTGAAGAACTGTGTTTCCAGGCAGTTTGATTCCTGTTCCAGTCTGGGAGTGAGATAATGGATAGTGAAGAACTGTGTTTCCAGGCAGTTTGATTCCTGTTCCAGTCTGGGAGTGAGGTAATGGATAGTGAAGAACTGTGTTTCCAGGCAGTTTGAGTCCAGGTGCCAGTCTGGGAGTGAGGTAATGGATAGTGAAGAACTGTTCCCAGGCAGTTTGATTCCAGGTGCCAGTCTGGGAGTGAGGTAATGGACAGTGAAGCTGCTTGTAGTGTTGAACCACCCCCTGCTTTCATTGGACCAGAGGTCAGTAGTTGCAGCCAAACCATGTGCCTTTTGAGCCAAACTTTTTCCAACATCAACTTTAACCTGGTTGTACAGGTTTTGGATTTCAGTCTTGGAAAATAAAGTTTGATGCCAGGCCTCTCAACAATTTGAAATGGCGTCATGTCCTTTGCAATGTTATATGATAGGGCTGCAGTGAGGTCTTGAGTATGTTTTGATGTGGGTCTATAAGCAGCCTGCCTTTTAAATGCTTGCTGGAGTGTCTGTGTCACAGCTGTAGATGAGGATGGACCAGTAGTATCACTGGGTTTGCCTGCTGCATGCCCACTCTGTAAACAAGGGAATAGCAAATGTATTATTACATTATAATTATTATTATTATTAACATCTTCTGTGTTGCATTTGAGTATATGCAATGACCCCCATGCACAATTTTGCGTAAATACAAATGAGTCTTAAGACAGTGATAGTAATTGCAATGAGCCCAACAATTGACACAGGAGTCGTGTGTGTGTGTGTGTGTGTGTGTGTGTAGTGGTTCTCCTGTTGGAACACTTTTACAACCAAGGCCACGTCTGATGGATTTTAAATGAACAAAATATGTTGGTTGTGTGACTAAACTACATAATGTGTTATCGTGTGCAATGGGCGAATAGTCTGCAGACACACGACACACACAGCAGCAGAACAACGTGTAGTGTTTTTTACGAAGAACAGGTAACACTGAACGCTTCAGTTTACGTTATTGACAAGCTATTAGCAAGTAACCATGACATCCCCCCCATTCCGAAGATCCTGCATTGAGCTAAAGGTTGACTTCCCTTGCATTCACTATAAGGTGGTGGTCACAAAGGTCACCCTGTTTGCATGTTCTGCAGACTGGGTGACATCTTCGATTTTGTAAGTTTCCCTCAGCACTCTTGTAAAAGCCAAAATACTATCACACTTCATATTTGGTCGTCTTAGAAGGAAAATCTTCCCGAATGCTGTCCCTGCCTTCTGCCATGTTTTCACAAAAAACAAAACCCACGTTGCCTGCTACGCCTGCGTCATGCTAACTTTTGGTTGATTCTGGACCGTATTTACTGTGAGTTTGACAAACTGTGGTAATCAAACACGGTTTTAATGATAATTTTTAACATTGAAAACAGTATTACTAGCCGTTGGGAATTTTACTGTGTTTTAATCATGTAACCGGTTCATCCCTTATCTCCACCCGGTACAGCCCGAAGAAGACTCCGGTACAGCCACCCCTCAGAGCCTGGTTTCTCTCTAGGTTTCTTCTTATGTTCCTGCCTTTTTTCTAGGGAGTTTTTCCTAGCCACTGTGCTTCTACATCTGCATTGCTTGCTGTTTTGGGTTATAGGCTGGGATTCTGTATAAGGTTTGACATCGGCTGATGTAAAACATTTAAAAGGGCTTTATAAGTACATGTTGATTGATTTTAAAAGTGCAGACTGTCTGCTTTTAATTTGAGGGAACTCTCTCTCTTTCTGCAGTCTCTGAAGAGTTATCAGGCAGTCTGAAGAGGACTCTCCAAGCAGGCCTGTTGACCTCTGACCCCTTGTCTCGGCCCTCTCTCAGCTCCCTACTCACTCACGACTTCTTCAGAAATGACTTTCTGGAGGTCATGAATTTTCTGAAGAGCCTGACCCTGAAGGCAGAGGAAGAGAAGAACGAATTCTTTAAGTGAGTGAGTGACTGTGTGCGTATTTAATTAGACTGTTTAGTGATTCGTCGGCGACAGCTCTGCCTTTGTCATCGTTCCTACTATGGGCTGACCCTGTAAAACGACATTTCACTGCACCTACCCGGTGTATGTGACAATACATTGTTATCTTTGTGTTATTAATTACCTCATACAAAATGTCTGCCAATGAACTTGTTACTGTCTGAGCCCACAGAAAGTATCTTCTGTCTGTACGGCAGGTTTCTATTGGACCGGGTGCAGAGCCTGCCAGAGGAACTGATCGCAACGCGTCTTGTTCCTAAACTCCTCAATGGGATGGTGTTTGCTGAACCCACCGCTGTGAAGAGCTTTCTGCCTCACCTCTTAAAGCCAAACAAGGGTTTGTCTTTAAAAACTTGGATGGAAAGTTACTGAGGATAATAGAGGACGATATTGCCACTCCTATTTGCGATCTCTTTTTTATTTCTCTTTGCTCTAAGCTCACTAGAAAGTGTGTCCTCAGGCCTGGAGGGAAGCAAAAGTCCTTCCACTACCTAAAAGTAGCAAAGCAACTTTTACTGGCTCCAACAGCCGACCAATCAGCCTGTTACCAACCCTTAGTAAACGTTAGGGGATTTTTTTGTTGTTGTTGTTGACCAGATGCTATTTCACAGTAAACAGATTTTCAGCACGCTTATAGGCATTTCCCCCCCCCCCCTCCCCAGGGCAGCTGTCAGGCATTTCTCACCCCCCCCAGGGCAGCTGTCAGGCATTCTCCCCCCCCCCCCCAGGGCAGCTGTCAGGCATTCTTCGCCCCCCCCCCCCAGGGCAGCTGTCAGGCATTCTCCCCCCCCCCCCCCCCCAGGGCAGCTGTCAGGCATTCTTTCCCCCCCCCCCCCCAGGGCAGCTGTCAGGCATTTCTCACCCCCCCCAGGGAAGCTGTCAGGCATTTCTCACCCCCCCCCCCCAGGGCAGCTGTCAGGCATTCCCCCCCCCCCCCCCCCAGGGCAGCTGTCAGGCATTCCCCCCCCCCCCCCCCCCAGGGCAGCTGTCAGGCATTCCCCCCCCCCCTCCCCAGGGCAGCTGTCAGGCATTCTTCCCCCCCCCCCTCCCCAGGGCAGCTGTCAGGCCTTCCCCCCCCCCCCTCCCCAGGGCAGCTGTCAGGCCTTCCCCCCCTCCCCCCAGGGCAGCTGTCAGGCATTCTCCCCCCCCCCCCCCAGGGCAGCTGTCAGGCATTCTCCCCCCCCCCCCCCCCAGGGCAGCTGTCAGGCATTCTCCCCCCCCCCCCCCAGGGCAGCTGTCAGGCATTCTCCCCCCCCCCCCCCAGGGCAGCTGTCAGGCATTCTCCCCCCCCCCCCCCCCAGGGCAGCTGTCAGGCATTCTCCCCCCCCCCCCCCAGGGCAGCTGTCAGGCATTCTCCCCCCCCCCCCCCCCAGGGCAGCTGTCAGGCATTCTCCCCCCCCCCCCCCCCAGGGCAGCTGTCAGGCATTCCCCCCCCCCCCCCAGGGCAGCTGTCAGGCATTCCCCCCCCCCTCCCCAGGGCAGCTGTCAGGCATTCTCCCCCCCACCCCCCCCCCCCAGGACAGCTGTCAGGCATTCTTCGCCCCCCCCCCCCCCAGGGCAGCTGTCAGGCATTCTCCCCCCCCCCCCCCCCCCCCCCCCCAGGGCAGCTGTCAGGCATTCTTTCCCCCCCCCCCCCCCCCCCCCCAGGGCAGCTGTCAGGCATTTCTCACCCCCCCCAGGGAAGCTGTCAGGCATTTCTCACCCCCCCCCCCCCCAGGGCAGCTGTCAGGCATTCCCCCCCCCCCCCCCCCCCCAGGGCAGCTGTCAGGCATTCCCCCCCCCCCTCCCCAGGGCAGCTGTCAGGCATTCTTCCCCCCCCCCCCCCAGGGCAGCTGTCAGGCATTCCCCCCCCCAGGGCAGCTGTCAGGCATTCTCCCCCCCCCCCCCCCCCCCAGGGCAGCTGTCAGGCATTCTTTCCCCCCCCCCCCCCCCCAGGGCAGCTGTCAGGCATTTCTCACCCCCCCCCAGGGAAGCTGTCAGGCATTTCTCACCCCCCCCCCCCCAGGGCAGCTGTCAGGCATTCCCCCCCCCCCCCCCCCAGGGCAGCTGTCAGGCATTCCCCCCCCCCCCCCCCCCCCAGGGCAGCTGTCAGGCATTCCCCCCCCCCTCCCCAGGGCAGCTGTCAGGCATTCCCCCCCCCCCTCCCAGGGCAGCTGTCAGGCATTCCCCCCCCCCTCCCCAGGGCAGCTGTCAGGCATTCCCCCCCCCCCTCCCCAGGGCAGCTGTCAGGCATTCCCCCCCCCCTCCCCAGGCAGCTGTCAGGCATTCTTTCCCCCCCCCCCCCCCCCCCCCCCAGGGCAGCTGTCAGGCATTTCTCACCCCCCCCAGGGAAGCTGTCAGGCATTTCTCACCCCCCCCCCCCCCAGGGCAGCTGTCAGGCATTCCCCCCCCCCCTCCCCAGGGCAGCTGTCAGGCATTCTTCCCCCCCCCCCCCCAGGGCAGCTGTCAGGCATTCCCCCCCCAGGGCAGCTGTCAGGCATTCTCCCCCCCCCCCCCCCCCCCCAGGGCAGCTGTCAGGCATTCTTCCCCCCCCCCCCCCCCCAGGGCAGCTGTCAGGCATTCCCCCCCCCCCCCCCCCCAGGGCAGCTGTCAGGCATTCCCCCCCCCAGGGCAGCTGTCAGGCATTCCCCCCCCCAGGGCAGCTGTCAGGCATTCCCCCCCCAGGGCAGCTGTCAGGCATTCCCCCCCCCAGGGCAGCTGTCAGGCATTCCCCCCCCCAGGGCAGCTGTCAGGCATTCTCCCCCCCCCCCCCCCCCCCCCCCCAGGGCAGCTGTCAGGCATTTCTCACCCCCCCCAGGGAAGCTGTCAGGCATTTCTCACCCCCCCCCCCCCAGGGCAGCTGTCAGGCATTCCCCCCCCCCCCCCCCAGGGCAGCTGTCAGGCATTCCCCCCCCCCCCCAGGGCAGCTGTCAGGCATTCCCCCCCCCCTCCCCAGGGCAGCTGTCAGGCATTCCCCCCCCCCCTCCCCAGGGCAGCTGTCAGGCATTCCCCCCCCCCTCCCCAGGGCAGCTGTCAGGCATTCCCCCCCCCCCTCCCCAGGGCAGCTGTCAGGCATTCCCCCCCCCCTCCCCAGGGCAGCTGTCAGGCATTCTTTCCCCCCCCCCCCCCCCCAGGGCAGCTGTCAGGCATTTCTCACCCCCCCCAGGGAAGCTGTCAGGCATTTCTCACCCCCCCCCCCCCCCAGGGCAGCTGTCAGGCATTCCCCCCCACCCTCCCCAGGGCAGCTGTCAGGCATTCTTCCCCCCCCCCCCCCAGGGCAGCTGTCAGGCATTCCCCCCCCAGGGCAGCTGTCAGGCATTCTCCCCCCCCCCCCCCCCCCCCCCCAGGGCAGCTGTCAGGCATTCTTCCCCCCCCCCCCCAGGGCAGCTGTCAGGCATTCCCCCCCCCAGGGCAGCTGTCAGGCATTCCCCCCCCAGGGCAGCTGTCAGGGCATTCCCCCCCCCAGGGCAGCTGTCAGGCATTCCCCCCCAGGGCAGCTGTCAGGCATTCCCCCCCCCAGGGCAGCTGTCAGGCATTCTCCCCCCCCCCCCCCCCCCCCCCCCCAGGGCAGCTGTCAGGCATTCTTTCCCCCCCCCCCCCCCCCCCCCCCAGGGCAGCTGTCAGGCATTTCTCACCCCCCCCAGGGCAGCTGTCAGGCATTCCCCCCCCCCCCCCCCCCCAGGGCAGCTGTCAGGCATTCCCCCCCCCTCCCCAGGGCAGCTGTCAGGCATTCCCCCCCCCTCCCCAGGGCAGCTGTCAGGCATTCCCCCACCCCCTCCCAGGGCAGCTGTCAGGCATTCCCCCCCCCCTCCCCAGGGCAGCTGTCAGGCATTCCCCCCCCCCTCCCCAGGGCAGCTGTCAGGCATTCCCCCCCCCCCCCCCCCCAGGGCAGCTGTCAGGCATTCCCCCCCCCCTCCCCAGGGCAGCTGTCAGGCATTCCCCCCCCCCCCTCCCCAGGGCAGCTGTCAGGCATTCCCCCCCCCCCTCCCCAGGGCAGCTGTCAGGCATTCCCCCCCCCCTCCCCAGGGCAGCTGTCAGGCATTCCCCCCCCCCCCCCCCCCCAGGGCAGCTGTCAGGCATTCCCCCCCCCCTCCCCAGGGCAGCTGTCAGGCCTTCCCCCCCCCCCCTCCCCAGGGCAGCTGTCAGGCATTTCTCACCCCCCCCAGGGAAGCTGTCAGGCATTTCTCACCCCCCCCCCCCCCAGGGCAGCTGTCAGGCATTCCCCCCCACCCTCCCCAGGGCAGCTGTCAGGCATTCTTCCCCCCCCCCCCCCAGGGCAGCTGTCAGGCATTCCCCCCCCAGGGCAGCTGTCAGGCATTCTCCCCCCCCCCCCCCCCCCCCCCAGGGCAGCTGTCAGGCATTCTTCCCCCCCCCCCCCCAGGGCAGCTGTCAGGCATTCCCCCCCCCAGGGCAGCTGTCAGGCATTCCCCCCCCCAGGGCAGCTGTCAGGCATTCCCCCCCCCAGGGCAGCTGTCAGGCATTCCCCCCCCAGGGCAGCTGTCAGGCATTTCTCACCCCCCCAGGGCAGCTGTCAGGCATTCCCTCCCCCCCCCCCCCCCCCCCAGGGCAGCTGTCAGGCATTCCCCCCCCCCCCCCCCCCAGGGCAGCTGTCAGGCATTCCCCCCCCCCTCCCCAGGGCAGCTGTCAGGCATTCCCCCCCCCCCCCCCCCCAGGGCAGCTGTCAGGCATTCCCCCCCCCTCCCCAGGGCAGCTGTCAGGCATTCCCCCCCCCCCCCTCCCCAGGGCAGCTGTCAGGCATTCCCCCCCCCCTCCCCAGGGCAGCTGTCAGGCATTCCCCCCCCCCTCCCCAGGGCAGCTGTCAGGCATTCCCCCCCCCCCCCCCCCCAGGGCAGCTGTCAGGCATTCCCCCCCCCCTCCCCAGGGCAGCTGTCAGGCCTTCCCCCCCCCCCCTCCCCAGGGCAGCTGTCAGGCCTTCCCCCCCTCCCCCCAGGGCAGCTGTCAGGCATTCTCCCCCCCCCCCCCAGGGCAGCTGTCAGGCATTCTCCCCCCCCCCCCCCCAGGGCAGCTGTCAGGCATTCTCCCCCCCCCCCCCAGGGCAGCTGTCAGGCATTCTCCCCCCCCCCCCCAGGGCAGCTGTCAGGCATTCTCCCCCCCCCCCCCCCCCAGGGCAGCTGTCAGGCATTCTCCCCCCCCCCCCCCCAGGGCAGCTGTCAGGCATTCTCTCTCCCCCCCCCCTCCCCAGGGCAGCTGTCAGGCCTTCCCCCCCCCTCCCCAGGGCAGCTGTCAGGCCTTCCCCCCCTCCCCCCAGGGCAGCTGTCAGGCATTCTCCCCCCCCCCCCCCAGGGCAGCTGTCAGGCATTCTCCCCCCCCCCCAGGGCAGCTGTCAGGCATTCTACCCCCCCCCCCCAGGGCAGCTGTCAGGCATTCTCCCCCCCCCCCCCCAGGGCAGCTGTCAGGCATTCTCCCCCCCCCCCCCAGGGCAGCTGTCAGGCATTCTCCCCCCCCCCCCCCCCCCAGGGCAGCTGTCAGGCATTCTCCCCCCCCCCCCCCCCAGGGCAGCTGTCAGGCATTCTCTCTCCCCCCCCCCCCCAGGGCAGCTGTCAGGCATTTCTCACCCCCCCCAGGGAAGCTGTCAGGCATTTCTCACCCCCCCCCCCCCAGGGCAAGCTGTCAGGCATTCCCCCCCCCCCCCCCCCAGGGCAGCTGTCAGGCATTCCCCCCCCCCCCTCCCCAGGGCAGCTGTCAGGCATTCTTCCCCCCCCCCCCCAGGGCAGCTGTCAGGCATTCCCCCCCCCAGGGCAGCTGTCAGGCATTCCCCCCCCCCTCCCCAGGGCAGCTGTCAGGCCTTCCCCCCCCCCCCCTCCCCAGGGCAGCTGTCAGGCCTTCCCCCCCCCCCAGGGCAGCTGTCAGGCATTCTCCCCCCCCCCCCCCAGGGCAGCTGTCAGGCATTCTCTCTCCCCCCCCCCCCAGGGCAGCTGTCAGGCATTCTCCCCCCCCCCCCCCCCCCAGGGCAGCTGTCAGGCATTCTCTCCCCCCCCCCCCCCCCCAGGGCAGCTGTCAGGCATTCTCTCTCCCCCCCCCCCCCCAGGGCAGCTGTCAGGCATTTCTCACCCCCCCCAGGGAAGCTGTCAGGCATTTCTCACCCCCCCCCCCCCAGGGCAGCTGTCAGGCATTCCCCCCCCCCCCCCCCAGGGCAGCTGTCAGGCATTCCCCCCCCCCCTCCCCAGGGCAGCTGTCAGGCATTCTTCCCCCCCCCCCCCAGGGCAGCTGTCAGGCATTCCCCCCCCAGGGCAGCTGTCAGGCATTCCCCCCCCCCTCCCCAGGGCAGCTGTCAGGCCTTCCCCCCCCCCCCCTCCCCAGGGCAGCTGTCAGGCCTTCCCCCCCCCCCAGGGCAGCTGTCAGGCCTTCCCCCCCCCCCCAGGGCAGCTGTCAGGCATTCCCCCCCCCCCCCCCCCCAGGGCAGCTGTCAGGCATTCCCCCCCCCCCCCAGGGCAGCTGTCAGGCATTCCCCCCCCCCCTCCCCAGGGCAGCTGTCAGGCCTTCCCCCCCCCCCCCCCAGGGCAGCTGTCAGGCATTCTCCCCCCCCCCCCCAGGGCAGCTGTCAGGCATTCTCCCCCCCCCAGGGCAGCTGTCAGGCATTCTCCCCCCCCCCCCCCCCCAGGGCAGCTTGTCAGGCATTCTCTCTCCCCCCCCCCCCCAGGGCAGCTGTCAGGCATTCTCCCCCCCCCCCCCCCCCCAGGGCAGCTGTCAGGCATTCTCCCCCCCCCCCCCCCCAGGGCAGCTGTCAGGCATTCTCTCTCTCCCCCCCCCCCCCCCAGGGCAGCTGTCAGGCATTCTCCCCCCCCCCCCCCCCCCAGGGCAGCTGTCAGGCATTCTCCCCCCCCCCCCCCCCCCCCCAGGGCAGCTGTCAGGCATTCTCCCCCCCCCCCCCCCCCCCCCCCCAGGGCAGCTGTCAGGCATTCTCCCCCCCCCCCCCCAGGGCAGCTGTCAGGCATTCTTCGCCCCCCCCCCCCCAGGGCAGCTGTCAGGCATTCTTCCCCCCCCCCCCCCCCCCAGGGCAGCTGTCAGGCATTTCTCACCCCCCCCAGGGAAGCTGTCAGGCATTTCTCACCCCCCCCCCCCCAGGGCAGCTGTCAGGCATTCCCCCCCCCCCCCCCCCAGGGCAGCTGTCAGGCATTCCCCCCCCCCCTCCCCAGGGCAGCTGTCAGGCATTCTTCCCCCCCCCCCCCCCCAGGGCAGCTGTCAGGCATTCCCCCCCCCCCCCTCCCCAGGGCAGCTGTCAGGCCTTCCCCCCCCCCCCAGGGCAGCTGTCAGGCCTTCCCCCCCCCCCCCCCCAGGGCAGCTGTCAGGCATTCCCCCCCCCCCCCCCCCCCCAGGGCAGCTGTCAGGCATTCCCCCCCCCCCCCCAGGGCAGCTGTCAGGCATTCCCCCCCCCCTCCCCAGGGCAGCTGTCAGGCCTTCCCCCCCTCCCCCCAGGGCAGCTGTCAGGCATTCTCCCCCCCCCCCCCCAGGGCAGCTGTCAGGCATTCTCCCCCCCCCCCCCAGGGCAGCTGTCAGGCATTCCCCCCCCCCCCCCCCCCCCCCTCCCCCAGGGCAGCTGTCAGGCATTTCTCACCCCCCCAGGGCAGCTGTCAGGCATTTCTCACCCCCCCAGGGCAGCTGTCAGGCATTTCTCACCCCCCCAGGGCAGCTGTCAGGCATTTCTCACCCCCCCAGGGCAGCTGTCAGGCATTCTCCCCCCCCCCCCCCCCCCCCCAGGGCAGCTGTCAGGCATTCCCCCCCCCCCCCCCAGGGCAGCTGTCAGGCATTTCCCCCAGCATGCCTGACAGCTGCCCTGGGAGGGGGGGGGGAGAATGCCTGACTACCTGGATTATGTTGGAGATGCTTCCATTAAAGAACATGGAACCCTCTAAATTCTGTTTCTTTGTGCCCCCCCCCACCCAGGGCAGCTGTCAGGCATTCCCCCCCCCCCCCCCCCCAGGGCAGCTCTCAGGCATTCCCCCCCAGGGCAGCGGTCAGGCATTACTAATGACCTTCCACTGGCACTGAGTAAAGCCAGTGTGTCTATGTATGCAGATGACTCAGTATATTCAACTACCACATCACTGCAACACTTAACAAAGAGCTGAAGTCAGTTTCAGAATAATAATAAATAAAATGGTTCTAAATATTGAAACTATTAAAGCATTGTGTTTGGGACAAATCATTCCCAAACCTCAACTAAATCATGTCATGTGGAAATTGAACAAGTTGAGGTGACTAAACTGCTTGGAGTAACCCTAGATTGTAAACTGTCATGGTCAAAACATTGATACAACAGTCGCTCAGATGGGGAAAGTCTGTCCATAAAGCGACGCTCTACCTTCTTAACAACACTGTCAACAAGGCAGGTCCTACAGGCCCTAGTTTCTATCTTCTTAACAACACTGTCAACAAGGCAGGTCCTACAGGCCCTAGTTTCTACCTTCTTAACACTGTCAACAAGGCAGGTCCTACAGGCCCTAGTTTCTACCTTAACAACACTATCAACAAGGCAGGTCCTACAGGCCCTAGTTTCTACCTTCTTAACAACACTATCAACAAGGCAGGTCCTACAGGCCCTAGTTTCTACCTTCTTAACACTATCAACAAGGCAGGTCCTACAGGCCCTAGTTTCTACCTTCTTAACAACACTATCAACAAGGCAGGTCCTACAGGCCTTAGTTTCTACCTTCTTAACAACACTGTCAACAAGGCAGGTCCTACAGGCCCTAGTTTCTACCTTAACAACACTATCAACAAGGCAGGTCCTGCAGGCCCTAGTTTCTATCTTCTTAACAACACTGTCAACAAGGCAGGTCCTACATGTTCTAGTTTTGTCACACCTGGACTACTGTTCAGTCGTGTTGTCAGGTGCCACAAAGAGGAATTTAAGAAAATGTAAATAGGCTCAGAACAGGGCAGCACGGCCGGCCCTTGGATGTACACAGAGAGCTAATATTAATGTCAATCTCTCCTGGCTGAAAGTAGAGGAGAGATTGACTCCAATACTACCTATTTGTGAGTAGTATTGACATGTTGAATACACCGTGTTCTGTTTAAAAAAACAAACAATTAAATCAAGTTTCAAGTTTATTCAATGAATATATTTGACCAGATTTCTAATTTCAATCTGTCTGTGTTGACAGATTGTGGTGGGAGTGAGGAGTGCCTCCTGTCGGTCTCTCTCTACAGAAAACATGTGGTTCCTCAGCTGCTGAAGCTCTTCAAGGTCAACGAGGAACACGTCCGGATGGTGCTGCTGGCTCATATTCACGTCTACGCTGAGTGTTTCTCCCAAGATGAGCTAAAGAACCAAATCCTACCTCAGGTCAGACAAACAAAACACCCTTTTCATATTTGCTGATGTTACTGACTGGTTTTGAAGCCAGGTTGTCCATTTTCTGCACGACTGTTACCCCACTGATGTGAACCTAGTTATTAGGGGTCTCCGGAAAGTTACTTACCAGATGTGTGGTTCACCTCTCATAACTTTATTCGGAAACATTATACGGTAATGTCTGTGGTTCCAACATTTGCATGTTCAGTGTATTTTGTCTTTGCTGGGGTTTGCCTTGTATGTTTTGAAAACACTGTTTCAACTCAAGATCTCTTCCTCCCTCCCTTGTAAACTGCAGGTGTTGCTTGGGATGAGAGACACAAATGATTCTCTGGTTGCCATGACGTTGCAGAGCCTGGCTGTGCTGGTGCCGTTGCTAGGTGCCCAAGTGGTGGTGGGTGGGGAGAGGACCAAGGTGTTCAAACGCACCAGGCCCAATTTCACTAAGTCTACAGAGGTCACCCCAGAAAGTAAGAAACGCATAAGATAACGCTTATCTTTTTTGATTTCATATAACTGCAGTGCTGCTAGTCATAGTTCCCTACAAAACAATTAATCCTTTCCTTCTCTAGCCTCTCCAGTTCACATAGTTGGAGGGTCCCATCCCCAGATTGCCCAGCCCTCGAAGGTCCTGAGTCTGTTCCCCAAACCGGTAGCAGTGAGAGGGGGTCTGGTCCTGGGGAACATAGACAGCCTTCAGGCCAGAGAGACCACCAGGATATACTCCCTGCCACCCAAATCAGGTAAGGAAGTAATACTGAGAACCTTACCTCTTCCAATTCACTCACATTCAGTGGTTGAAGCTTATACCAGTCATCTGGCCCTTATTCCAGGTAGTAGTAGAGAGATATCTCTACCCCTGAACGGCTTCAGCAAAAACGAGGAAGAGGAGTCCTCCTACAGTCCCGACCAGCCAGAAAGGCCAGAGGGCCGGAGTCAGGCTGAGGACTGGCCAGATTGGAGTGACCCAGAGGAGGGGGAACAGGAGCAGTCAGTCAAGACACACATCCAGGCCTCAGACAGAACGCGGGATCAAGAGGAGGAACCATGGGACAACAAAGACACAGAGCCCGCGTTTGACCTCTCCCCCACTGCGCCCATACCAGACCCTGTGGTCCTAACCGCAACACCACCCCCCCTCAACCTGACGGCCGAGCCCCTGCGAGGGGGGTCCAAACCCCTCAAACTGAGCTATAACCTCAAGGCTTTAGAGAGGAAGACAACGGTAACGTCTTCCTGGGACAACGGCTGGGGGCAGGAAGAAGAACCGCAACCTAACGACGAGCCCAGGCCCAAGCTGCACACTGCACGCAAGGATGGCGGCACGAGGGTTCTGGGAGAGGAGTTCACCATCGAGGTGAAGAGGAAGCAGGAGAGAGACCCGGAATTGGACTTCTTTGCAGACATGGAGCCGGACATTAAACTATCGTCTGCTGTAGCTCTGCTGCTGCCTGTGAAGAGCAATGTTAGTGATACTGGGCTGCTCACAGCCGCACCGTCAGAACACACTGAGCCATCTGTTGACACACTAACACTCCCCGCCAAGTTCGCAGCTGCTGACCAGACGGAGGTGAGTCCATGTGACAGAAACAAAGTACTACTATTCTCTGTGACTAGGTAGGTGCAGGGTCCGTTGTGTACCACTGGATCACTTTAAAAAGCAATCCACGTCTTTCACCAGGCCCTCGGTGGGATATTCACAGAATCCGGCGCTTGAAATTTAATTTTTTTAAGTCAAACGGCTAAGAATTCCAGTACTGATTTTGTCTGGTGCCTCCCCAGTGATTTTTAAGTCTGTTTCCCCAACGATGCACATTGAAGCCCCTTGTAAACACACCTGATTCAACTGGTCATCTAATCATCAAGCACTGCGAGTTGAATCAGGTGAGTTTGTCTGGGGCTACAACAAAAAATGTTTGCTGTTGGAAAACTGGTTTAAGTGAAAGAGAATTTTGTGTTTATGGCAGTTGAGCCTTTTTTTTTTTTTTTACTGATAGATCACTACTGGAATTCTTTGTATTTTGACTTTCTGGTTCCTCCCCTAATGTGTAGGTGAAAGGCAGCTAATATATGGCATTCCTGCATGTAACTGGTTCATTTTCAGGCAAGTGATCATAAACTTCAGGCAACCAACATAATAGTCCTGAGCCTTTCAGAATGTAATGTCAATCCCATGTACTATAAAGGAAATTCATTAGCGTAAGAAAAGTTCCTGCTTCATGAGTGGCCATGTTAATTAAATCTCTGTATTCCACAGACGGAAGCAGAAGGCTGGGAAGAAGGAGATGACCTTAACTGGGGAGAGGATGAGAACACCTGGTGATTAACAGTTACCTGGCTGGATCTATTACTCAGACACGTTGTAGAGACTTACATGTTGCTGGTTACTGCAGCACTTCAATTTCCAGGATACACCTCTCCTTAACCAGCCAATCAGAACTGGAACACCTGCACATCCTGTTCTAAACCGTTATCATGAAGTAATATTGCTAATGAAAAATAAATGTGATGGGATGTGAGACACTGAAGAATACATTTTACAATTGAGATTTTAATCAGTTTTCAGATGGTTAATAAGATGACCATCCATCCTGTTACTAAGGAATTATATCTATGGGAACTTGACTTTTTGTACTAGAATGATGTGAGGGGACTCTTTGGGATTGTTACCAGCTAGACTGGGGCAGCAGACTGACCTTGAGAATCCTTCATCATAGTTTGCCAAAATGTCATCCACTAAACTAGTGGACTGTTTTAATTCTAGTTTTGTGCCAAACATTTCTCATCTGGCAGTTTTAATTTGGATGACTTTTTGAGAGGGGGAACCTCAAGTCCTTCCTGAGAATTTTCAGAAGATCTCCTCACGTCCCTCTGGGGAGAGCATGCAAGGATTTGAGGAAGACTTGATAAACCCCTGGAGAGATGTGAGATTTCTTTTTGGGGGGGGGAATAGACTTTGAATGAAAGATTTGACTATTTGTATCTTTCTGGTGGAATAAAAGGTTTTATGATTACGTCTGGTTTTAATTTTACGGTTCCGTTGTCTGACAAGCCTAATAGTGTCGGGATGGAAGCGGGGCATGGTTAATTTAACTGCCTTGTTCAGGGGCAGGATGACTTTACCTTGCCAGCTGTGTTTAGATCTTAGCAACCTTTTGGGTTACTGGCCCAACGCTCTAACCACTACCTGCCGCCCCAGTGCTCAGCTTCACTTGCACCGCGTGACATTTGTCAACAAAAAAATGCTAACAGTAAGAAGGTCTGATTTAAAGTGAAAGCAACAATCCCAAGCTTTTTAATGGACCATCTTGATTTCCCAGTTCAAGCACATGATTAAATTGCTCTTTCCTGCCTTGTCTTATGAGTGGCTACAATGGACCTAGATTAAATTATACCGTACTGCAGCTTCACTTGCAATATTGTCTGTTGATTGAGAACTAGTGAATTTGTGCTGTAGAGATCCACAGGATGTCACATTCACCAGCAGAGGGCAATCATGAACCTCTTGTCAATCCAGTCTGGACACACCCAACTTACTGAAAAGACTCCATATTCAAGGGATTCATGTTTAATAAGGACTGACCCTTTCCCCCCCCCCCATACAAACCCTATTTTATAAAAAAAATATACAAAAATGTCCAGTTCACTAGTGGTTTGGTGGGTTGGCTGTGCTGATATGGGTTATCAGAGTCTGCAGCTCCTGTAGTCTGGATGTCACCCAATCTGGGGTGTCGGTGGCATGCCCCTCTACCAGCGTCTGCAGGGCCCTCAGGGAACTCTCAGCTGTCTGGAGGTAACGGCTGTACTCCTCAACACTGGTTTCCTGCCGTGCTCGCTTGGGACAGGGCTGGATGGGGATGGTGGGGGGGGGTAATGAGTCACTGTATCATTGTCCAAGTCTGAACACTTACAAAATACATCCCAACTTCCATGAAGTAATCACTGACGGGACAGACTTGGTGAATAATGTACGATCAGTAATTACGTCTAGGAAGGGAAGTGAAATGAATAAGGTATTTTGAGCTATTGGTTCAGAGACAAACTATTAGTTTTTTTATTACCACCATCTCACTGAATAAATCTGCCAAGTTTGCCATCAACAGCTGTTGTAGAGTTAATCTTTCACCCCCCCCCCCCCAAAAAAAACACAAATATGGTCACAGGCATCAGCCTCATCACTCACCTCGGTGTCAGCAGTGGACTGGTCATCATCGGCAGATGCAGCTGAAACCTCAGCAGCAGTTTTCTCATTGGTCTCCAGTATGATGTTGTGTCTATCAAGAACAGGCGTCTCCAATCTTAACCTCTCAAGCCGAGTCTCCGCCGTTTCCTGTGCGTTAATAGTCTAGAAGAACACATGTTATGGTAGAAAAGCACAATATGTTTTAATACTGTTGTTTTATGCAATAGAACAGGGTTCTTAGAACTCACGTGTGAACTGAGAGGAGTCTCTGAAGCTTGGGCTGGCAACTGATTAAGTGATGGCTAGGTGTTAAAACCCAACAGCCACATTCCATTCTATGATCAGTGGTGCATGTGAGGGACTGAGCCTCCATCTGTAAATAGCCCATCCAACTACCTCATCCCCATATGTTGTTGTTTTTTTTGCTCCTTTGCACCCCCAGTATCTCTACTTGCACATTCATCTTCTGTACATCTATCACTCCAGTGTTTAATTGCTAAATTGTAAATACTTCGCCACTACGGCCTATTTATTGCCTTACCTCTCTAATCCTACCTCATTTGCACACACTGTATATAGATTTATTTCTATTGTGTGATTGACTGACCGTACGTTTGTTTATTCCATGTGTAACTCTGTGTTGTTTGTGTCACACTGCTTTGTTTTTTTATCTTGGCCAGGTCGCAGCTGTAAATGAGAACATGTTCTCAACTGACCTAAAAAAAAAATGGTGTCTAAGGTACCAGGGACGAGATCTGTTATGAATTGCTGATAAGGAGAACCTCGTCTTGGGGGCCAAACCCTGGTTTCCATACAATGAGAACAGTCTTCATAGCAGATACTGTCTGCTATGAATTACTCATTTATTTCATAATAATCCTAACCGTTTGACCCATTCCACACATCTGTTGTTTGTCATGTATTCAGGAGGCTGTGTCTTAACTATAAAATGATGTGGCTCAGTTCTGCTAGTTGAGTTTTTGGCGGCTACCTCCTAGTGGTTACTTACCAACTCCATTACTGCAGTAATTAAATAAAGTTAAATTATTTGGGGGAAATAAAATGGAAAAAAAAGTCTCCCCTTTGATTATAATAATTCCACGACAATGTTCAGTCCCATCTTTTATTATCTCCAGGTCCCAATGATTGTGTATTGGATGTGTACCATTCATTACCTTACTGAGGAAATTCACCACTTTGTTTTTGGTGTCTTCTGAAGACAAGCTCTGGGAGATCACCTCCTCATGATTGGTGACCTGAAACATGAACATGACACGTTAGTCATTTAGCAGACACTCTTATCCAGAACGACTTAGATGTAATCACATCAATTGGCCCAGCATCGTCCAGGTTTGGCCAAGGTAGGCCGTCATTGTAAATAAGAATTTGTTCTTAACTGACTTGCCCAGTTAAATATAAAAAAATAATAATAATAATTAACACAGTGCTGTAAGTTCACACCCCTTTACTTTGTCCACATTTTGTTGTGATATAGCCTGAATTTAAAATTGAGATTGTGTCAATTATCTACACAGAATTCTCCAGAAGGTCAAAGAGGAATTTTTGTTTGTAGAAAATTGTCTTGAGTCAATAAGTATTCAACCCCTTTGTCATGGCAAACCTAAATAAGTTCAGGAGTAAAAATGTGCTTAACAAGTAATAAGTTGAATGGACTCATTCTGTGTTCAATAATATTGCTGAACATGATTTTTGAATGACTACCTAATCTTTGTACACCACAAATACAATTATCTGTCGAGCAGTGAATTTCAAGTAGTCTCAACCACAAAATACCAGATCATTTTCCAATGCCTCGCAAAGAAGGGCACCTATTGGTAGGTGTGTAAAAATGTAAAAAGCAGATGCTGAATACCCTTTGTGCATGGTGAAGTTATTAATTACACTTTGGATGGTATATCAATACACACAGTCAGCACAAAGACACAGGCGTCCTTGCCAACTCAGTTTCCGGAGAGGAAGGAAACCGCTCAGGGATTTCACCTTGAGGCCAAGGATGACTTTAAAACAGTTAGAGTTTTTTGGCTGTGATAGCAGAAAACTGAGGATGATCAACAACTTGGTAAATACTCCACAATACTAACCTAAATGTCAGAGTGAAAAGTAGGAAGCCAGAATAAACATATTCCAAAACATGCATCCTGTTTGCAACAAGGCACTAAGGTAATACTGCAAAATATATGCTAAAGAAATTCATTTTTTGTCCAGAATATAAAAAGCTGTATGTTTGTATGCAAATTCAACACAACACATCACTGAGTACCACTTCATATTTTCAAGCACTGTGGTGGCTGCATCATGTTATGGCTATGCTTGTCATCAGCAAGGACTAGGGAGTTTTTTTTTAGGATAAAAATAAACAGAATAGAGCTAAGCACAGGCAAAATCCTAGAAAACCTAGTTGAGTCTGCTTTCCAACAGACACTGGGAGACTAATTCACCTTTCAGCAGGACAATAACCTAAAACACAAGGTCAAATATACACTGGAGTTGCTTACCAAAACCACATTGAATGTACCGGAGTGGCCTAGTTACAATTTGGACTTAAAAATCGTCTTGAAAATCTCGGGCAAGACTTGAAAATGGCTGTCTAGAAATGATCAACAACCAACACTACAGAGCTTGAAGAATTTAAAAAAGACATGTGCAAATATTGTTACAATCCAGGTGTGGAAAGCACTTAAGAGACTTAACCAAAAAGACTCACAGCTGTGATCGCTGCCAAAGGTGATTCTAACATGTACAGCTGAAGTCAGAAGTTTACACTTAGGTTGGAGTCATTAAAACTCATTTTACAACCACTCCACAAATTTCTTGTTAACAAACTATAGTTTTGGCAAGTCGGTTAGGACATCTACCTTGTGCACGACAAGTAATTTTTCCAACAATTGTTTACAGACAGATTATTTCACTGTATCCTAATTCCAGTGGGTCAGAAGTTCAAACACTAAGTTGACTGTGCCTTTAAACAGCTTGGAAAATTCCAGAAAATTATGTCATGGCTTTAGAAGCTTCTGTTAGGCTAATTGATATCATTTGAGTCAATTGGAGGTGTACCTGTGGATGTATTTCAAGGCCTACCTTCAAACTCAGTGCCTTTTTGCTTGACATTATGGGAAAATCAAAAGAAATCAGCCAAGACTTGAGGAGCAATTGAAGGTACCACATTCATCTGTACAAACAATAGTACGCAAGTATAAACACCATGGGACCACGCAGCCATCATACCGCCCAGGAAGAAGACGCGTTCTGTCTCCTAGAGATGAACGTACTTGTGCGAAAAGTGCAAATCAATCCCAGAACAACAGCAAAGGACCTTGTGAAGATGGAGGAAACAGGTACAAAAGTATCTATATCCACAGTAAAACAAGTCCTATATCGACATACCCTGAAAGGTCGCTCAGCAAGGAAGAAGCCACTGCTCCAAAACCGCCATAAAAAAAACAGACTACGGTTTGCAACTGCACATGGGGACATTTGGAGAAATGTCCTCTGGTCTGATGAAACAAAAATAGAACTGTTTGGCATAATGACCATCGTTATGTTTGGAGGGAAAAGGGGGAGGCTTGCAAGCCGAACACCACCATCCCAACCGTGAAGCTTGGGGGTGGCAGCATCATGTTGTGGGGGTTCTTTGCTGCAGGAGGGACTGGTGCACTTCACAAAATAGATGGCTTCATGAGGAAAGAAAATTATGTGGATATAATGAAGCAACATCTCAAGACATCAGTCAGGAAGTTAAAGCTTGGTCGCAAATAGTCTTCCAAATGGACAATGGCCACAAGCGTACTTCCAAAGTTGTGGCAAAATTGCTTAAGGACAACAAAGTCAAGGTATTGGAGTGGCCATCACAAAGCCCTGACCTCAACCCTATAGAAGATTTGTGGGCAGAACTAAAAAAAAGCATGTGCGAGCAAGGAGGCCTACAAACCTGACTCAGTTACACCAGCCCTGTCAGGAGGAATGGGCCACAATTCACCCAAGATATTGTGGGAAACTTGTGGAAGGCTACCCGAAACGTTTGACACCAGTTAAACAATTTAAAGTCAATGCTACCAAATACTAATTGAGTGTATGTAAACTTCTGACCCACTGGGAATGTGATGAAAGAAATAAAAGCTGAAATAAATCTCTACTATTGTTCTGATGTTTCACATTCTTAAAATAAAGTGGTGATTCTAACTGACCTAAAACAGGGAATCTTTACTTGGATTAAATGTCAGGAATTGTGAAAAACTGAGTTTAAATGTATATTTGCCTAAGGGTGTATGTAAACTTCCAACTTCAACTGTATTGACTCAGGGGGTTGAATAGTTATCTAATGAAGATACATTAGTGATTTTTTTTAAAGTTATAATTTCTCTTTCAGTTTGACAAAGGTATTTTGTGTAGATCGTTGAAGAAAAATTACAAATCCATTTTAATCCCACTGTGTATTGAATCCATTTTAATCCCACTTTGGAATACAACAAAATGAGAAAAAAAGTCTAGGGATGTGTATACTTTCTGAAAGCACTGTACATGCACATTGAAGTGCATACGTACATTAAAATGGCAACTATCCCTCCAGTTTTAAATAAAAACTCAGCCAAGTGCCCTCAGGAAGAAGGAAACTCATAGGAATTTTTAAGATACATTATATTCCTATCACTTAAAAACAGTGTTCAGGAGAGTCTCACCTCTGCAAAGTGGGCGAAGGCCTCCAGGGTATGTTGGTTTATTAGCCAGGACCGCTCAGCTAGCAGGACCCCAAACACATCACTCAGCCTGGGAAACACCTGACTCTGTGGACGACACACCACACACGCGCATCTGTTGGTCACATATACCTTAAAAAATAAATAATTCAAGTAGGGTCGTGGATCAGACAACCAGTCAGTATCTGGTGTGACGATTTGCCTCATGCAGCACGACACATCTCCTTCACATAGAGTTGATCAGGCTGTTGATTGTGGCCTGTGGAATGTTGTCCCACTTCTCTTCAATGGCTGTGTGAAAGTTGCTGGATATTGGCGGCAACTGGAACACGCTGTTGTACACGTCGATCCAGAGCATTCCAAACATGCTCATTGGGTGACATGTCTAGAGTATGCAGGCCATAGCAGAACAGACCTTTTCAGCTGTGCATTATCATGCTGAAACATGAGGTGATGGCGGCGTATGAATGGCATGACAATGGGTCTCAGGATCGCATCACGGTATCTCTGTGCATTCAAATTGCCAATTGCACGCTCCCAAAAAACTTGTGTTGTGTGACAAATCTGCACATTTTAGAGTAGCCTTTTGGTGCACCTGTGCAATGATCATTCTGTTTAATCAGCTTCTTGATATGCCACACCAGTCAGATGAATGGGATTATCTTGGCAAAGGAGAAACGCTCACTAACAGGGACGTAAACAATGTGTGCACAAAATTTGAGATAAAGCTAATTGTGCATATGGAAAATTTCAGGGATCTTTAATTTCAGCTCATGAAACATGGGCCCAACACTTAATATTTTTTGTTCAGAATACATTTTTCTGTCCATCATACAGTAGTACCTGGCTATCATACAATACCTGGCTATCATGTGGGATGAACACCTTGCCTAGAGAGGCCAAGAACTCCAGAGCAGCCAGCAGCAGGTCATCAGGACACTTCTCAGAGACCATGGCTCCCACACACACAAGGGCCTAAAAACACACTCAATCAATTTATAATATACAACAACTGGTAAATAGTCGCTGGAATTTCAGCCAGGTAGCTCAAGGACTCTGGCTACTTTTAGCCTGATAGCTTCTAACGTTAAAACGGGGCCTGAACCCAGTATGAGTAGTTGACTGAAATGAAGCTATATTCTTAACAAAAAGATAGGCTACTATAAGTTCTCATAACAAAATTAACGTGGCTTTAGTAGTGAGGCCGGCCACCATGGAGGCAGAGAGAGACAGAGACATATAGAGAGAGAGAGATGGAGAGAGAGTCTGCCTACCCACATCCATCCCTACACATGCAGTCAGAGCCGGCCCTAGCCTTTTGGGGGCCCTAAGTGAAATGTTGTTGGCGGGCCCCCCCACACCTTGTGAGCAAAACATTTTAGCCGTTTTCCGTTTTGAATATGATATCTGAGTGAGAGTGACTAACAAAATCAATGGGGCCCCTCCCGGTCGGTAATTTAACCATGATTACTACTAGTTTAGATAGCTGGCTAGACTAACTTACCAATGAAGAAAATGTTTTTTCTGACATGGGCTAATTGAGAGATTGTCGAAATTGCACCTTTTGTATTCTACTAGTCAAGTTCCCTCCTGTGCGTTGTCTGGATAGCCCACTGGACCTGATAATTTAGCACATCACTGAGCATCATAGTCACTGAAGTGAGTTTGTGTTCTGTACCTGACAGATGACCTGTGGGTCAAAACTCTTCACCAAGATGGCTGACATGGAGAGGAGGAGTTTCAGAGTGCACTGGATGCTAGGGTGGCTCTGCACCTGCCAATCAAAAGGGATAGAGTTAACTGAACAGGCAAAACTGTACACCCAAATGTACTTGTGAGTGTGTTTGCGTGTGTCCAGAAGCACTTCCCTCACCTGACTGGGACACATGGCAACCCAGAGTTGTGAGATGATCGTCAGTGCAGACGACCCACACTCTGCCTCTGGAGATACACCTCGAACCACCATCAGCAGGGACAACAGCGCTTTGTTCTGGGGGGCGGGAAAATGGGCCGAACTGACATGCCATACTGTAGTGCTTTCATTCTAAATTATAAACAGAACGGTCCACTTAGGACGACAAGAAATGTCCTTATCTACCCTGATTTTCCTCATACGAAACAAGATTTATTTTATTGGTACTTTTTATCTAAGCTCTTAAACCAAACTCTTCACCTTCTCTAAGCTCGTATAGCCAGTCATGCTCTTTCTATTCAACACCTACTATAGGCCAGGAGATACCATGCAGCAGATAATAGTGTAGCCTTGCCCTGTCTATCTATACTCTTGGTAATGAAATGAGACCTTCAGCGTGGTCACTAAGGCCGAAATGTGTCACGAGGCATGTTCATTATTTATTTATTTAAAAAAAGGTGCCTGCCTGTCAATGAGGCTGTATAAAACAAGTAGGTTCAGCACTATCCCTCCAGTGGAATAGAATACAACATTAACTTTAGTGTTCAGCTGGGCACTAAAAAGCGTTTTTGATAGGCTTTGATCCTTGGTCTAAAGCAGCTTCTGAACCGAGGGAGTCTGAACTGTCCTCCTCACCACTTTGTCCAATTGTCCCAGTTTGCACCCAGCCTTCTGCCAGTTTGTCACAGTGGTGTCAGTTAAGGTGATGATGTCTGCCTCGACCCGCTGCCGGGCATCATGGGAAAGGGCTCTAAGAAGGATGTGACACCATACAGGGAGGTTGTCATCCTGGGAGGGAGGGAAACGCTCTACCAACTCCATCTACAATGAAAACACACAGAAGTGTATAACACATATCACATGAAAAACACACACTCGGTCAAAATGTAAATAAAAAAAACACACCCATAAGCTCATATCACTTTATAAAACCAGAGAGCGACAGCCCCCCCCCCCACACACACACACACGTTTTCTCCGTGCTGCTGTCTGACCTGGTGTTCAGGAGTCATGAGGAACACCATACGTCTCAGCAGCAGAGACAGGTGGGACAGCTGGTAACACTCCCCACCACACGACTTCACCTGGGGGGGGGTGGAAAAAGGGAAGGTAGGTAGCTTCAGTTTATTTCATGACCTGGGGCACGGTTACTAACAGGTGTCTCCTTCCCCCAGGATCCAGAAACACCAATTGTCGCCTCTGTCGGGGTATCAGAGAGGCCCTAGTCTACAGCCACCTTGCCCACAGAGAGATGCCAAATCCACCCCTAAGGCTTGCACCCTACACACTTGTGGAGATCTGACTGGATTTGACAGGTGTTAAGCCATCTGGTAGCAGCTCCAGCTTGCCTTGTGATAGGCTAAATACACCACATGTCTTATAACAATCAAATCCTCTCAGATCTCCACAAGTGCGTAGGCCTTAGGGGTGGATTTGGGACTGGGCCTTGGGGATAGGGATGATAAACTAGGATACACACAGAGAGAAAGAGACAGACAGAGAGAGATCACTGATCGCAAGGGAGAAGGTGTGACCCCTGTGGTCCGCCTGTCCTCTCTACTCACCAGCTGAGCTGTGAGGAGACCGTGATGCAAGCACAGTTCAGCTGTACCATACCTGCAGAGAGAGGACAGAGTCACTCACAGCCGGCAGCAAACACACAGGACATGCAACGTACATTTATGTGAAGTGTACTTTACATTTACATTTACAGAGAAGACTTCCAGTTAGTACATCAACATTTTTTTTAAAGGTGGTTTGGTTGAGACAACCACATAAGCATAGTGAGCTAATTTTGTCCCTGGAAAAAAAAAAAAAAGCATCAGTTTATAAGCAATGTCAGTGTTGGTGGAAGGAAGGCCGGTGTTTTTGTGGCCAGATGCTCACCGGGCCATGAAGCACCACACGTCAGTAGCCAGCAGAGCCGTCTGGGTGTCAGGCTGCAGCACGGCCTCCAACAGACTACGCTCCTGATGGATGGATTAGCACAAATGAAGGACAGAGAAAGAGAGAGAGAGAGAGAACAAAACATAAAGAGAGGAAGGTTTGGTATGACATCATAAACTGATCCACAGTAGAAAAACAGTTGCGTTTCAGGGTGATAATTTCACCAGAAATGACCTTGTTGTTTCCACTAAATTAAACAGAGAACGGAGATTTGGTATAATATCATAAACATACTGTATCCACAATTTCATCATAATGCAATCATTTACAGTTTTTCCAAGCTATGAAAAACTCATGGGCCAAAGTGCTGTGTAGAGTATGTGTGTGTACACGGTGTGTGTAAAATTCTTACACACAATATCTTGGGGGCGGCAGGGTAGCCTAGTGGTTAGAGCGTTGGACTAGTAACCGAAAGGTTGCAAGTTCAAATCCCCGGGCTGACAAGGTACAAAATCTGTCGTTCTGCCCTTGAACAGGCAGTTAACCCACTGTTCCTAGGCCGTCATTGAAAATAAGAATTTGTTCTTAACTGACTTGCCTAGTAAAATAAAGGTAAAATAAAAGGGCCTCACCAGTAGGGGGAAGTGTTCTGGGGGCAGCGATGCCACACGGGCACAGAGCATCACGCAGACGTGATGATGTAGGGTCACATTCCCCTGGGCTTGACCCTTCATCATCACCCCAGGCAACAGGACTGGAACCCTGCGTTCCATACAGCACCGCCTGAAGCTCTGGAACAAGGCCCGGAACAGAGGCAGTCTGAAGACAGGGCAGGCAGGGGGGGGAGAAGAGAGAGGGGAGAGAGAATGCCAGATCAAATAAATGTTTGGATGAAAATGAAATACTTGATGTATTATGGAGTTTTTGGGACTATTTAATTGGTTATTTTGCACTAGTCAAACTAAATAAAAAACTATTTGACTAATGTCTGGTCGACAGCCATAGTCTAGAGCCCTCCTACCTGGGTGTGTCCTCAGGGAAGTGGCTGCCGTCACACCACAGCTGCAGTGCCTCCTCTGGATGGGAGGGGAACTGACCCATGACACTCACCAGCAGGAGGCAATGAGGTAACTCTGTCTCAGGACTCAACTCTACATACAGGTACACAAACAGGACAGGCAGGGGCCACAAAAAGGCTCACACTCAACACAAGGTGGGCCTGACAAGACTCATGAGACTGTAGGCCTACTGGTAAAAATGGACACAAGGGGGTATTTTAGGCATTATTATTAGTGACATTTTTAGGCATTATTATCGCAATCTACTCTTTTTAATGACTCAAGTCGTGCTTCATTTTTTGTTGTTGTGAGTGACTCGTTCATTTAAGTAATTAGTTTTGACCCGCTGACCGCAGTGAAGTCCTACAGCAGGATTACTACACTCTCCTCTGGCTCAGTGGCTCCAGAGACGTCCTCTGACCAACTACTGTCTGTCATGTAGCCGTGCAGGAAAACAGATCGTGCTGCAGGCAGCATAGACGAAAAATACATTTTTAGAAATGATCATTGGTCGCATGGGGCAAGAATGAATACAATGAATTATTGAATGTTATGATGGACACAGCTTTGTAGAAACAAAAACGTACACAGCCTCTGTTCAACAAACTCGAACAAGAATAGTTTGGGGGGGGGGGGGGGGGGGGACTGCAGTCGAAACGATATTGTTCTTATCACCCATATCAGCCGTTCACAATCTAGTCCGGCCACAACTAGACTTCGTTTTCAAATGCATCAAGAAATGATCATATTTGTTTTGCTAGCGATCAACATTGTTGACATGAACTTGTAGAATCATGAGTCTTCAGTTCATCGTTTGCAGGTAAAGGTGGTCCTGTGTGCACTGGGCATTACTGTCTCAAAAGGAACTAAACGAGTCGAAAGGTTCAGTCAAAAGAACGAATGAGTCGATAAGATCAGAGTCAGTAAAAAAAAAGAGCTGAACTTCTTATCTCTACTGTTTATGTCGCCTGATTAATGACGGATAACAAGCAGAGCCCTGATATTCAAAGTGGTACTTTGGCCTTATGAGATGTGAGAGAATTGTGTTCCAAGTTGACCTCTGACCCCCCCCCCCCAACAGAAGGGGTGTGTGTGTGTGTGTGTGTGTGTGTTTTGCTACATATGTCTCGAGGCGGAAAGCATCCCTACAGTACATTGACAGAGGCCCCAGATGGACGTGGGACAGTGGACATGGATGTAATAAGGAAACAGACTGTGCAATTCAAGACCAAAGGCTCATGGCAGTAAAGTGCATCATGGTAAAGTAAAGTGCACCAAACAATGTCAATAAAGCACATGGGTTAGCATAGACTGCAGTATTTCATATTTTTCTACACATGGGTGAAGGTAGAGGTGGACTCACGCTGGCTGGGGTTGAGGACGGACTCGGCGAAGGGTCTGAGGGGGAGCAGCTGGGAGAGCAGAGCGTCCATGGGCACCAGAGCTGCTCCGTTCAGCTCCTCAGACAGAGGGGAGGGGAGCACTGGGGAACACAGGCTGGGGGGAAACTTGCTGTGGATAAAATATCAAACATTAACCCTAGAGGGGGGGTGTGTGTGAGTGAGTGTACAGTACGCGTGAGTTGCAGAAAGTGTAGCTGTATTGTACCTGACGATTTGAAGGTAGAGTTGGTGGAAGCGTCCGCAAGACTTAGAAAGAAAAGCCTTGAATTCCTTTATGTAATGAACTAATGTGTTGGCAAAAAATCTGCACATCTTTGCAGTTTTCTGAAAAAGCTTGTATTCTGGGCTGTGTGCCACCTGCTGTAGAAAACACAGAGACCAGCGGTTCAACAGGACAGCAGGAACAACCAGATCAAGCAGAGAGCATTGTTTCACTGTGTGGCTGTGTTCTACCCTTCACCTCATGCTCAGACATCTAGGGTCACAGTGAGAACGTTGCATTTCTGTCCTGAATTGACCAGTAACAAACTGGTCAAACAAAATGTTCTCTATTGTTGTGTAATATTAATGAATAATACATTTGGACTCCAGACTTTATTTGCACACACTGTATACAGATTTTTCTATTGTGTTATTGACTGTACGTTTGTTTATGCCATGTGTAAATATGTGTTGTTTGTGCTGCTTTGCTTTATCTTGGCCAGGTGGCAGTTGTAAATGGCCAACCTGGTTAAATAAAGGTGAAATAAATAAATAATTATAGAAGGAAATCAGCACATTCCACTCATCAAGGTCATGTTTAGTGAGCACGCAGCAACAAAAAACATGAGGAAATTAATGAAAGATTAATGCCAACCCGGTGAGCACAAGTTGAAGATTTATTTTCAACGTCTTCTCAACCATAAATATACATTTCAACGTCTTTTCAAACAAAAATATCTATTTTCAACAGCTTTTCAACCCAAAAGATGTATCGTCGTCTTTCGCTCATAGGGTGTGTTCCTCAAGACTGTGATGTGATTGGCCGTGTACCTGTGGCCCCGCCTGACTGATCTGCTCAGCCAGCTCCAGGCAGCTGTGGAACGATGCCAGCAGGTCATCGCACAGACAGGATGTGATGTCACCGTGACGAAGCCGCTCCTCCACCAACGACCCATACTTCACACACTGCCTGATCAGATCAATCAATCAGTCAGCCAACAAAAACAGCCAGAAAGATTTAAATTATCAGCAAAATGTATTGTTTGTGGGGCGGACTATACTTAGTGAATAATTCATTTACAATCGATCAGATAATGTTTATGATGATTAAAAATGTACACGTTCTATACTTACTTAATAATGAATTTCCATGTGTTGGCGTGTAGTGCGATGTCAAGGTTTGAAATAACCGAGCATATATCCAGGAGACTATGAATCACTGAGGAAAATAAACACCTTTTCATTGTCATCACCGAGGCAAAAACTATTGTTAATGTATGACAATGTCTTACCATAACACTGAATAGTATAAAATGGTCCCTTTTATCTACAGTGAGAATTACTACCCACAAACAACCAGACGGATGCATAAGTCTCTTCCGAGAGACACACACACACACACACCACACACCAGTGATGATGTCGGAGACGTCGCCCTCCGAGGCTGTGTTCTCCAGGGAGATCCTGTCCATTAGTTCCATCAGGCCTTTCTGTAGTGAGTAAGCCTCTTTAAACAGGCCCTGAAGCAGGTCTCCCACCAGGGACAGACGCCCACAGTACACTTCCCCACTCTCCTGGGGAAACAGTCATTCCCACAACATATTGTAATAACGCCACTGACTCCATACAGTACAAAACTACATATGAACATGATGGACAGAGAGATACTCCTAGACATAGACATTTGCACAGTAAGAATAATTAAAACAGTGAATTCCTTGCAGTCATACCTTGCAGTGTTGGAAGGTGTTCCTGAGGACCTTAAGGATGCAGGAGGGTAAGGAGCGGATACTATCCAGGGCAGGAGCCTCCTCAAATGAGCAGACATGACGCACACAGCCAGACAGCACCTCCAACACCTGCACCATCACCTGGCAAACAGAACTCCCCCCAGCTAATGATGTCCACTCAGTACAATTAGCATTCAGATTTGAAGAGGGGAAAACAACTTATACCTTAAAACACAACAGAGAGAAAGACAGGGGAGTGATTCTCTCTCATGTTGTATCAGAGACAGAGAGAGACAGGGGAGTGATTCTCTCTCATGTTATCAGAGACAGAGAATTTACCAGGCATTAAGAACACACCTGTAGAATGTTCCTGAGAAAAGAGTGTATTTCCGTGTTCTGAATGGACAGCCCTCCTACTTGGTTAGTGATCTCTTCCATCAGTGTGTTGAACATCTTCCCGACCTGCAGACATTACAACAGTTAAACACACACACACACACACACACTGAGCTGATGCTTATGAACATGCGTGTCTGTGTCCAAACAAGAAATGAAATATGTCCTACCTTAGGTAAGACCTTGGAGAAACACTCGTCTTCCAGCTCTGACAGGCTGAGGTGAGGCAGGAACATGTCTGTGATGATTTTCAGCACATCTAAAAGAAGACACAAACATGAAATGAGAGAACGAGTACCACTGGCACTTCACTCCAGGCCTTATTCATGGAGAACACTGAATTATGACTGGGGTTTACTGACAGGTGACAACTTCTGATTTTACCTTTACTTAACCAGGTAGGCCAGTTGAGAACAAGTTCTCATTTACAACTGCGACCTGAACTTCATGTCCCCAACTACAATGTGAGTCAAAAACTGTCTTTACACACCATTATAAGTATGTACGCATATATATATTTATATTCCAGTCTCCGACGTTGCTCGTTCTGATATTTTTTAAACGTTATTGCTAGGTATTGCTACACAGTTGGAGCTAGAAACACGTATTTTGCTGGACCTGCGATAACGGCAGCAAATCTGTGTTTTCACGACTCGTAAAACTTTGATTTGATGTTAAAAAGATTAGACTTACGTATATGTTCTTCCCAGCTTTCGGTCTTATAATGCATGGAGTACACACAGTTAAGGAGTTCAAAGGTAATGCCATTTGACTTCAACAGTAGTAGCTACACATACAGGCATACCACATAAACTGGATAGGTTTGAAGTGCCTTTGTGCAGATCCCAGAACTGATGTTTACAGTAATTTCAACCATAATTAAATAATTTATGCCCCATACCATGTTTTGTACAATAGTGACCCACGAAAGGATATGATGAGTTTGGGGAGGACGGATTTGACTTCCAGCCGACAGGTGTCCTTACTCCATTGGACCACCTCTTCCAACAGAGTGGTCTGCGACATGGTGATGATGACAGCCTAGGTGGTGTACACTACAAAACAAAGAACATTATTCTCGTACTTTTCTCTACAAACCATAGATGTAGCAAGCTACTAGTTAAATCATAGGAATAGAAACACCGGTTAAACGCAACGATTTACGATGGAGTTGAGCGGCGACTAGTGTGGGCAGACAGCTCTAATGTCGTAAAATGAAGTTCTTATCAAAACTACTAATTTTAGCATCCAAAGAACAATATTGTGTGTATATTGTGGGCTATTATTTTGGTGCTGAAGTCAGTCGTTTTGAATCATTTTATTTGGCATCAGAGCCAACCAACTCTATCGTAAATCGTTGCGTTTAGACGGCTAAGGAGGTTGTGCAGGCACTAACCTTGTCAAGGTTAGCTAGCTGGCTGCAGGTTAGGTTTGGATAACAGCACCGCTTACAGCCAGCTCGTTAGCAAGGTAGCTAGTTAACAAGCTTCGCTCTGATTCCGTTGACGTTAGCCATCTAAGTAGCTAGCTAGCATTGATAAGCTTGTGTTTACCTTGCTACTTTCTTTCAGTAGTTCACAAATCCCCACGAAATGTACATTCTACTTGCGTTATTACATGCATAGAAAAACGACATGTCTTGCTTCGCTAGCTAACTGGTTTAAAAAATATTCAAACTGTATCGAGATTTTATGGAAAACTTTAGTCAAAAAGAGGTACCTGTGTGAAGCTAGCCACAATAAGGATGAGCGACTATAGAGGAGTTTGCGGTTTTCCTTCAAAGTAAAAGTCTATCATTGAAAGTGATTCAAACAGATACAAATAGTGGAATAATGACACATTTGGACGAGATAATGCTAAACAAGGTCGGAATTTGTTAATTTTGCAACCACAACAAACAAAAATATCGCACTGTGGCTGAACTAGATTGTAGGATTCCATTGTAGGCATACTTATATGCAATGTTGTTGTTGTTTTTTACCTTTATTTAACCAGGTAGGCTAGTTGAGAACAAGTTCTCATTTGCAACTGCGACCTGGCCAAGATAAAGCATAGCAGTGTGAACAGACAACACAGAGTTACACATGGAGTAAACAATTAACAAGTCAATAACACAGTAGAAAAAAAAGGGGAGTCTATATACATTGTGTGCAAAAGGCATGAGGAGGTAGGCGAATAATTACAATTTTGCAGATTAACACTGGAGTGATAAATGATCAGATGGTCATGTACAGGTAGAGATATTGGTGTGCAAAAGAGCAGAAAAGTAAATAAATAAAAACAGTATGGGGATGAGGTAGGTAAAAATGGATGGGCTAGTTACCGATAGACTATGTACAGCTGCAGCGATCGGTTAGCTGCTCAGAGATAAAAGTCTCCAACTTCAGCGATTTTTGCAATTCGTTCCAGTCACAGGCAGCAGAGAACTGAAACGAAAGGCGGCCAAATGAGGTGTTGGCTTTAGGGATGATCAGTGAGATACACCTGCTGGAGCGCGTGCTACGGATGGGTGTTGCCATCGTGACCAGTGAACTGAGATAAGGCGGAGCTTTACCTAGCATGGACTTGTAGATGACCTGGAGAAAGTGGGTCTGGCGACGAATATGTAGCGAGGGCCAGCCGACTAGAGCATACAGGTCGCAGTGGTGGGTGGTATAAGGTGCTTTAGTGACAAAACGGATGGCACTGTGATAAACTGCATCCAGTTTGCTGAGTAGAGTATTGGAAGCAATTTTGTCGAGGATCGGTAGGATAGTCAGTTTTACTAGGGTAAGTTTGGCGGCGTGAGTGAAGGAGGCTTTGTTGCGGAATAGAAAGCCGACTCTAGATTTGATTTTCGATTGGAGATGTTTGATATGAGTCTGGAAGGAGAGTTTACAGTCTAGCCAGACACCTAGGTACTTATAGATGTCCACATATTCAAGGTCGGGTGCAGGCAGCGAACGGTTGAAAAGCATGCATTTGGTTTTACTAGCGTTTAAGAGCAGTTGGAGGCCACGGAAGGAGTGTTGTATGGCATTGAAGCTCGTTTGGAGGTTAGATAGCACAGTGTCCAAGGATGGGCCGGAAGTATATAGAATGGTGTCGTCTGCGTAGAGGTGGATCAGGGAATCGCCCGCAGCAAGAGCAACATCATTGATATATACAGAGAAAAGAGTCGGCCCGAGGATTGAACCCTGTGGCACCCCCATAGAGACTGCCAGAGGACCGGACAGCATGCCCTCCGATTTGACACACTGAACACTGTCTACAAAGTAGTTGGTGAACCAGGCAAGGCAGTCATCCGAAAAACCGAGGCTACTGAGTCTGCCGATAAGAATATGGTGATTGACAGAGTCGAAAGCCTTGGCAAGGTCGATGAAGACGGCTGCACAGTACTGTCTTTTATCGATGGCGGTTATGATATCGTTTAGTACCTTGAGCGTTATGAATATGAGCCATAACGCTAGTATTTGTGTAATCTATTCAGAATTGTTATCTGTGGGTGTCACTGAGTAGGCTGATGTAATTTTAAAGTCTACTACAGCCATAGTGTACTTTCAACAGATTTGTACATTTTTTGTGTCAAATTAACAAAGTATTGCCTTTTGTATGCGTTTTAATCAATTTCAATGGGGGACTTTAACTTTGAATGCGAACCTAAAATTCAGCAAGTGTGGCTAATCCTTATTGTGGCTATTTTCACACTGGTGGAAGCACCCGAAGCTCAAAGGTTCGCGCGCGCATCTCTTTGTTTGTGTCGCCTCTGATTGGTCAAAGCCCAGTGAGTGATAAACATTTGTACATTGTTACAACACTGTATATATATATATATATATATATGTATAATATGACATTTGTAATGTCTTTATTGTTTTGAAACTTCTGTATGTGTAATGTTTACTGTTAATTTTTATTGTTTATTTCACTTTTGTATATTATCTACCTCACTTGCTTTGGCAATGTTAACACATGTTTCCCATGCCAATAAAGCCCCTTGAATTGAAATTGAATTGATACGTATCAGAACCAATCATACAATGAAACATTATTTACAGAACGTTTGCCTTTAGGGGTGCTCTTGAGCTAAAAGGGGTAGGTACTTGGTGCTAGGCTCGTGCTATCCCGAACCATGGGATGTCCCTACCCCATTGAAGTTGACATTTTAAAAGGGTTAAGGTAAGGAACCGGTTAGGTTAAGGGTTGGGGAGTAGAGTAGGGATGCCCCAAGGATTGGACAGAATGGGTCACAATGCAATACATACATTAGATATTGCATTACTCAGTGGCGATTTTAGCATGTAAATCTTGGTGGGGTAAAGAAACAAACAAAAAATATTTTGATGCATGTCACTACACAACACTAAACAATACATTTATTGTACAATAACGGTGAGAAACGGTGCCCACAAACTTTTAGGGCCTACATAAAGCTGTCCCAACAACAGTCCCAAAACCTTACCACTGCTACACCTGACTATCAGTTGAGCCTTGTCTGGCAGCGAAACAGTTCAATCAGCCTCATTTACTGCCTTTAAAAAAACATAACTGATATGGCTGACTTGCTTAAACAAATATGGTTCTACTGACAATTCAGAAATACAAACTATGGATTAAGGGGAGGACAAGTGGATAAGAGGCAATCTGTAATTTCGATTAAGACATTAATGAGAGAGGTAGAACGGACGTAGTCAATATAACTATTTGTTCAGCACTTTGAAATGTACAGCGACAGAATTCAGAACATGGGCCGTTCTTACAGTGTTCTCCCTGTACACCAAGTCAGAACCGTTGGATAAATAAAGGGGGCATATAAGCAGACAATGAAAGCACTTACAATATTCGATGATAACATTTCTCTAAAACAGGCTATAGGCTACATTTGCACCACCAAGTCAGAACAGTAGGCTAAATTAGTAGGGGGAAAGGGACCAAATTATTAGGGTGAAGCACATGGGCTATTAACAGCTTACTACACAAAATACACTTAGTATTACTTTCTTAGCTACAATATACATATCTCCCTGGCATAATATATCATTTATGCGGCAGCATATACATTTTTGGAATCACCTTGTTGTGCTGTGCTCACTTGAACAGGAAGGTGGCGCGGCGGTCCTTCGTGGGCAAATTCTGTCATCAAACTTTGTCCTCAAAGTCTGGTATTCTCTGACGAGGATTGAAAAGGATTTGCCAGTAGAATGTTGACTTGATTCATGATGATGATTACTAGCTCGCTAGCTAAGATGTTGAAAGTATGATGTTGACATGATCGGTCCAATCAAATCAAAGCTACGGTAGATATAATGTGACTTGACGTCATTTTATCTGTGGCCGATGACCTTGAGCCTTCTTGCATGGGCACTTTTAATGTAACTAACTCTATGGCAGCACCAAAGGGGCTTGAATTTTTTTGCTCTCCCTGTAGATTTTGCGGTGACATAGTGTCCCCATGAGTGACAGAACACTGAGCCAATCATGGCGTAACTAGAGAACATTGTCAACACCTACACTCCTTATTTTACGCTGGCTGCACAACCACCACAGAAAGCACTTAACTAGGCTGAAACACATGCATTTTGGAGCTGCCTTACTCAAGAAAGCTTTAATAACTCAATTATATATTAAAAAAATTACATTGTTTGCAAACTGATATGTGACACATATTAATGCCAAAATAACATGCAAAACAGGAAACCACAAAAAATATATATATACAATACCAGTCAAAAGTTTAGACACATCTACTTTTTGCTGATTTATAAAAAAAATAAAAAAATACTGAAATATCACACTTACATAAGTATTCAGGCGTTTATGCAGCACTTTGTTGAAGCACCTTTTGGCAGTGATTATAGCATCGAATCTTCTTGGGTATGATGCTACAAGCTTGGCACACCTGTATTTGGGGTGTTTCTCCCATTCTTCTCTGCAGATCCTCTCAAGCTCTGTCAGCTTGAGGGGAGCGTTGCTGCACTCTCATGTTTTCCATGGTCTGAGAGTTTTTAGGTGCCTTTTGGCAAATTCCAAGCAGGCTGTCATGGGCCTTTTACGGATGAGTGGCTTCCAACTGGTCACTCTACCATAAAGGCCTGATTGGTGGAGTGCTGCAGAGATGGTTGTCCTTTTGGAAGGTTCTCCCATCTCCACAAAGGAACTCTAAAGCTCTGTCAGAGTGACCATTGGGTTCTTGATCACCTCCCTGACCAAGACCCTTCACCCCCAATTACTCAAATTGGCCAGGTGGCCAGCTCTAGGAAGAGTCTTGGTGGTTCCAAGCTACTTCCATTTAAGAATGATGGAGGCCACTGTGTTCTTGGGGACCTTTAATGCTGCAGAAGTTGTTTGGTACCCTTCCCCACATTTGTGCCTCGACACAATCCTGTCTCGGAGCTCTACGGACAAATCCTTCGACCTCATAGCTTGGTTTTTGCTCTGACGTGCACTGTCAACTGTGGGACCTTTATATAGACAGGTGTGTGCCTTTCCAAATCAAGTCCAATCAATTTAATTTACCACAGGTGGACTCCAATCAAGTTGTAGAAACATCTCAAGGATGATCAATGAAAACATGATGAACCTGAGCTCAATTCAGGGTCTGAATACTTATGTAAATAAGGTATTTCTGTTTTGTTTTTGTTTTTTATACATTTGGAAAAATATCTAAAAAGCATTGTTCACCTTGTTATTATGAGGTATAATGTGTAGATTGCTGATTATTTTGGTTTATTTTATCCATTTATCCAACATAACAAAATGTGGAAAAAATCAAGGGATCTGAATACTTTCCAAAGGCACTGTATATACAGTACCACTCAAAAGTTTGGACACACCTACTAGTTCAAGGGTTCCCGTAAACAAACATTGACCCCCATTAGCAGACTTCAACAGAAACTGACAGCATTTTTTTAGAGGTTACCAGTGCCCATAAAATTCCCCATTCCTCCTGTTTCTATCCAAAGATCAAATCAAATCAAAATCAAATCAAATTTATTTATATAGCCCTTCGTACATCAGCTGATATCTCAAACTGCTGTACAGAAACCCAGCCTAAAACCCCAAACAGCAAGCAATGCAGGTGTAGAAGCACGGTGGCTAGGAAAAACTCCCTAGAAAGGCCCAAACCTAGGAAGAAACCTAGAGAGGAACCAGGCTATGTGGGGTGGCCAGTCCTCTTCTGGCTGTGCCGGGTGGAGATTATAACAGAACATGGCCAAGATGTTCAAATGTTCATAAATGACCAGCATGGTCCAATAATAATAAGGCAGAACAGTTGAAACTGGAGCAGCAGCACGGCCAGGTGGACTGGGAACAGCAAGGAGTCATCATGTCAGGTAGTCCTGAGGCATGGTCCTAGGGCTCAGGTCCTCCGAGAGAGAGAAAGATAGAGAGAAAGAGAGCATTAGAGAGAGCACACTTAAATTCACACAGGACACCGAATAGGACAGGAGAAGTACTCTAGATATAACAAACTGACCCTAGCCCCCCGACACATAAACTACTGCAGCATAAATACTGGAGGCTGAGACAGGAGGGTTCAGGAAGGCAGCTTCCTGTGAACTGCACTTGTTGGCTGCTTTTCCTTCACTCTGCCATCTCAATTGGATTGAGGTCGGGTGATTGTGGAGGCCAGGTCATCTGATGCAGCACTCCATCACTCTCCTTCTTGGTCAAATAGCCCTTACACAGCCTGGAGGTGTATTGGGTCATTGTCCTGTTGAAAAACAAATGATAGTCCCACTAAGCACAAACCAGATGTGACGGCGTATCGATGCAGAATGCTGTGGGAGCCATGCTGGTTAAGTGTGCCTTGAATTCTAAATAAATCACAGAGAGTGTCACCAGCAAAGCACCATCACACCTCCTCCTCCATGCTTCACGGTGGGAACCACACATGCGGAGATCATCTGTTCACCTACTCTGTGTCTGACAAAGATACGATGGTTGGAACCAAAAATCTACAATTTTGACTCATCAGACCAAAGGACAGATTTCCACAGGTCTAATGTCCATTGCTTGTGATTTTTGTCCCAAACAAGTCTCTTCTTCTTAATGGTGTCCTTTAGTAATGGCTTCTTTGCAGCAATTTGACCATGAAGGCCTGATTCATGCAGTCTCCTCTGAACAGTTGATGTTGAGATGTGTCTGCAAGGCTGGTAACTTACCCCTCCAGCAGAGGTAACTCTGGTCTTCCTTATCTGTGGCGGTCCTCATGATAGCCAGTTTCATCATAGCGCTTGATGGTTTTTGCGACTGCACATGAAGAATACAGTGCTTGACTTGGGCAGGAGCTCACCGAAGCAGAGTGCCGGGAACCTCAAATGTTCTACTGCCTGAGAACCTGTTCCTATTCTAGAATATTCACTCAGAAGTATTGTGGAGCTCCTGAACCTAAATATAAACAGTAACAGCACCCGGAATGAGTACCGGCACCTTTTTTCAGTCCCAAGTCAAGCACTGACTACAAAGCATTGCAATACATAAAAGCTGTTTCCGGAATGTAGATTACATTTCTGTGCCCTCAATGAAGTGACAAATCTAGTATATTTTATATCTCGTCTTCCCGAAAGTGAGTGGAAGAGTGAGGCTATGATTACTCTAGGGATGGGGGAGAGAACAATAGAAGGAATTCCATTGAAGATATAATTGTCTCTGTTTTTACATGGGCAGTGTTTCCAGTAAGTAGGTAAGTAATGTCCTCAATTAGCAAAGAAAAGGGGGGGGGGACATATCACAGGCAGACATCAATCATTAAATCCTAAAATATTTCCCTAAAATATAACTTTTCAAAGATATTTCCAGGGTCCTATTCAGCACGATGTCTTCGATTGGCGTCTTGCATTTTCAAGTCATAGTGACATGTTTTAGCTGTCGATGGCTGAGTGGGATGCACTGATTTTCATGACTTGATTAGATGTTTTCTGAAGTGTAAAGACTTCATGTAGGTCTAGTCGTTCTGATGATAACATCTGGCAGTAAGGTAAACCACCTCCCTGTGGTGTTTCCTTTGTTCCAGTAAATCTGATGTGTCCCTTTACAGGAAGGAACTACAACTTCTTGTTTAGGAAACGGGAGTCAATTAACATGCACCCTCACTTATGGGCCTTGTTAATGTAATAAAAGTATTACAGTGAACCTATGGCTTCCACAGTAGTTAGCTAGGCCTGTTGGTCATTCAAAATCTTTCATTTGTCTTCAGTGCTTAATGTATTGTTGTGTGTGTGTGTCCCATTCTTTTTGAACAAGAGTGTTCAAATGATTTATCCATCCTTTTCTATTCTATTCTATTTGATTATTTCCTGTTATAAGACCTTCGGGGATTGCTGTGTGTGACTAAAAACGAGACATTTTGGTGACAAGACATGATACATGTGTTATGTTCTTGTCCGAGGAAGAGAGAGAGAATGGAAAAGTGGCCCCTGACTCAGCAGGGACCTTGTTCTTGGGACTCGATGTTGGTCCTGGAGGGTCTATGGACAACAAACAGCAGAACATACATCTCCATGTATTCACAACATTGTGATCTGTACCCATACTACCCCGTTCCCTTCTGATTTAAAATACACGTATAGTGCATTCGGGAAAGTATTCAGACCCCTTGACTTTTTCCACATTTTTGTTACATTACAGCCTTTTTCTAAAATTGATTAAATCTACATACATTACCCCATAATGACAAAGGGAAAACAGTTTTTCTGAATTTTTTGCTAATTTATTCTAAATTGAAAACAGAAATACCTTATAAGTATTCAGACCCTTTGTTATGAGACTTGAAATAGAGCTCAGGTGCATCCTGTTTACAATGATCATCCTTGAGATGTTTCTACAACTTGATTGGAGTCCACCTGTGGTAAATTCAATTGATTGGATACAATTTGGAAAGGCACACACCTGTCTATATAAGGTCCCATAGTTGACAGAGCTTGTGAGGGCAAAAACTAAGCCATGAAGTCGAAGGAATTGTCCGTAGAGCATCGAGACAGGATTGTGTCGAGGCACATATCTGGGGAAGGATACCAAAACATTTTGACAGTATTGAAGGTCCCCAAGAACATAGTGGTCTCCTCCATTCTTAAATGGAAGAAGCTTGGAACCACCAAGACTCTTTCTAGAGCTGGCCGACCGGCCAAACTGAGCAATCAGGGGTGAAGGGCCTTGGTCAGGGAGGTGACCAAGAACTCGATGGTCACTCTGAAAGAGCTCCAGGGTTCCTCTGTGGAGATGGGAGAACCTTCCAGAAGGAAAACCATCTCTGCAGCGCTCCACCAATCAGGCCTTTATGGTAGTGGCTAGACAGAAGCCACTTATTTTGTTTATTTTATCTTTATTTAATTAGGCAAGTCAGTTAAGAACAAATTCTTATTTTCAATTATGACCTAGGAACAGTGGGTTAACTGCCTTGTTCAGGGGCAGAACGACAGATTTTTACCTTGTCAGCTCGGGGATTCAATCTTGCAACCTTTCGGTTACTAGTCCAATGCTCTAACCACTAGGCCACCGGCCGCCCTACTTATCAGTAAAAAGCGCATGACAGCCTGCTTAGAGTTTGCCAAAAGGCACCGAAAGACTCTCAGACCATGAGAAACAAGATTCTCTGGCCTAATGAAACCAAACTTTTCAGCGACATGGACTGGGACAATAAGCAGGATTGAGGGAAAGATGAACAGAGCAAAGTACAGAGAGAGCCTTGATGAAAATGTGCTACAGAGCACTCAGGACCTCAGACTGGGGGCGAAGGTTCACCTTCCAACGGGACAACGGCCCTAAGCGCACAACCAAGAGCCCGGACTTGAACCCAGTAAAACATTTCTGGAGAGACCTGAAAATAGCTGTGCAGCGACGCTCCTGATCCAACCTGACAGAGCCTAATAGGATTTGCAGAGAAGAATGGGAGAAACTCCCTAAATACAGGTGTGCCAAGCTTGTAGCGCCATACGCAAAAGAAGACTCAAGGCTGTACAGTCGTGGCCAAAAGTTGAGAATGACACAAATATTAATTTCCACAAAGTCTGCTGCCTCAATTTGTATGATGGCAATTTGTATATACTCCAGAATGTTATGAAGAGTGATCAGATGAATTGCAATTAATTGAAAAGTCCCTCTTTGCCATGCAAATGAACAGCACTGCCACAAAAGGACGATCTGACATCATGTCAGTGATTCTCTCGTTAACACAGGTGTGAGTATTGACGAGGACAAGGCTGGAGATCAGTCTGTCTTTTTCATTGAGATCGAATACAAGACTGGAATGCTTCAAAGGGAGGGTGGTGCTTGGAATCATTGTTCTTCCTCTGTCAATCATGGTTACCTGCAAGGAAACACGTGCCATCATCATTGCTTTGCACAAAAACGGCCTCACAGGCAAGGATATTGCTGCCAGTAAGATTGCACCTAAATCAACCATTTATCGGATCATCAAGAACTTCAAGGAGAGCAGTTCAATTGTTGTGAAGAAGGCTTCAGGGCCCCCAAGAAAGTCCAGCAAGCGCCAGGACCGTCTCCTAAAGTTGATTCAGCTGCAGGATCGGGGCACCACCAGTACAGAGCTTGCTCAGGAATGGCAGCAGGCAGGTGTGAGTGCATCTGCACGCACAGTGAGGCAAATACTTTTGGAGGATGGCCTGGTGTCAAGAAGGGCAGCAAAGAAGCCACTTCTCTCCAAGAAAAACATCAGGGACAGACTGATATTCTGCAAAGGTACAGGGATTGGACTGCTGAGGACTGGGGTATAGTCATTTTCTCTGATGAATCCCTTTTCCGATTGTTTGGGGCATCCGGAAAAAAGCTTGTCCAGAGAAGACAAGGTGAGCGCTACCATCAGTCCTGTGTCATGCCAACAGTAAAGCATCCTGAGACCATAAATGTGTGGGGTTGCTTCTCAGCCAAGGGGCTCACTCACAATTTTGCCTAAGAACACAGCCATGAATAAAGAATGGTACCAACACATCCTCCGAATGCAACTTCTCCCAATCCAGGAACAGTTTGGTGACAAACAATGCCTTTTCCAGCATGATGGAGCACCTTGCCATAAGGCAAAAGTGATAACTAAGTGGCTCGGGGAACAAAACATTGATATTTTGGGTCCATGGCCAGGAAACTCCCCAGACCTTAATCCCATTGAGAACTTGTGTTCAATCCTCAAGAGGCGGGTGGACAAACAAAACCCCACAAACTCCAAGCATTGATTATGCAAGAACGGGCTGCCATCAGTCAGGATGTGGCCCAGAAGTTAATTGACAGCATGCCAGGGCGGATTGCAGAGGTCTTGAAAAAGAAGGGTCAACACTGCAAATATTGACTCTTTGCATCAACTTCATGTAATTGTCAATAAAAGCCTTTGACACTTATGAAATGCTTGTAATTATACTTCAGTATTCCATAGTAACATCTGACAAAAATATCTAAAGACACTGAAGCAGCAAACTTTGTGAAAATTAATATTTGTGTCATTCTCAAAACTTTTGGCCACGACTGTAGACGCTGCCAAAGGTGCTTCAACAAAGTACTGAGTAAAGGGTCTGAAATACTTATGTAAATGTGATATTTCAGGTTTTGTCATTTTTATCAATATGCCAAAATGTCTAAAAACCTGTTTTTGCTTCCTTCTCAATATGGGGTATTGTGATGTCATTATGGGGTATTGTGTGTAGCTTGATGGGGGGGGGGGAAACAATATAATCCACTTTAGAATAAGGCTGTAACATAACAAACTGTGGAAAAAGTCAAGTGGTCTGAATACTTTCCAAATGCACTGTAGGAGAAAAGTGATCAAGTAGTGCAAACTACTGATTAACACAGACAAAGCACACACAAAAGACAATCCATTATGAGTGTTAAACCACCAGATGTCATTAAATAATACATTTTATACACCTGATAACACCATCACACTGACTGCACTGTATACAATGTATTATTTAATGAATGCTGTCCCACTTTCCCCGGCAGTCATTCATAGAACTATGACTAAACCATAAGATGGAGAAAGAAAAAAACTGTTTTATTGTAATAATAATACTGTGAAACATGGAACCTTTGTTTCTATTGCTTTTGACTGATCTTTTTATGGCCATATGACAAACCCCCATTGTGTTATAAAATCTTGCCCTTCCAAAAAGAGAAATCGAACATGACTGAACCCTCGTCCGTACCAACCGACCTGTGACCTCCCTGTTAGCAGATAATAGAAAGGGCTGGTTTGTTATCAGCTCACAGGAAGCTGAAGGTAACTTTGGACAGAAACAGGAGGGAAGGGGATTTTAATGGGCACTTGTAACCTCTGAAAAATGCAGTCTGTTTCTGTTAAAGTCTGCTAATGGAGGTCAATGTTTGTTTACGGGACCTCTCTGTGTGTTTCCATCCATACCTCTAGTTAGGGATAAGGAATTCTGGTCCCGGAGGGCAGAAGAATTCAAAGGGGTTGTGCTAAACCACCTGACTTACTGCAACTGATAGTAGCTCATAGCTGAATGGAATAAATACATTTGAGTTTAATGAATATACATTATTCAAAGCTAGGCCGGCACTGTTCTTAACAAGAGTGAGACTGCCCTCTGCTAAAGGCCCGCTGTTGAAGATAGTGGTGAGATTCAAAGCCGGAAGCCCCTTAGGCCTGTCCTTACATAACTCTTGTCCTAGATGACGGTATTCAGAATACATAGTGGAAACTGGAAAGCCCGGGACTGTGATTTCAGAGGACATGTACAGTACAATGCATTCAGAAAGTATTCAGACTCCTATTTGCAAATGTATAATTTTTAAAATATTTTTATTTACATAATTATTCAGACACTTTGCTATGAGACTCGACATGTTGATGATCATGTTTCCATTGATCATCTTTGAGGTGTTTCTACAACATTGATGAGGGGGAAAAAAACGATTGAATACATTTTAGAATAAGGCTGTAATGTGGTCTGACCACTTTCTGAATATGCTATATTGCTCTGGAACAAGACTGGCTGTTGGACAGGACCTGCGTAACAGTCCTTCGCCTGTATTTAGGGTTCCCCAAACTAACACTCTCCCTGAGGCCAACAGGATATGTTTTTGTGCTCTCATATCACACAGAAACGTCCGGTATGGACTTTACGCTTGGCTCGCAGCCTCCACCATTATGACTGATGAGGCCTACTTTACTTTCATTTAAACTCTGCGCTAGTTGCAGATACACGCTACTATGCATCATCAAACATTTTAAAAAATTTGTACAAAATTAAAGTGCAACTGAAAAAAAAAGTTTTTACAATTTTTATGATTTTAAATCATTGCAGTGACATGTGTGTTGTTTTGTTAACAGGAGTGTTGAGCCATAAGGCAGATATTAGCAGACATATACAGAGGGGGAGTTTCCCTCTATTCTTTACCAGGACCCGGTGATCTATTCTTTACCAGGACCAGGTGATATATTCTTTACCAGGACCAAGTGATAGATTCTTTAGCATCGTACCAGGTGATCTATTCTTTAGCATCGTACCAGGTGATCTATTCTTTATCATCAGACCAGGTGATCTCATAGTCTTTGAAGACACTCTTCAGCTTCTCAACAGACACTGAATGATCTGCTTTGCCATAGCCCTGAAATAGATGGGGGGGGGGGTGGGGGACACACACACAGCATATGTTATTTTCCGGAGGTTTTGAAAATGTTTTCCTCTCCTGTTTGGTGACCGTTCCCCTCTGGGGAGAAGGCCCTTACATTGAGCTGAAATGCACTTACAGTTGATTCCCCAAAAACACGCAGTTTTTTGTCTTTGCTGTTGTGCTCAATCTTCCCTCCTCCAAGACAGTTGCACTCCAGTCCCAAAGCCGTTATTGGTGGGGTGACCTTCTCAAATATATGATCTGAAAACCAGTCAAAGTGATAAACATGAAATCTGAAGGGGATGTGATGTATGAAGGCCAAGGCATACAATGTTAGTTACAACCAAGAGTGATTTTTGTACAATTAGTCACCTCATGTAGGCCTAGGGCCCATCTATGTTTCTATCCAAGACAGGCCCTGGGCATTAGCGGTCATTTAAGGCCCGACCAAAAAAATTACTTGTATATTTTCTTACGTTAGTCACTGACAGTCACTCAATTAGCCCATGTCAGCTAACATTTTCTTCATTGGTAAGTTAGTCTAGCCAGCTACCTAAACTTGTAGTAATCATGGCCTGAATTGCTGACCAGGCATGAAGGGCACATGCCCAGGGGCCCTGACCTCCAGGGGGCCCCTACTGATTTTGTTAGTCACTTTCAATGAGATATCAAATGAACATGGTATTAGTCAAGGCAAAACGTGTAGAATTGCAGGAAATGGGGGGCACTAAAATGTTTTGTCAGAGAGGTGGGGGGCAAAAGGCTAGGGCCAGCTCTGTTTGTATATGTAATCATCAGCTCTTATGTGGCTATCTTTAGGCATATATGCATGTTGACAATGTTCCAACATCCTGTATTTGGTTACCAGCAGTTGCGGACAGTAGCCTATATAGCGCAATGGCACATTCAAAAGCTACTATGTTATTGAGTTTCATGCCCTCGGTTTACTAGCAAATGGCATTAGATATCATAGTAACAATTTATAACAAGGTCGGTTATATTTTGCCACTGGTAGAAATGTAGTACACAGGCCTTCAGCTGGACATTGTCGCTAATGAGAGCAGGATTGGTGTACGTGGGCAATGGGCGCCTCAAAGCAATGCTGTCTGACCACAGCCACGAAAGAAACAAGGCAAACTTACTGTGATACTGCCCAGCACTTTTTGTGCCTCTCACTATATCTTTGTATTCAGTTCCATCTTTTACTTTTATCCTCACTAAAATATACTTAAATGTTCCCTCTGGATCGACTTCAGCGTCGGGGACTTTACCCAAAGCGTCTGCCATTGCGACTGTGAAAATACGCACTGTACACGGGACGCACAACCTTGTCACTGCTCTGCCTACGACATACACCATTCCTACAGCACAGTGCTCATGAAACGACTGCCTCATCGGGTTTAGGGCGTGTTCTACCATTTAAAGACAGCGTTTGAGTAGTATGCTAACGTAAACGAACAGTAGCCTAAGGCCAACTTGATTAATTAAGTAGATCTGACCATATCCATTGCTTTCCTAGCATGCAGTATGACTTGAATAAATGCTTGGTAGAATAGTATGTCCCTACCTAGCCCAAGATGCACTCTTAAAGAGCCTACCGTTAAAGTTCAATAACCTTATGTTATTTTAAGAGGTACTGGCTCTGGCTGCCAAAACAGCCAAATACTCCATCAAAACGTGAATCTATTCTCAATTGCGATACGGTTCTAGAAACATAAAGCCCTATACTTTAATATCACATAAAAATAATGCAAAATGTACACTTTTTTTTATATACACCGTTTTAACCAGCTTCATCACTGTTGCAGCCGACACTAATTTTCAGTGACACACAGGTGTTCAGAGCATGCTAGTTACCACCGGTGGTCCCTCAGTCTTCCGTCTGTAACATGGATATATGCCCGTGTGGGAACACAAACCCTAACCCCATTAAAGGTGTTTATCAATTGGAACTTTTTTTTTTTTTTTTATTTTTTTATCACTGATATGAATTATTCTAAAACCGTAACGCACCATGTGTGTTAATGTTTAGACCGAGTGTCAGGACTCTTAACAAAAACTCCCCTTTACAGAAGTCCAATTACTTATGTGTAATGAAATGGACCTGAGAGTTATGATCAAGGACTAGTGCCTACCCGGATTACTACTATGCCTAATATTAATCACGCCTAAAAAAAAAATCATATTTTGGGGATATTACTATTGGCCTCAGCAGCGTAATAGATAGCCCTACATCTGTACACAGATCTCAGTCAAATTAAAAGGAAGAGCGTTCATGAATAAGAATATATTTTAGGAAGGTCAGTGTCAATGGAACAGGGCAAATGAGAGGAAACCGTCACTTTGGAGGCCAAGTGCTCAGATAACTGGTAGGAGGTGGTTCACAACTGGTTATGGCCACAATATGAATCCAAGAGAGACAGGAAGTCTGTTACTATGTGAAAACAATCCACACCCTCTCCACAGCAAACCATCCAACCACACAACCACACAACCACACACATCTCTCTCTCTCTCTCTCTCTCTCTCTTTCTCTCCCTCTCTCTTGCTCAGGTCAGTGGGATGTGGGATTTCCCTGCATCAGGATGTAGAGAGCAGAGCCAGAATCCGTCTCAACACAGTTCTAAATACAGTGCGCCTGTTTCTTTTCCCAGAAACCATGGGGTGTCCGATGTCTCCGGCACGCAAGCTATTGTTCATGGAATTGAAATGATAGGTAACACACCTGAACAAAATGCATGTACTGTATTAACTCAGATTGACAGTAATCATTTGGCGAATTTAGCATGTAAACTCACAACACAATACTAAACAATACATTAATTGTACTATAACGGTGACAAACGGTGCCCACAAACTGTGGGCCTACATAAAGCTGTCCCAATATCTTACCACTGCTACACCTGGCTATCAGCGGAGCTTTGTCTGGCAGCGAAACATTTCATTCAGCCTCATTTACTGCCTTTAAAAAAAAACTATGCTGAAATGGCTGACTTGCTTAAACAAATGTGATTTCCACTGGCCACTTTCCACTGGCAGATAAGAGGCAATCCGTAATTTCAATTAAGACATGAAAAAGCGAGCTAGGACAGACGTAGTCAATATAACTATTTGTTCAGCACTTTTTGAAATGTACAGCGACAGAATTCAGAACACAGGCTGTTCTTACAGTGTTCTCCCTGTACATCAATTCAGAACCACAGGATAAATAAATGGGGCATATAAGCAGACAATGAAAGCTATTACAATATTTGATGTTTACATTTCTCTAAAATTGGCTATAGGCTACATGTGCACCACCAAGTCAGAACAGTAGGCTCAGTTAATAGGGGGAAAGGGACCACATTATTAGAGTGAGGCACACGGGCTACTAACAGCTTACTACACATCATACACTTAGTATTACTTAGCTACAGCATACATATCTCCCTGGCATAATACATAATTTATCAGTGGTGGAAAAAGTACCCAATTTCCATTAAAGTAAAGATACCTTAGTAGAAAATTACTCAAGTAAAAGTCACCCAGTAAAATACAACTTGAATAAAACTATTTGGTTTTAAATATACTTAAGTATCAAAAGTAAAAGTATAAATAATTTCAAATTGCTCATATTAAGTAAACCAGACGGCATAATTTTAATGTTTTTATTTTATTTACAGATAGCCAGGGCCACGCTACAACACTCAGACATCATTTCAAACTAACCATGTGTGTTTAGTGAGTCCACCAGATCAGAGGCAATAGGGATGACCAGGGATGTTCTCTGTTTAGTGAGTCCACCAGATCAGAGGCAGTAGGGATGACCAGGGATGTTCTCTGTTTAGTGAGTCCACCAGATCAGAGGCAGTAAGGATAACCAGGCATGTTCTCTGTTTAGTGAGTCCACCAGATCAGAGGCAGTAGGGATGACCAGGGATGTTCTCTGTTTAGTGAGTCCACCAGATCAGAGGCAGTAGGGATGACCAGGGATGTTCTCTTGATAATTACGTGAACTGGTCCTGTTAAGCATTCAAAATGTAATGAGTACTTTGGGTGTTAGGGGAAATGTATGGAGTACAAAGTACATTATTTTCTTTAGAAATGTAGTGAATTAAAAGTAAAAGTTGTCTAAAATATAAATAGTAAAGTAAAGTAAAAATACCCCAAAAAGCTACTTAAGTAGTACCTTAAAGTATTTTTCACTTAAGTACTTTACACCACAGTAATTTATGCAGGAGGATGCAAGACATTTTTGGACTCACCTTGTTGTGCTGTGTTCACTTGAACAGGAAGGTGGCCCGGCGGTCCTTCTTGGGCAAATTTTGTCATCAAACTTTGTATTCAATGTCTGGCATTCTCTGGATTTATGGTGCTTTCAAGACTACTGGGAACTTTGAAAAAAAACAAGGTTGAATCATGACGTCAGTGATCTTCAGGCTGGAACTCTAGAAAGAGGCTTGAGTTCCCGACTTGACCGTTCAAAACGCAGGCGGAGCTCGTTTTTCAGTTCCCAGTTGTGTTGAACTCACTGAAGTCTGAGATTTCCCAGTTCCGAGTTTCCAGTTGTTTTGAATGCGGCAGAAGTCATGATAGATTGACAGCATGGCCAATGTATTCAAACTTTTCTGGCCCATGATGTTGAATGTTTTATCCTTTTTAAGCTTGGAAAAGAGACCCTTAAACCCAAAGTTGGACCACACACCCACACTACTGAATAGCAGACTAGTGATTGCTTTGCAACGTTTGCAGTTAGCCACTGGTTCTTTCCAAACCACTCATTGAATTTCCGATTTCCAACTTGTTGTGTAATGTTTATGTCCAATGGCCGATGAGCACCGATACATTTAATCTATTATTTCTCTTCATATGACAAGGTTTGAAAAGGATTTGTCAGTAGATTGTCGGGTTGATTCATGATGATAACTGCTAACTTGCTAGCTAAGATTTTGAAAGTATAATGTTGACAAGATCAGTCCAATCAAAGCTGCCTGTAGATATAACGTGATTTGACGTAATTTTATCTGTGGCTAATGACCTTGAGCCTTCTTGGATGGGCACTTTTAATGTAACTCTATGGTAGCAGTCAAGGGGCTTGAATTCTCGAGCTCTACCTGTAGATTTTGCTGTGACGTAGTGTCCCCATGAGTGACAGACCACTGAGCCAATCACGGCACAACTAGAACATTACCAACCCCTACTCTCCATATTTTCTGTTGGTTTGCCCCACCACCACAGAAAGCACTGAGCTAGGCTGAAACACCTGCATTTTGGAGCTGCCTTACAAAACAAAAAAGTGTCACGTTCTGACCTTTATTTCCTAGTATGGTTCTCAATCAGAGGCAGGTGTCATTAGTTGTCTCTGATTGAGAATCATACTTAGGTAGCCTGGGTTTCACTGTTTGTTTGTTGGGTGATTGTCTATGTTAGTTGCTTGTGTCCACCACAGTTCTCATTATAGCGTCACGGTCGTTTATTGTTTTTGTATAGTTTGTATTCAGTTGTTCAGTGCTTTCTTTTATTAAAAACTTCATCATGAACACATACCACGCTGCATTTTGGTCCGTTCCTTACGACGATCGTGACAAAAAGAGACCATGTTTGTATGCGGCTTTATTAAATCAATGATTCACTTTATTACATTGTTTGCAAACTGATATGTGACACGTATTAATGCCAAAATAACATGCAAAACAGGCAACAAAAAAGTGTGTTTTTTTTTCAAATATATATATCTTTTTATTTTTTTTGCTAAACAGGTGGGGCTCAAATCAGGTTGGGCTCTATCAATATTGACTCTGAATGTGTGTTGCTAAAGAGAGAACTACATTTGTGTTTACAGCAGTGTCCTGTCTTCCCGTGCAGGAAGCGTTTGTCCCAAAAATGGAATATCTTCATAAATGAGAACTTTTGGACATACTAACTAATACGCTCTTTTCACTTTTCACTTTTCAGTCACAGACTGTACAAAAGGTCAAAACGCGGGACATAAGTGAGGGTCAAAGGTCATGTCCTTGGCCACCATGAGTACAATGAAGATGATGATACATCAGATTCAAGACCATAACACACTTCACCCAAGGAAACTTGCTGCATGCCGTGGCAGTCACATTTTATCGGACCCAAAACTCACATTAACTTAACTACACTGAACAAAAAAGCTGACAAGGTACAAATTTGTCGTTCTGCCCCTGAACAGGCAGTTAGCCCACTGTTCCTAGGCCGTCATTGAAAATAAGAATTTGTTCTTAACTGACTTGCCTAGTTAAATAAAGGTAATATTAAATAAAAAATAAAAAAATGCACAGAGATACCATGACGAGATCCTGAGACCCATTGTCATGCCATTCATCTGCCGCCATCACCTCATGTTTCAGCATGATAATGCACGGCCCCATGTCGCAAGGATCTGTACACAATTCAGAGAAAGCAGAAACTGTCCCAGTTCTTCCATGGCCTGCGTACTCATCAGACATGTCACCCATTGAGCATGTTTGGGATGCTCTGGATCGACGTGTACAACAGCGTGTTCCAGTTCCTGCCTACATATACAGGAAATTCGCACAGCCATTGAAGAGGAGTGGGACAACATTCCACAGGCCACAATCAACAGCCTTGATCAACTCTACGCAAAGGAGATGTGTCTCACTGCATGAGGCAAATGGTGGTCACACCCAGTGGCGATTTTAGCATGTAAATCTTGGTGGGGCAAAACCTAAAATAAGTGGGATGCATGCCAGCAAAGCCACTACACAACACAACACGAAACAATACATTAATTGCACTGTGTAACAGTTTTGCTTCCGTCCCTCTCCTCGCCCCTACATGGGCTCGTTACCCATCGCTCCACAAAAGCCGCGGCCCTTGCTGAGCAAGGGGAAAAACTACATACTCACCAAACATGTCACCCATTGAGCATGTTTGGGTTCACCCATTGAGCATGTTTAGGGTCACCCATTGAGGATGTTTGGGGTCACCCATTGAGAATGTTTGGGGTCACCCATTGAGCATGTTTAGGGTCACCCATTGAGCCTGTTTGGGGTCACCCATTGAGGATGTTTGGGGTCACCCATTGAGCCTGTTTGGGGTCACCCATTGAGCATGTTTGGGGTCACCCATTGAGCCTGTTTGGGGTCACCCATTGAGCCTGTTTGGGGTCACCCATTCAGCCTGTTTGGGGTCACCCATTGAGCATGTTTGGGGTCACCCATTGAGCCTGTTTGGGGTCACCCATTGAGCCTGTTTGGGGTCACCCATTGAGCATGTTTGGGGTCACCCATTGAGCATGTTTGGGATGCTTTGGATCCACAACAGCGTGTTCCAGCTCCTGTCAATATCCAGTAACTTCTCACAGCCATTGAAGAGGAGTGGAACAACATTCCACAGGCCACAAACAACAACCTTGATCAACTCTATGTGAAGGAGATGTGTCGTGCTGCATGAGGCAAATGGTGGTCACACCAGATACGGACTGTTTTTCTGATCCACTACCCTACCAACAAATGCATATCTGCATTCCCAGTCCGTAGATTAAGGCCTAATGGATTTATTTCAAATTGACTGATTTCCTTATGTGAACTGTAACTCAGTTAAAGCTTTTAAATGGTTGTCTTTCAGCAGAATGGAAATATATGTTTGTTAGGAGTAAAGTGCTTATCTGACATGCCAGCTTTCAGTTCTAATGTCATAGCTTTTCATGTTCTCACTACATCCTGTTTCCTTTGGTTAGCTTTGGAAATGCCCAGTTCAGTCATCAATCTGTTCCACTGTATATTTCCAACACTTATGTGCTATGTGGCCTGCATTTCATGAATGTTTGTTTTCATTATAACAATAGGACAGTCTACCCCCCTGTAAATAACTAAGCTATTAACATGTTTTTGCAAACTAGTGGAGAGAGATGTTGATACATTACTTGTTGTTAATGACAAAAAATATGTTTCCAACTGCAGCAACATACAAAGAGACATACTTCATTCCAACCTTATCTTCAAGAATTGTGATAGAGGCATGAATAGATTTGATAATGATGGAGAAATCCATAGTCAATTGTCTGACACCGACTTTTACTGCAAACACCAAGGTGACTCTACCTGCGTGTATAATACGAAATTGAGTCATTTTTTTCAGCAGAGCCCAAGAGGTAGGCTCTCTGATTGACAAGGGATGGGGCTACTTCATCGACTAGCGGCCTACCATGGCCGATGTGTACATTTGACCAAGAGCTGTGTTAGAATACTCATACTAACCGTACTATTTGCGACGTAACTTGAGTGTATAGTATTGCTTATTGGTCATAGCATGGACATAGTTAGTATGTTCAAAAGTTATCCGATTTCGTACTAAAAATATGACGTATACAAGCAGTGGACACTATTTCGGTGCTTTTAGGGCCCATAATGCAAATCTTTTTTTTTTTAAATAAGCGTTGCTTTACGTTTTCAGATTTGAAAAAATTGGTGGAAAATATGTAGCCGAGGGTCCAACGAGAGGGGACACAAATTCATTGCTTTAACTAATTATGACAAATGTTAAGAAAATGTTGAGCAATGTCATAAAGTAATGACTTTTCAAATAAGTTACATTCTACGTTATTTTGGCTGACAATTTGTAAGCTACGCTATCATTACAACAGTAAGTACCGGTATGTTAGCTAGCTATCTAACTTAGTTGTGTCACGCCTTGGTCTTAGTGTTTTGTGTTTTCGTTATATATTTTGGTCAGGCCAGGGTGTGACATGGGTTTACGTGTTGTGTTTCGTATTGGGGTTTTATAGGATTTGGGATTGCTAGGTTTAGGGGTGTGTCTAGTTAGGCTTGGCTGCCTGAGGCGGTTCTTGATCAGAGTCAGGTGCTTCTCGTTGCCTCTGATTGGGAACCGTATTTAGGTAGCCTGAGTTCGCTTTGTCTTTCGTGGGTGATTGTTCCTGTCTCTGTGTAGTGTCACCAGATAGGCTGTATTAGGTTTCACGTTCCGTTTGTTGTTTTTTGTATTTATTTAGTTATTTCATGTATCGTCACTTTTCCTTCATTAAAGATCATGAGTAACCACCACGCTGCATTTCGGTCCGACTCTCTTTCAACAAACGAAGAACGCCGTTACAGAATCACCCACCACACACGGACCGAGCGGCGTGGTTACAGGCAGCGACCGCAGGAAAAGCGAAAGGAGGAATGGACATGGGAGGACGTTATGGACAGCAATGGCATGGAGTATACGACGTGGGAAGAAATCGACAGGTGGGCGGCCGACCCAGAGAGAGTGCAGGAGCCCGCATGGGATTCGCTGGAGCAGTGCGAAGAAGGCTATAGGCGAATGGAGTCGAAAAGGAAAACACGGCGGCGCAGAGCGAAACCCGAAAGTCACCCCAAAAAATATATTTGGGGGGGCTCAGAGGGAGAGTGGATGAGTCAGGTGTCAGACCTGAGCCAACTCTCCCTGTTTATCGTGAGGAGCCAAGGAGGAGACCAGAACCAGAGCCGGTGTTAGAGGTGAGCGAAGCAGAGACTGTGAAGGAGTTAATGGGGAAAGTGGAGTGGAGAGTAATGAGGGAGTTGCTAGCTTGGTGCTATAGATATCATATTCGTCCGACGGATCGTGTCGGGGATTTGATGGCACCTGAGTTAGCGCTCCATACTCGTCCTGAGGTGCGTGTTAGTCGGCTGGTGAGGTTGGTGCCAGCCTCACGCACCAGGCCTCCTGCACACACCAGTCCTCCGGTAGCAGCTCCCCGCACCAGGCTTCCTGTGCGTGTCCTCGCTCCAGTATCACCAGTGCCCGCACCACGCATCAGGCCTACAGTGCGCCTCGCCTCTCCTGCTCTGTCGGAGTCTCCCGCCTGTTCAGCACAGCCAGAGCCTTCCTTCCCTCCTGCGCTGTCGGAGTCTCCTGTCTGTTCAGTGCAGCCAGCGTTTTCCTCCTTTCCTGTGCTGTCGGAGTCTCCCGCCTGTTCAGCGCTATCAGAGCCTTTCTTCTCTACAGCGCTGCCGGAGCCTCCTGCCTGTTTGAAGCAGCCTGAGCTGTCAGTCTGCAAGGAGCTGTCAGCCTGCATGGAGCAGTCAGAGCTGTCAGTCTGCAAGGAGCGGTCAGTCTGCAAGGAGCGGTCAGTCTGCAAGGAGCTGTAAGTCTGCAAGGAGCTGTCAGTCTGCATGAAGCAGCCAGAGCTGTCAGTCTGCAAGGAGCTGCCAGTCTGCAAGGAGCTGTCAGCCTGCATGGAGCAGTCAGAGCTGTCAGTCTGCAAGGAGCTGTCAGTCTGCAAGGAGCTGTCAGTCTGCAAGGAGCTGCCAGTCTGCAAGGAGCTGCCAGTCTGCAAGGAGCTGCCAGTCTGCAAGGAGCTGCCAGTCTGCAAGGAGCTGTCAGCCTGCATGGAGCAGTCAGAGCTGTCAGTCTGCAAGGAGCTGCCAGTCTGCAAGGAGCTGTCAGCCTGCAAGGAGTTACCAGTCTGCAAGGAGTTGCCAGTCTGCAAGGAGCTGTCAGCCTGCATGGAGCAGTCAGAGCTGTCAATCTGCATGAAGCAGCCAGAGCTGCCAGTCTGCAAGGAGCTGCCAGTCTGCAAGGAGCTGCCAGTCTGCAAGGAGCTGCCAGTCTGCAAGGAGCTGCCAGTCTGCAAGGAGCTGCCAGTCTGCAAGGAGCTGTCAGCCTGCATGGAGCAGACTGACATCTCTGACTGCTCCATGCAAGGAGCTGCCAGTCTGCAGAGAGTTGTCAGTCTGCAAGGAGCTGTCAGTCTGCAAGGAGCTGTCAGCCTGCATGGAGCAGTCAGAGCTGTCAGTCTGCAAAGAGCTGCCAGTCTGCAAGGAGCTGTCAGCCTGCATGGAGCAGTCAGAGCTGTCAGTCTGCATAGAGCAGCTAGATCCGCCAGTCAACCAGAATCTTCCAGATCTGCTAGTCAATCTGAATCTTCCAGATCCGCCAGCCAGCCAGGATCTACCGGAGCCTACCACCTACCTGAGCTTCATCTCAGTACTGGGCTTCCTCTCAGCACTGGGCTTCCTCTCAGTACTGGGCTTCCCCTCAGTTCCGGGCTGCCCCTCTGTCCCGAGCTGCCCCTCAGTCCCGAGCTGCCCCTCAGTCCCGAGCTGCCCCTCAGTCCCAAGCTGTCCCTCAGTCCCGAGATGCCCCTCAGTCACGAGCTGCTCCTTAGTTCTGTGGGGTTCTGGGTGAGGACTATTAGGCCATGGTCTAATAGGGGCGGCAGCGTAGCCTAGTGGTTAGAGCGTTGGACTAGTAACGTTGGACTAGTAACGTTGGACTAGTAACCGGAAGGTTGCGAGTTCAAACCCCCGAGCTGACAAGGTACAAAAAAATCTGTCGTTCTGCCCCTGAACAGGCAGTTAACCCACTGTTCCCAGGCCGTCATTGAAAATAAGAATGTGTTCTTAACTGACTTGCCTGGTTAAATAAAGGTAAAATTAAAAATTAAATGGTCGGCGGCGAGGGTGGATTATCCCAGGACGCGAAGGGGAGGAACTAGGACATTAATGAAGTGGGGTCCACGTCCCGAGCCGGAGCCGCCACCAATGACAGACGGCCACCCGGACCCTCCCTATGGTTTTGAGGTGCGTCCGGGAGTCCGCACCTTGGGGGGGGGGGGGGTTCTGTCACGCCTTGGTCTTAGTGTTTTGTGTTTTCGTTATATATTTTGGTCAGGCCAGGGTGTGACATGGGTTTACGTGTTGTGTTTCGTATTGGGGTTTTATAGGATTTGGGATTGCTAGGTTTAGGGGTGTGTCTAGTTAGGCTTGGCTGTCTGAGGCGGTTCTTGATCAGAGTCAGGTGCTTCTCGTTGCCTCTGATTGGGAACCGTATTTAGGTAGCCTGAGTTCGCTTTGTCTTTCGTGGGTGATTGTTCCTGTCTCTGTGTAGTTTCACCAGATAGGCTGTAATAAGTTTCACGTTCCGTTTGTTGTTTTTGTATTTATTAGTTATTTCATGTATCGTCACTTTTCCTTCATTAAAGATCATGAGTAACCACCACGCTGCATTTCGGTCCGACTCTCTTTCAACAAACGAAGAACGCCGTTACAAGTTGGCTATTAATACATCGAACTTGCCAGTGTATTAACTATATGCTATCTAACTACCCAACGTTTATTGACTTGATTATTCCGTCATTCTTAGTTTAGCTAAGTGGTATAGTCGTGTGTTCGTAAATTTGCTCTGGCTAACTACTCCGATTTCAGAGCATTCTCATTTGAGTGTACTTCTGCCAGAGCACAGAATAACTGATTAATTTACGAAAGCTCAACACCAGTTGAATATGTCTGGTGTCAGTAAACATCAGCAAAAAAAAAAAAGCATAATTAAATTGTTGCCCGCAGCACAGTTACCGTCACCAACATTCTGGATAACATGAAAACAGCCTAACCAGTTCTACAAGGGCGATTCAAATGGTTGGAGTGAGGTGTTCTCTCATTTGTGTGTGGAAGTAAGCCAATTAGCTTGGATGCTTCACTTCCTGATTGGATCAACCCTACTCCTCCGCCAGAGTGTCTGTGCGCTCTGAATGTAATAACGGACAATCTGACAACGAGTACACTCTGGCACTCCAGATTGAATTTAATAACAAACTTGAAGTAGTAAAATGTCTAGCTAGTCATTTGTTACGCTAACAAGCGAGCAAGAGGGTGCATAGCAACAGCATCAATTTATGGTAGACAGGCAAAGCCTAGTACACTCAACTGAAAGGATACTGTTCGTTTACAGTATACTACAATGAACTAATATCAAATCAAATCAGATTTATTTATATAGCCCTTCGTACATCAGCTGAAATCTCAAAGTGCTGTACAGAAACACAGCCTAAAACCCCAAACAGCAAGCAATGCAGGTGGAGAAGCACGGTGGCTAGGAAAAACTCCCTAGAAAGGCCAAAACCTAGGAAGAAACCTAGAGAGGAACCAGGCTATGAAGGGTCGCCAGTCCTCTTCTGGCTGTGCCGGGTGGAGATTATAACAGAACATGGCCAAGATGTTCAAATGTTCATAAATGACCAGCATGGTCAAATAATAATAATCACAGTAGTTGTCGAGGGAGCAGCAAGTCAGCACCTCAGGATTAAATGTCAGTTGGCTTTTCAGAGCCGATCATTAGGAGTATCTCTACTGCTCCTGCTGTCTCTAGAGAGTTGAAAACAGCAGGTCTGGGGCAGGTAGCAGGTCCGGTGAACAGGTCAGGGTTCCATAGCCACAGGCAGAACAGTTCAAACTGGAGCAGCAGCACGGCCAGGTGGACTGGGGACAGCAAGGAGTCATCATGCCAGGTAGGAGGCATTGTCCTGAGGCATGGTCCTAGGGCTCAGGTCCTCCGAGAGAGAGAAAGAAAGAGAGAATTAGAGAGAGCATACTTAAATTCACACAGGACACTGGATAAGACAGGAGAAGTACTCCAGATATAACAAACTGACCCTAGTCCCCCGACACAAACTATTGCAGCATAAATACTGGGGGCTGAGACAGGAGGGGTCAGGAGACACTGTGGCCCCATCCGATGATACCCCCAGACAGGGCAAAACAGGAAGGATATAACCCCACCCACATTGCCAAAGCACAGCCCCCACACCACTAGAGGGATATCTTTAACCACCAACTTACCATCCTGAGACAAGGCCAAGTATAGCCCCCAAAGATCTCCACCACGGCACAACCCAAGGGGGGGGGCGCCAACCCAGACAGGAAGATCACGTCAGTGACTCAACCCACTCAAGTGACCCACCCCTCCTAGGGACGGCATGAAAGAGCACCAGTAAGCCAGTGACTCAGCCCCTGTAATAGGGTTAGAGGCAGAGAATCCCAGGGGAGAGAAGGGAACCGGCCAGACAGAGACAGCAAGGGCAGTTCGTTGCTCCAGAGCCTTTCTGTCCACCTTCACACTCCTGGGCCAGACTACACTCAATCATATGACCCACTGAAGAGATGAGTCTTCAGTAAAGACTTAAAGGTTGAGACCGAGTCTGCGTCTCTCACATGGGTAGGCAGACCATTCCATAAAACTGGAGCTCTATAGGAGAGAGCCCTGCCTGCAGCTGTTTGCTTAGAAATTCTAGGGACAATTAGGAGGCCTGCGTCTTGTGACCGTAGCGTACGTGTAGGTATGTACGGCAGGACCAAATCGGAAAGATAGGTAGGAGCAAGCCCATGTAATGCTTTGTAGGTTAGCAGTAAAACCTTGAAATCAGCCCTTGCCTTAACAGGAAGCCAGTGTAGGGAGGCTAGCACTAGAATAATATGATCAAATTTCTAGCAGCCGTATTTAGCACTAACTGAAGTTTATTTAGTGCTTTATCCGGGTAGCCGGAAAGTAGAGCTAAGTGGTTTAGTCATGCGTTCTTAACCTAGAAGTAACAAAAGCATGGATACATTTTTCTGCATCATTTTTGGACAGAAAGTTTATGATTTTTGCAATGTTACGTAGATGGAAAAAAGCTGTCCTTGAAACAGTCTTGATATGTTCGTCAAAAGAGAGATCAGGGTCCAGAGTAACGCCGAGGTTCTTCACAGTTTTATTAGAGACGACTGGACAACCATCAAGATTAATTGTCAGAATCAACAGAAGATCTCTTTGTTTCTTGGGTCCTAGAACAAGCATCTCCGTTTTGTCCGAGTTTAAAAGTAGAAAGTTAGCAGCCATCCACATCTTTATGTCTGAAACACAGGCTTCTAGCGAGCGCAATTTTGGGGCTTCACCGTGTAGACCAATTTGGGTTTCCAATCTCTCCAAAAGAATGTGGTGATGGATGGTATCAAAGCAGCGCTAAGGTGTAGGAGCACGAGGACAGATGCAGAGCCTCAGTCTGCAGTCTCAGTGCTATGATGGGGTCTAAAACCAGACTAAAGCATTTCGTATACATTGTTTATCTACAGGAAGGCAGTGAGTTGCTGCGCAACATAATTTCTCCCCCAAAATTGAGAGGAATGGTAGATTCGATATTAGGCCGATAGTTTTTTTATATTTTCTGGGTCAAGGTTTGGCTTTTTCAAGAGAGGCTTTATTACTGCCACTTTTAGTGAGTTTGGTAAACATCCGGTGGATAGAGAGCCGTTTATTATGTTCAACGTAGGAGGGCCAAGCACAGGAAGCAGCTCTTTCAGTAGTTTAGTTGGAATAGGGTCCAGTATGCAGCTTGAAGGTTTAGAGGCCATGATTATTTTCATCATTGTGTCAAGAGATATAGTACTAAAACACTTGAGTGTCTCTCTTGATCCTAGGTCCTGGCAGAGTTGTGCAGACTCAGGACAACTGAGCTTTGGAGGAATACGCAGATTTAAGAGGAGTCCGTAATTTGCTTTCTAATGATCATGATCTTTTCCTCAAAGAAGTTCATGAATTTATTACTGCTGAAGTGAAAGCCATCTTCACTTGAGGAATGCTGCTTTTTAGTTAGCTTTGCGACAGTATCAAAAATACATTTTGGATTGTTCTTATTTTCTTCAATTAAGTTGGAAAAATAGGATGATCGAGCAGCAGTGAGGGCTCTTCGATACTGCACGGTACTGTCTTTCCAAGCTAGTCAGAAGACTTCCAATTTGGTGTGGCACCATTTCCGTTCCAATTTTCTGGAAGCTTGCTTCAGAGCTCGGGTATTTTCTGTATACCAGGGAGCTAGTCTCTTATGACAAATGTTTTTAGTTTTTAGGGGTGCAACTGCATCTAGGGTATTGCGCAAGGTTAAATTGAGTTCCTCAGTTAGGTGGTTAACTGATTTTTGTCCTCTGATGTCCTTGGGTAGGCAGAGGGAGTCTGGAAGGGCATCAAGGACTCTTTGTGTTGTCTGAGAATTTATAGCACGACTTTTGATGCTCCTTGGTTGGGGTCTGAGCAGATTATTTGTTGCAATTCTAAACGTAATAAAATGGTGGTCCGATAGTCCAGGATTATGAGGAAAAACATTAAGATCCACAACATTTATTCCATGGGACAAAACTAGGTCCAGCGTCGATGATGGCTCTGAGTCGATGATGGCTCTGAAAGCCTTTTGGAGTGGGTCTGTGGACATTTCCATGTGATTATTAAAATCACCAAAAATTTGAATATTATCTGCTATGACTACAAGGTCCAATAGGAATTCAGGGAACTCAGTGAGGAACACTGTATATGGCCCAGGAGGCCTGTAAACAGTAGTTATAAAAAGTGATTGAGTAGGCTGCATAGATTTCATGACTAGAACTAAAAAGACAAAAATGTATTTTTTGGGAGGGAAATCAAAATTTGCTATCGTAAATGTTAGCAACACCTCCGCCTTTGCGGGATGCACGGGTGATATGGTCACTAGTGTAACCAGGAGGTGAGGCCTCATTTAACACAGTAAATTCATCAGGCTTAAGCCATGTTTCATTCAGGCCAATCACATCAAGATTATGATCTGTGATTAGTTCATTGACTATAACTGCCTTTGAAGTGAGGGATCTAACATTAAGTAGCCCTATTTTGAGATGTGAGGTATCACGATCTCTTTCAATAATGGCAGGAATGGAGGAGGTCTTTATCCTAGTGAGATTGCTAAGGCGAACACTAACATTTTTAGTTTTGCCCAACCTAGGTCGAGGCACAGACACGGTCTCAATGGGGATAGCTGAGCTGACTACACTGACTACACAATAGTATGTAGTATATACTCATTATGTAGAATACAGTATGTTGGTATGGGTATTGAAACACATGTCCGGAGTTTCCCTCTGGACCTCCGATTGTGTCAAGTAATGACTCTCTAAACAAAGTAATGACTCTCTAACCAAAGTAATGACTCTCTAAACAATGTAATGACTCTCTAAACAATGTAATGACTCTCTAAACAATGTAATGACTCTCTAAACAATGTAATGACTCTCTAAACAATGTAATGACTCTCTAACCAAAGTAATGACTCTCTAAACAATGTAATGACTCTCTAACCAATGTAATGACTCTCTAACCAAAGTAATGACTCTCTAACCAAAGTAATGACTCTCTAAACAATGTAATGACTCTCTAAACAATGTAATGACTCTCTAACCAATGTAATGACTCTCTAACCAAAGTAATGACTCTCTAACCAAAGTAATGACTCTCTAAACAATGTAATGACTCTCTAACCAATGTAATGACTCTCTAACCAAAGTAATGACTCTCTAAGCAAAGTAATGACTCTCTAACCAAAGTAATGACTCTCTAACCAAAGTAATGACTCTCTAACCAAAGTAATGACTCTCTAACCAAAGTAATGACTCTCTAAACAATGTAATGACTCTCTAACCAAAGTAATGACTCTCTAAACAAAGTAATGACTCTCTAAACAATGTAATGACTCTCTAACCAAAGTAATGACTCTCTAACCAAAGTAATGACTCTCTAGCCAAAGTAATGACTCTCTAACCAAAGTAATGACTCTCTAAACAATGTAATGACTCTCTAACCAAAGTAATGACTCTCTAACCAAAGTAATGACTCTCTAAGCAAAGTAATGACTCTCTAACCAAAGTAATGACTCTCTAACCAAAGTAATGACTCTCTAACCAAAGTACAAAGTAATGACTCTCTAAACAAAGTAATGACTCTCTAAACAAAGTAATGACTCTCTAACCAAAGTAATAATCATTGAGAGAGTAACAGTTAATGTGATTGGATGTTCATTATTTGACTAGGCTACCTGTATTTGACATTGTGTTGTTATTTAGCGGAACACTAGATGGTTTAATTTTATTTTTTTGCAGTGAAACAAAGTTTCTCAGGCGAGGGAATAAAACTTGCGCAAATGTATAGCCCCGTTGGAAAATATAAATGAACTGTTTGAAAATGTGAAGGGGGGAAAAAATGTTTTAAAAAATGTACAGAAAAACACCTCCTTTAAAAAAAATGTGAATCACAATTTTTCCATCTCTGCCTCCTTAGGTAATTCCTCTTCATGATTTTGAGTGCGACCATTTTGAACTCTACAGGCACCGGCCGTCTTTCATCCCAGCCTGACAGCTAACCCTCATTTCTTTCACCAACCGTTATTCATTCTAGCCTGAGAGCAAACCCTCATTCTTATTTCATAATAACAACCATATTTGCAGCATAACATAGATTTTTTGGTATGGTTAAGTCCATGCTTCCACATCTCCCTTTTCTGGTTAAACATCTACAGGGCTTCTAAATTAAATAGCTTTGAAGATATCAACATCCTGCCCTTTTCCTCTGCATTTACAGTGTACACCAACCTTTAAAATAACCGTTATGACTACTAAAAATGTCACTGAAGTTACCAAGCAACACTGTGTATGATTACATTATTAAGTGGATTTATACTCAAACATATGATAAACTGTTGGAAAGTGATTATTTATCCTCCTGTTATTGCTCATAACTGAGTCATACTAATTAGAATCCATTAGGGATATCAAACCTTTATCAGACGCCATCTTGAAATCTCTGTTTCCTCACCGGCAGTATTTATGTTTGGACCTCAGGAATGGGGGAATTTCTAGGGGTCAACAAAAGAGTTCTGCTGTGGATGATGTTCAGAGTGTAAGTGAGTCCAGTCAGGAAGGATGTGAGCCATGGTAGTCAGTGCAGGCAGCCAACGGGCGCCTATAGTGTTGTTTCCCATCACACAGACAGACAACTTGTCTGTCTCTGTCACGTTTTATCAAGGTGGGTGGAATCAGGGCAGAGAGCAGGTTTCAGTGATTCAAACAGTTTATTATCCTGGATCAAAATAGACCGGATAATAAAACACAAGTGCTACACCAAATGACACGAATACAAAAACAATAAACCAATGACCGTGAAGCTACAAAATGAGACCTGTGCTGAACACAAGCCACTAACATAGACAATCACCCACAAACAAACAGTGCAACCCAGACAACTAATGACACCTGCCTCTGATTGAGAACCATACTAGGCCGAAACATAGAAATACCCAAATCATAGAAAATCAAACATAGACTGCCCACCCAACTCACGCCCTGACCATACTAAATAAATACAAAACAAAGGAAATAAAGGTCAGAATGTAACAGTCTCCCTGGATCCTCATGACAACTTTATTTTTTATTTATTTTACCCCCCTTTTTCTCCCCAATTTCGTGGTATCCAATTGTTAGTAATTACTATCTTGTCTTATCGCTACAACTCCCGTACGGGCTCAGGAGAGACGAAGGTCGAAAGCAATGCGTCCTCGAAACACAACCCAACCAAGCCGCATTGCTTCTTAACACAGAGCGCCTCAAACTCGGCAGCCAGCCGCACCAATGTGCGCACTGCGCCCGGCCCGCCACAGGAGTCGCTGGTGCACGATGAGGCAAGGATGTCCCTACCGGCCAAACCCTTCCTATCCCTGCGACACCCGGGAGGCCCTCCTCATGACAACTTGTCTGTCTCCCAGTATCCTCATGACAACTTGTCTGTCTCCCTGTATTCTCATGACAACCTGTCTGTCTCCCTGTATCTTCATGACAACCTGTCTGTCTCCCTGTATCCTCATGACAACCTGTCTGTCTCCCTGTATCCTCATGACAACCTGTCTGTCTCCCTGTATCCTCATGACAACTTGTCTGTCTCCCTGTATCCTCTTGACAACCTGTCTGTCTTCCTGTATCCTCATGACAACCTGTCTGTCTGCCTGTATCATCATGACAACCTGTCTTTCTCCCTGTATCCTCTCAAGCTGTGCATATCCTTTAATAAAAATGCAGAAACACAGTAGTGGGTTAGTCAAATTCTACACTGTTATAACAACACCTAATTCAATGAAATGCACTTGAAATAGAGGTTGACTTGACATAGTACATTTGTCAACTGTTAGCTTACAATATTATGACTAGTTAATAGATTATGCACCCCATTATTCATGACAACAAATGCTTGATGTGGTGTTAGCCAGACATTTCAAAGGAGTGAAAGAAACATTTCAACACCAGCTCAGTATCTGTGAGTCTCTGCCCAGGGCAGAGGCTGTTGTTAATGACTGCTTCCTCAATCTCTGTTTCCTGTTGCAGCCGGGCTTTGGGCTTTGGGCTCTGGGCTCTGGCACCTACTCAGAGACGTTCTTATCTGTCTGACCGACACAATAGGATAGAGTCCAGATATCTAAAAGAGGGAGGGGGAGAGAGGGAGAAAGTTTCCAAGTTGGAAATTCCAGAGTAGCTGATTCACGCCCAGGCAGTGTCATAACGATGAATTCCGGTCTTTGGCCGTTGTTGAAGTGTGGGTTGGTATATATATATGTATGCACAGAGTACCAGAGAGCAGTATCATTTCATCCACTGGATCAGACTAGAAACATATCCTTTGGAGATTTACCTGCAAAAGAGCATCACATTTTAATCTTACAATGGTAAGTACTGTTGAGAGAATTGGTTTATGCCTTAAAATTAAGATGCACCAGTTCATTTATATACATTTCAGACAGCCAATGCATTTATCAGTCTGTAAGGTATGGCTTGATGTTGTCTCCACAGGACTTCTGCTCTGCATCACAGCAAACCAGAAGCCTCAGCTCATGGATCACCCTCTTCCTCCTGTACTCAAGTAAGAAACACATTTCAATAGATCTATGCATTTCTAAAATCCCACTCATGTAAAGTCATTCATGTACTGTATGTCAATATTGACCTTTTTGTCATTCCTCAGTTGTCACCATGTGCACTAGAGTAGAGGGCTGGTCCTACCATCACTCCAACAAAACTATGAACTGGGACACTGCTAGAAAGTGGTGCACGGAGCACTACACTGACATGGTGGCCATCCAGAACCGTGAAGAGATCTCCCACCTTAACAGCATCCTGCCCAGGCAGACCAACTATTACTGGATAGGGATCCGTAAGGTGGACGACGTGTGGACCTGGGTGGGGACCAATAAGACCCTGACTAAAGAGGCAGAGAACTGGGCAGACGGGGAACCCAACAACGGGGGGAACAACGAGGACTGTGTGGAGATGTACATCAAGAGAGAGAAGGACACAGGGAAGTGGAACGACGAGTCTTGTATGAAGAAGAAGACGGCTCTGTGCTTCACAGCCTCGTGTCAGAGCGACTCATGTTACCATGGAGAGTGTGTAGAGACCATCAACAGCCACCGCTGTAAATGCTCTGAGGGCTTCTACGGAGAGCAGTGTGAACACGGTAAGCAAGCCCAGGATGATATAGTCCAAATATCTAATACAGGCAGTATGAAGCCAACTGTTATCACACTCAATGTTCTCTTCATTGTACCTCTTTGCCTGTTTTCCTTTGTTGCCAGTTGTTGAATGTAAGATGGAGGGGGTCACGGTCCCTGCTAAAGCCAGTGTCAGTTGCTCTCACCCCAATGGGAATTTCTCCTTTGACTCGACGTGTCAGTATTCCTGTGAAGAGGGGTACCGGCTGAGCAGCTCCGGGCCTGTGAGATGCACAGCCTCAGAATCATGGTCAGAACAACCTCCCACCTGTGAATGTAAGTATATCCTATAAGTATATATACTTTATAAGTATATACTTATAAACCTTATAAATAAGGTGTTCTGGACAGACTAATAAGAGAATAAAATAAGCTACAATTTGTCATAAACCTTTGATTTGTACTTTCTTTGAATTACTTCAGTGTCTTGCTATCGGTCTTTATACCAGTATGACAGCTTAGACCTCCTGTATTTCAGTTGTTGTGTATCTTGAGGAATGTCTTCATCGTGGCACATTTAGTCAGTTATTGCGATCTGCCCTCTCCTCCCCAGTGGTCTTATGCAGTGAGCTGTATGAACCTGGGAAGGGTTCCATGGCCTGCTCCCATCCCCTGGGCTCCTTCAGCTACCTGTCCACCTGTACCTTTACCTGTGAGGAGGGCTATGAGAGGCTGGCCTCCAGCTCTGCTACCCTGCAGTGTGGTGCCTCGGGACAGTGGAACGACTCACAGCCGCAGTGTATTGGTGTGTACAGGTTCTGGATATCTGTAAACGTAGCCCACATAACATGTTACATCAACTGTAGTTGCTATAAATATATGAATGACACAGGACATTTTCCATTCAGAAATATCTAGGAGGGCAAATAGAGTTTTGTAATTGTGTGACAGTAGAATTGTCTCTGGACCCAGACTGACCACTGCACCACTCTGTCTTGCAGCTGTAAGCTGCCCTACCCTCCAGCAGCCACAGGATGGCGCTATCAGCTGTGGAGAAGACTTCACCTATGGAAGCAGCTGTAACTTTAGCTGCTCTGAGGGTTATCTCCTCAAGGGGGCGATCACGCTGACCTGTACATCAGCTGCTGAGTGGAGTGAGGAGATACCACACTGTGAAGGTAAGGACAAACTTTTTTGCATCTTTAAACTAGACCTGATTTAAACCATTGTCTACATTGACAATAATTTTTAAATCAATTTAAACCAATGTATTTATTGACAAGATAGACTTCTGACCACTCTAACAATTAAAAAACATGTCCTCAAAGACGGAAGTCAGGCAGGAGATGGCGAGAACAGGTGGGACCATTCTAGCCAATGAGAGGGCAGATATGCGTGTGAACAACAGACCATAGAAACAGATTGAGGACTCATCTCTGTATATCAATCAAATGTATTTATAAAGCACTTCTTACATCAGCTGATGTCACAAAGTGCTTTACAGAAACCCAGCCATAAACCCCAAACAGCAAGCAATGCAGGTGTAGAAGCACGGTGGCTAGGAAAAACTCCCTAGAAAGGCCAAAACCTAGGAAGAAACCTAGAGAGGAACCAGGCTATGAGGGGTGGCCAGTCCTCGTCTGGCTGTGCTGGGTGGAGATTATAACAGAACATGGCCAAGATGTTCAAATGTTCATAGATGACCAACAGGGTCAAATAATAATAATTACAGAGGTTATCGAGGGTTCAACAGGTCAGCACCTCAGGAGTAAATGACAGTTGGCTTTTCATAGCCGATCATTTAGAGTTTCTCCACCGCTCCTGCTGTCTCTAGAAAGTTGAAAACAGCAGGTCTGGGACAGGTAGCGCGTCCGGTGAACAGGTCAGGGTTCCATAGACGCAGGCGGAACAGTTGAAACAGGAGCAGCAACACGGCCAGCTGGACTGGGGACAGCAAGGAGTCATCAGGCCAGGTAGTCCTGAGGCATGGTCCTAGGGCTCAGATCCTCTGAGAAAGAAAGAAAGAAAGAGAATTAGAGAGAGCATACTAAAATTCACACAGGACACCGGATAAGACAGGAGAACTACTCCAGATATAACAGATTGACCCTAGCCCCCCGACACATAAACTACTGCATACTGGAGGCTGAGTCAGGAGGGGAGCTATATGTGCCATTATAGAGTCTGTGACAGCATTGAAACATTTAGTCAGTTATTACGATCTGCCCTCTCCTCCCCAGTGGTCTTATGCAGTGAGCTGTATGAACCTGGGAAGGGTTCCATGGCCTGCTCCCATCCCCTGGGCTCCTTCAGCTACCTGTCCACCTGTACCTTTACCTGTGAGGAGGGCTATGAGAGGCTGGCCTCCAGCTCTGCTACCCTGCAGTGTGGAGCCTCGGGACAGTGGAACGACTCACAGCCGCAGTGTAATGGTGTGTATAGGTTCTGGATATCTGTAAACGTAGTTGCTATAAATATATGAATGACACAGGACATTTTCCATTCAGAAATATCTAGGAGGGCAAATAGAGTTTTGTAATTGTATGACAGTAGAATTGTCTCTGGACCCAGACTGACCACTGCACCACTCTGTCTTGCAGCTGTAAGCTGCCCTACCCTCCAGCAGCCACAGGATGGCGCTATCAGCTGTGGAGAAGACTTCACCTATGGAAGCAGCTGTAACTTTAGCTGCTCTGAGGGTTATCTCCTCAAGGGGGCGATCACGCTGACCTGCACATCAGCTGCTGAGTGGAGTGAGGAGATACCACACTGTGAAGGTAAGGACAAACTTTTTTGCATCTTTAAAATAGACCTGATTTTAACCATTGTCTATATTGACAAGAGTTTTTAAACCAATGTATTTATTGACAAGATAGACATATGACCACTCTAACAATGGAAAAACATGTCCTCAAAGATGGAAGTCAGGCAGGAGATGGCGAGAACAGGTGGGACCATTCTAGCCAATGAGAGGGCAGAGATGACTGTGAACAACAGACCATAGAAATATATGTATTTTATTTTATTGCATTTAACCGTTATTTAACTTGGCAAGTCAGTTAAGAACAAATTCTTATTTAAAATGACGAGCTACCAAAAGGCAAAAGGCCTCCTGTGGGGACCGTGGCTGGGATTAAAAAAACAAATCAATTCAATAAAAATATAGGACATTACACGCATCTTCACATCACGACAAGAGAGACACCACAACACTACGTAAAGAGAGACCTAAGACAACAACACAGCAAGGCAGCAACATATGACAACACAGCATGGTACAGTAGCAACACAATATAACAATATGGTAGCAACACAACATGGCAGCAGCACAACATGGTAGCAACAACATGGCAGCAGCACAACATGGTAGCAGTACAGAACAGGGTACAAACACTCTTAGGCACAGACAACAGCACAAAGGGCAAGAAGGTAGAGACAACAATACATCACACAAAGCAGCCACAACTGTCAGTAAGAGTGTCCATGATTGAGTCTTTGAATTAAGAGATTGGGATAAAACTGTTCAGTTTGAGTGTTTGTTGCAGCTCGTTCCACTCGCTAGCTGCAGCAAACTGATAAGACGAGCGACTCAGGGATGTGTGTGCTTTGGGGACCTTTGACAGAATGTGACTGGCAGAACGGGTGTTGTATGTGGAGGATGAGGGCTGCAGTAGATTTCTCAGATAGGGGGGAGTGAGGCCTAAGATGGTTTTATAAATAAGCATCAACCAGTGTGTCTTGTGACGGGTACACAGAGATGACCAGTTTACAAAGGAGTATAGAGTGCAGTGATGTGTCCTATAAGGAGCATTGGTGGCAAATCTGATGGCCGAATGGTAAAGAACATCTAGCCGTTCAAGAGCACCCTTACCTGCCGATCAATAAATTACATCTCCGTAATTTAGCATGGGTAGGATGGTCATCTGAATCAGGGTTAGTTTGGCAGCTGGGGTGAAAGAGGAGTGATTACAATAGAGGAAACCAAGCCTAGATAGAGGAATCATCTCTGAATCTCTGCCATTATAGAGTCTGTGACAGCATTGAAACATTTAGTCATGTATTGCGATCTGCCCTCTCCTCCCCAGTGGTCTTATGCAGTGAGCTGTATGAACCTGGGAAGGGTTCCATGGCCTGCTCCCATCCCCTGGGCTCCTTCAGCTACCTGTCCACCTGTACCTTTACCTGTGAGGAGGGCTATGAGAGGCTGGCCTCCAGCTCTGATACCCTGCAGTGTGGAGCCTCGGGACAGTGGAACGACTCACAGTCGCAGTGTATTGGTGTGTACAGGTTCTGGATATCTGTAAACGTAGCCCCCATAACATGTTACATCAACTGTAGTTGCTATAAATATATGAATGACACAGGACATTTTCCATTCAGAAATATCTAGGAGGGCAAATAGAGTTTTGTAATTGTGTGACAGTAGAATTGTCTCTGGACCCAGACTGACCACTGCACCACTCTGTCTTGCAGCTGTAAGCTGCCCTACCCTCCAGCAGCCACAGGATGGCGCTATCAGCTGTGGAGAAGACTTCACCTATGGAAGCAGCTGTAACTTTAGCTGCTCTGAGGGTTATCTCCTCAAGGGGGCGATCACGCTGACCTGCACATCAGCTGCTGAGTGGAGTGAGGAGATACCACACTGTGAAGGTAAGGACAAACTTTTTTGCATCTTTAAAATAGACCTGATTTTAACCATTGTCTATATTGACAAGAGTTTTTAAATCAATTTAAACCAATGTCTATATTGACAAGAGTTTTTAAACTCTTAATTAACAAGACCACTCTAACAATGGAAAAACATGTCCAATATTAAAAGTTGCTGAAATGCCACGTGCGTCCACTCATATCAGTGCATTCGTAAAACAACATGTATTTATTTAACTTGGCAAGTCAGATAAGAACAATTTCTTATTTACAATGACGGCCTACCCCAGACAACGCTGGGCCAATTGTGTCCCGCCCAATGGGATTCCCAATTACAGCCGGATGAGATGCAGCCTGGATACAAACCAGGGACTGCAGTGATGCCTCTTCCAATGAGATGCAGTGCATTAGACCGCTGCCCCACTCGGGAGCCCCAAACTACCAAGGCCATGAACATAACCATTACGAAACTTCTATTCAATCAAATAAGTCTCACGTAGCAAGTTAACAATGACATTTTGTTGTTGACCAAATCCATCTCATTGACCTTCATACTAAAATGCCACACTTCATGGGCTTATTTTTATCGACAGATTTTGGGCTGAGTAAAACCTCTCACTTCGAATATTCTTCTCTGTTTAAACTCAGTCAATTTACACACGATACTAAAACAGTATAGACTGAGTTTAAATGGAGAGAAAGTGGTGAAGTGAGAGGTTTTACTCAGCCCGAGTGTACAAAATCTTTAGAACACCTGCTCTTTCCACGACAAAGACTGACCAGGTGAATCCAGGTGAAAGCTATGATCACTTATTGATGTCACTTGTTAAATCAACTTCAATCAGTGTAGACGAAGGGGAGGAGACAGGTTAAATAAGGATTTTTAAGCCTTAAGACAATTGGATTGTATCTGTGTGCCATTCAGAGGGTTAATGTGCAAGACAAAATATTTAAGTGCCTTTGAATGGGGTATGGTAGTGGGTGCCAGGCGCACCGGTTTGAATGTTTGAACGACAAACATATATATATTAATATACCTTTTAGCAGACGCTTTAATCCAAAGTGAGTTGCAGTCATGCGGGCATCCATTTGACCTATTGGTCTTATCTCCTTATGGATGTCTGCCACACACTTGAGCTCTCCAACGACAATCATTTTCATTATTTCATCCACAATTGTTTGTTACCTTTTGTGGTATTTTAATATACTAACCACTGTGTCCTTCTCTCAGCTGTCCAGTGCCCCTCTCCTGTGGTTCCTCTGGGGGGTCAGGTCAGCTGTGAGGCCCCCTCACATCCCTGGGGCTCTGTCTGCAACTTCAGCTGTGATGAGGGTTACGATCACCAGGGGGCCCCAAACATGCAGTGTTCACAGTCAGGGGAGTGGAGCGCTGAAACACCTACCTGCACAGGTATGTTATAACCTCTGTTACTCTCTCTGTGAGACACAATCAAACTGAATATTCTGTGAGACACAACCAAATTGAAATTCTGTGAGACGACCAACTTGGATTTTTGCTGATCATCAGGACAATGTATGTTTATGTAGAGGTTATAAAGGCTTTATGAATGCATCATGAATGCATATCCTACATAAATGGGCTCAGTGATGTGACCAATCAGTTGATTCAGATTGTTTGACTGTTTTCCTCTGTTGTTTCTTGTTTCCTCCAGCCACACCTGAGCCTCCATTGAACCCTACTATCCTAGGACTGGTTGCAGGGGGCGCTGTGTCATTATCTGGCCTGTCTCTGGCTGCATGGCTCCTCAAACGAATCAGACAGAAAGGTAAAAACAGAAGAAGTCCCTTATCTTCTACACTCACAGTCATTGGCTAGGAATTAGAAAGTTATAAGAAATTCTAAGATATCTCTGTTTCTTAACACAGATTTGATTCAGAATGGCTTTTTCTTACTTGACAATTCTCATCAATATGCTCTTCATTGCTTCCTTCCAGCTAACAAGTTTGATCTGAACAGCACCTCAGACATTGAGGAACCTTTACAGACCTACAGGAACAGCATTGACAGCCTGATATAGAGACCAACAACAATAACAGCAGGAACAACAGCAGGAATAACAGCAGGAACAACAGTCGGAACAACAGCAGGAACAACAGCAGGAACAACAGCAGGAACAACAGCAGGAACAACAGCAGGAACAACAGCAGGAACAGCAGCAGGAACAACAGTCGGAACAGGCTGGCTCTGTTTTCAAAGAAGATCTGCTGGTCACACCTGGATCACAGTTCCTCAGTATTGTAATGTAGTAGATTAGATAGCCTTGAATCGTCTGACTGGGAGAGAGGTGCTACGTTGAGTATACAGAATCATCTGTTCTCATGATGGTCCTACAGAAAATGTATTTTTTCTCCCTAAGGGAGTTTTGTATTGAACAAATTGTTCACCACTGGCTGGTATATGACCACAAGTGGACACATTTCTTATGATACTGATTTTGACAGCTATTTTATACAAACTACAGAAAGTTGTATATAATATTCCACCGTATAATTAATATAATTTTATGATTTTACAAAACTGTGAAATCAATGCCTTTCAGTATTTAAGATATATTTATTTTGAAACCACAGTCTGTGTGTTACAGAATTCAATTTGATGTTGAAAAAGTGTCTTTTTAAATATAATAAATGTTTCAAACATTGTCAATAATGTTCTTATTTTTTCCATTATTTTCTGTCCAATGCTTTTTATAATAGCTGTAAATAAATAGTCCGTGGCTATCTGAGTTCAAATGTACCAACAGAGAGCAACATTACTTCAAATACACCAGTAGAATAAGAATAGGTAGAGTGGTACGAAAGGATCCAAGAGGGCTTCGCTAAGCCCCACCCCCCTTGGTTACTTTAGCAACGTCTGACATTTTCACAGGAAGCCCAAATCCCCTTTCAACCACTGGCAAAATCTCATCAGAATGATCTCAATATGTGTTTCTAATAAACAATCAAATTAACACAGACTACCCCTTACAAATCAGGAAACTCTTTGGTATTTTGCATCAGACTGTCATTACAATTGCTTCACAGAAACCTGATAAAATGATGTTTGTAGTGTAACTAGCCACTAAATGGCTCTGAATTCACCTTCAGCATACAGTCAAAGCTATAACCACACAGAGCACATGATGAAGATAGGCAGACACTGCTTCTCCTATAGAAATCCCTGATAAACTCATAGGAGATGTCATGGCAATAGTGGCTGGCTAAGCTCATATGTAGAAACACATCATTGGGTCTAACGGTCTTCTCACCAGTGGTGGAACAAGTTTTCTTCATACTTGAGTAAAAATAAACATACCTTACTTAATAGGAAATGACTCAAGTAAAAGTGAAAGTCACTGAGTAAAATACTTGTAAAAGTCTAACAGTATTTGGTTTGAAATATATTTAAGTATTAAAAATACATGTAATTGCTAAAATATACTAAAATACAAGTAAAATCTAAAGTAAAAGTACAAATATAAATGATTTCAAATTCATTAAATTAAGCAAAGCAGACAAACACATTTTCTTATTTACAGATAGCCAGGGGCCCAATCCAACACTCAGACATCCTTTACAGATAGCCAGGGGCCCAATCCAACACTCAGACATCCTTTACAGATAGCCAGGGGCCCAATCCAACACTCAGACATCCTTTACAGATAGCCAGGGGCCCAATCCAACACTCAGACATCCTTTACAGATAGCCAGGGGCCCAATCCAACACTCAGACATCCTTTACAGATAGCCAGGGGCCCAATCCAACACTCAGACATCCTTTACAGATAGCCAGGGGCCCAATCCAACACTCAGACATCCTTTACAGATAGCCAGGGGCCCAATCCAACACTCAGACATCCTTTACAGATAGCCAGGGGCCCAATCCAACACTCAGACATCCTTTACAGATAGCCAGGGGCCCAATCCAACACTCAGACATCCTTTACAGATAACCAGGGGCCCAATCCAACACTCACACATCCTTTACAAAGGAAGTATGTGCTTAGTGAGTCCACCAGATCAGAGGCAGTAGGGACGACCAGGGATGTTCTCTGTTTAGTGAATCCACCAGATCAGTGTCAATAGGGATGACCAGGGATGTTCTCTTGATAAGTGTGTGAATTGGACCATTATCCTGTCCTGCTAAGCATTCAAAATGTAACGAGTACTTTTGTGTGCCAGGGAAAATGTAAGGAGTAAAAAGTACATCATTTTCTTGATTTACATTCTTTATTTAACCAGGCATGTCAGCTATGAACAAATTCTTATTTACGATGACGGCCTACCCCGCGCCAAACCTGGACGACACTGGGCCAATTGTGCGCCGCCCTACAGGACTCCCAATCACGTCCGGATGTGATGCAGTCTGGATGTATTCACAAAGCATCTCAGAGTAGAAGTGCTGATCTAGAATCAGTTTAACTTTTAAACAATGACTAAGATGGACCGGTGGGACCTGATACTAGATCAGCACTCCTGCTCTGAGATACTTTGTGGATACGAGAGGGAGGGGGTCACCTATCAACACTGCAACACAATGGTACGCTCCATGCTGTCAGCACAGACGCTTGTTCCTGTCTGGTGGGAGACTGACTCGGGTCTTTAGAGGGGTTGTGTCTGGGTCATTTCCAAATGCGTTACCATGACCTCATGACCTCAGTCCCTTATATATATACAGTATATTTTTTTTTAAATAAAAAACTTTATTGCAGACCACTTTAGACAGCAGGTATTTGATGGGGTCATATCTGCCACTGTGAATCCCCACTTTATTGCAGACCACTTTAGACAGCAGGTATTTGATGGGGGTCATATCTGCCACTGTGAATCCTCACTTTATTGCAGACCACTTTAGACAGCAGGTATTTGATGGGGTCATATCTGCCACTGTGAATCCCCACTTTATTGCAGACCACTTTAGACAGCAGGTATTTGATGGGGTCATATCTGCCACTGTGAATCCCCACTTTATTGCAGACCACTTTAGACAGCAGGTATTTGATGGGGTCATATCTGCCACTGTGAATCCCCACTTTATTGCAGACCACTTTAGACAGCAGGTATTTGATGGGGTCATATCTGCCACTGTGAATCCCCACTTTATTGCAAACCACTTTAGACAGCAGGTATTTGATGGGGGTCATATCTGCCACTGTGAATCCCCACTTTATTGCAGACCACTTTAGACAGCAGGTATTTGATGGGGTCATATCTGCCACTGTGAATCCCCACTTTATTGCAGACCACTTTAGACAGCAGGTATTTGATGGGGTCCTATCTGCCACTGTGAATCCCCACTTTATTGCAGACCACTTTAGACAGCAGGTATTTGATGGGGTCCTATCTGCCACTGTGAATCCCCACTTTATTGCAGACCACTTTAGACAGCAGGTATTTGATGGGGTCATATCTGCCACTGTGAAACCCGACTTTATTGCAGACCACTTTAGACAGCAGGTATTTGATGGGGGTCATATCTGCCACTGTGAAACCCCACTTTATTGCAGACCACTTTAGACTGCAGGTATTTGATGGGGGTCATATCTGCCACTGTGAATCCCCACTTTATTGCAGACCACTTTAGACAGCAGGTATTTGATGGGGTCATATCCCCCACTGTGAAACCCCACTTCAGTGGAGACCAGGACCATTGTGTTCCTCCCTGAACTTTTGCTAACCTCTCTGTCAGCATGTGGTGATCCGTCATTCGGGGCAAGTTTTTAGGAACAAAAAAACCAGGGTTTGCATGTTTTGCATGTTATTTTGGCATTAATAGGTGTCACATATAAGTTTGCAAACAATGTAAAAAATAATGTATATCATTGAGTTAATAAAGCTGCATACAAACATGGTGGCCAAAGCAGCTTCAAAATGCAGGTGTTTCAGCCTAGCGCAATGCTTTCTGTGGTGGTGGTGGTGGGGCAAACCAGCAGAAAATATGGAGTGTTGTTCCATGATTGGCTCTGTGTTCTGTCACTCATGGAGACACTATGTCACCGCCAAGTCTAAGGGTAGAGCTAGAAAAATGTTGCCCTTTGGGTGCTGCCATAGAGTTACATTAGAAGTGCCCATTCAATGGCGACAGATAAAATGACGTCAAATCACGTTATATCTACAGGCAGCTTTGATTGGACTGATCTTGTCAACATTATACTTTCAAAATCTTAGCTAGCAAGTTAGCAGTTATCATCATGAATCAAGTTGACAATCAACTAGCAAATCATTTTTAATCTTTGTCATATGAAGAGAAATAATGAAGAGACATTATAGATAAAACGTATCGGTGCTCATCGGCCATTGGACATTACACAACAAGTTGGAAATCGCAAATTTAACAATGAATGGTTTGAACGGAATGACTGACAGTGGCTAACTGCAAGCATTGCAAAGCCATCACTAGCCTGCTATTCATTGGAGTCTAGGATGAAGAGGCTCTTTTCCAAGTTTAAAATCATAAACATTCAACATTGTCCATGCTGTCAACGAAGCATGATTTGTGCTTGCGCTCAAAACAACTGTTAACTCAGAACTGCGAAAACTTTGACTTCAGTGAGTTCAAGACAACTTGGGAAGTCGGGAATAAACGAGCTCCAACCGGGAAAGGGAAAATAAGTTTTGAACTGTCATCCGTCTCGGAATTGTAAATCCGGCCTCTTTATAGAGCTACGACGTCATCATATCTCGACCTTGTCCCCCCCCCCCCCACCCCCCAAGTTCCCAGTTGTTTTGAAAGCAACATAAATCCAGAGAATGCCAGACTTTGATGACAAAATTTGCCCCTGAAGGACCGCTGCGTCACCTTCCTGTTGAAGTGAACACAGCACAACAAGGTGAGTCCAAAAAGGTGTTGTATGCTGCTGCATAAATGATGTAATATGCCAGGGAGATATGTATACGGTAGCTAAGAAAGTAGCCCATGTGTAGCCCATGTGTCTCACCCTAATAATTTATTTACCCCTATATTTGCTGTTCTGACTTGGTGGTGACCATGTAGCCTATAACCTGTTTTAGAGAAATGAAAACATTGAATATTGTAAGAGCTTTCATTGTCTGTGTCACGTTCTGACCTTAGTTCCTTTCTTTTGTCTTTGTTTATATGGTCAGGGCATGAGTTGGGGTGGGCAGTCTATGTTTGTTTTTCTATGTTTGGTTTCTGTGTTCGGCCTAGTATGGTTCTCAATCAGAGGCAGGTGTCGTTAGTTGTCTCTGATTGAGAATCATACTTAGGTAGCCTTTTTCCACCTGTGTTTTCGTGGGTGTTTGTCCTCCGTGTCAGTGTTTGTCGCCACACGGGACTGTTTCGTTGATGCATGTTTATTATTTTGTTCCAGTGTTCAGTTGTGTTTTTGAATAAATCAATATGGACACTTACCACGCTGAGTTTTGGTCCGATCCTTGCTACTCCTCCTCAGATGAAGAGGAGGAAATCTGTTACAGTCTGCTTATATACACCTTTATTTATCCTACGGTTCTGACTTGGTGTACATGGAGACTACTTTAAGAATGGCCCATGTTCTGAATTGTGTCGTTGTACATTTCGAAAGTGCTAAACAAATAGCTATATTGACTACTTCCGTCCTAGCTCGCTCATTAATGTCTTAAAGAGATTGCCTCATCCACTTGTCGTTCCCTTATGACATAGTTTGTACATCTCAATTGTCATTAGAAACCACATTTGTTTAAGCAAGTCAGCCATAAAAGCTGTTTCTTTAAAAAGCAGTAAATGAGGCTGAATAAACTGTTTCGCTGCCAGACAATGTTCACTGGTAGCCAGGTGTAGCAGTGGTAAGATTTTGGGACTGCAGTTGGGACAATTTTATATAGGCCGTAACAGTTTGTGGGCACCATTTGTCACCGTTATAGTGCAAGAAATGTTTTGTTTTGAAACAGATCTCATCTTTAGCTAACCTCTCTGTCAGCCTCGTGAGGGGACAGAAACAGATCTCATCTTTGGCTAACCTCTCTGTCAGCCTCGTGAGGGGACAGAAACAGATCTCATCTTTAGCTAACCTCTCTGTCAGCCTCGTGAGGGGACAGAAACAGATCTCATCTTTGGCTAACCTCTCTGTCAGCCTCGTGAGGGGACAGAAACAGATCTCATCTTTAGCTAACCTCTCTGTCAGCCTCGTGAGGGGACAGAAACAGATCTCATCTTTGGCTAACCTCTCTGTCAGCCTCGTGAGGGGACAGAAACAGATCTCATCTTTGGCTAACCTCTCTGTCAGCCTCGTGAGGGGACAGAAACAGATCTCATCTTTAGCTAACCTCTCTGTCAGCCTCGTGAGGGGACAGAAACAGATCTCATCTTTGGCTAACCTCTCTGTCAGCCTCGTGAGGGGACAGAAACAGATCTCATCTTTAGCTAACCTCTCTGTCAGCCTCGTGAGGGGACAGAAACAGATCTCATCTTTAGCTAACCTCTCTGTCAGCCTCATGAGGGGACAGAAACAGATCTCATCTTTAGCTAACCTCTCTGTCAGCCTCGTGAGGGGACAGAAACAGATCTCATCTTTCATTTCCTGAAACTGGGGCAAGTAAAACTTGCACTTCCCAGAATGTTTTACTGTTACTAACAGTCATTATTCAGTCAGTCATGAATCATACCCCATTCACTGTAATGTAGAATAAACATTTAGTGAATGATCAAGCATCCGGGTATTCTACGTTAATTTGGGAATCAATGGTAAAATGACTCCATGTGATACATTGAATGCAGATTGGAATCCATATAGGAGGCTTTGTCAAATTGTTCTGAAAGCCAAACTGAGCTCCATTCCAAACCCAGGTTAGCCCAACACCACATTCTGAGTGCCAGAGAAGGAGACCGACACATGGTAAGTATGAGATGGGAGCTCTCCTTTGGTCTCTCTTATAATTGGCCGTCCTTATCATTCACTGTTGTATTGTAGATAGAATTATGTCTCGATAACCCCAGTGTGTAATTCTTACTGTTTATGGACAAACACAGGCAGTCCATGGACCCTTCTTCAGACAGCCACAGGTAGTAACAATGATGTGGATGCTTATCGTAGTCCTAGGTATGTGTGGAGGACATGCCACGGGCTGGACATATCATGCCTCCACAAATACCATGAACTGGACCATGGCAAGAGAGTGGTGTTGGATTAACAACCACACAGACATGGTAGTCATCCAAAACCAGGAAGAGAATAATTACCTCCTCACCATCTTGCCTGATAGAACTGGGTCTCCGTATTACTGGATCGGAATCAAGAAGATCAATGGAAACTGGACATGGGTCGGAACCAACGGAACGTGGGTTGGGAATTCTTCCTGGGCACCCAACGAACCCAATAACAAACTGGGTGAGGAGTGTGTTGAGATGTACGTCAACAAAGGGAACAGCGAGAATAACGGGAAGTGGAACGATGATATGTGCTCAAATCTCAAATACTCGCTATGCTACAGAGGTGAGGGACTCAACCATTGTTTTTTTAGTTTTTCTTTTAAAGGCCACCAGTAAATAGTTTGATGAAAGCTGTGTTGAGATTGTGACATATATTACATGATGTATATTTATATCACAGACCAATGCAACCAAACATCATGCATGGGACAAGGGAGATGTTTGGAGACCATCAACAATTTTACCTGTGTGTGTGAACCTGGGTTTGAGGGACACGTTTGCCAAACAGGTGAGGGGGAATCTGGTGCTGCTAATGCTGCTGTTCACACCATGTCACACCTCTCCTTTAACCTATGACCTTTTCTAATGAGGGTCGCTATGGCTACAACATCTGCTTCCTCAATTTCCTGAGTGGTACTTCATTTACACATCAGGCATTATGACAGGTCCCTACTGTACCCCACTGTTGTGCTGAAACCTTTCTTTGCCCCTAAAGCTAAGGGATGTGACCCCTTATGTCTACCTGATGGGTTTGTGAACTGCTCTGCTGTCAACTTTACTGTCAACTCTACATGCCGGTTGAGCTGTGAGAAGGGGAACCTACTGCTGGGATCCCCAGAAGTCAGCTGTGGCACGGACAGGGTCTGGACTGCAGTCTGGGGCGATGACATCTGGAGCAGGATCTGGGTCTGGAGCGGACAAAGGCCAGTTTGTGCAAGTAATTAAATCCCCTGATACCATCATGTACTACAGGTTACAGAACAACTTTATGGTGCCAGGCCAGGCTAGTTTATGGTGCCAGGCCAGGCTAGTTTATGGTGCCAGGCCAGGCTAGTTTATGGTGCCAGGCCAGGCTAGTGTTTCAGAGGAAGTGAGGCTGCTGATGGAAATGAGCTCAATCTTGTGCAACTCATCACTTCTCAGAATACTGAGACCTTTTTTGTTGCTGTACATTGGACCCTGTCCAAATAAAGTAACTCAATAATACAAGTCAAGGCAGGCTGTTTGGAGTTTGATATTACTGTATATACTGCATATATACTGTAGCAAAAGGTGGGAGGGGGGGGCATCTATCAACACTGCAACACAATGGTACGCTCCATGCTGTCAGCACAGACGCTTGTTCCTGTCTGGTGGGAGACTGGAGACTGGAGACTGACTCAGGTCTTTAGAGGGGTTGTGTCTGGGTCATTTCCATGTTGGACTGTAGCTGCTGGTTGACTGTGTGTTTCCTCAGGTTATCAGCATGTCCTAATGGCTGTAGCTGCTGGTTGGATGCTCTCAATGTCCTGCTGCATCTGCTGTTGTTTCAATCACAGAAAAAGTAAGTTCCAGTTGTTTATAAAAAAACATGATAAAAAAAAAAAAAAAAAAGTATATTTTTTTTACCCGCTTTTTCTCCCCAATTGTTAGTCTTGTCTCATCACTACAACTCCCGTACGGGCTCGGGAGAGACAAAGGTCAAAGGCCATGCGTCCTCCAAAACACAACCCAACCCAAGCTCTGCTTCTTTAACACAGCGTGCATACCACCCGGAAGCCAGCCGCACCAATGTGTCAGAGGAAACACCGTGCACCTAGCGACCTGGTCAGCGTGCACCGCAACGCAACGCTACAGGGGTTGCTAGTGCACAATGAGACAAGGATATCCCTACAGGCCAAACCCTCCCTATCCCGGACTTAATGACTATATATATTTAGGAGTAGTAACGCCAATGATGATAACACCAATGAGACATTTTTAGATAAATGAGGATTTTCTGAGATGGCCATCAATTATTTTCTTTATTCTTTACAATTCTTTACCAAAGTGATATCATTAATCACTTTGCTCACAATGTTATTTCCCTTCATCTAAATTGACTAACACCTTTGATTTAGAAACACCTAATTGTCATCTTACATTTCGTTTGTCATTTAACAAACACTCACAATAGTGCAATGCATATATTTTCATACAGGTCCCTCTTGGGAATCAAACCCACAACCCTGGTGTTGTAAGCACCATACTCTACCAACTGTGTCACACAGAATCAATGGAACTTTCAAATTGATGACATACTTAAAAGGGTGTGATTAAGATAATAATGTTGCTTAATATAGACCCCCCCCCCCTCCCCATGATAACAGTTTGCCACTGGAGAGAATGCTCAGTGTCCTTGTATATCTTTGTAAATCAGTGATTTTTCAAGGTGGAAACACCAGTGACACAAACCAGAGGGAACACATTATAATAGTGTAAAAAATATATCATATTTAAATAGCGTTTTTTGTTTTTATTGATCTATGAAATATATTAGATAGACATAGATCTAAACCCCCAGAACAGGTTTCGTTGTCTCATCGCGCTGTAGCAACTCCTTGTGGTGGGCCGGGCGCCTGCAAGTTGACTTCGGGCCGCCAGCTGGACTGTGTTTCCTCCGACACATTGGTGTAGCTGGATTCTGGGTTAAGTGAGCAGTGTGTCAAGAAGCAATGCGGCTTGGGTTGTGTTTCGGAGGAGGCGTGGCCCCTGACCTTTGCCTCTCCCGAGTTCGTAGGGGAGTTGCAGCGATGGGACAAGACTGTAATTAGCAATTGGATATCATGAAATTGGGTAGAAAAAGGGTAAGAGTATTTTTTTAAACTGTTTTTACATGGTGCCAAAGCCAAGGGACAACATTTCAAGCAATTCAAGATTTTTTTTCTTCTCTTTTGATCTTTCCGTTAGAAAAGAAGCATGCTCAACTAAGGTAAGAGATGCTGGCTTCTCACCCAGGCCATGTGCTAGCTTCTCACCCAGACCATGTGCTAGCTTCTCACCCAGGCCATGTGCTGGCTTCTCACTCAGACCATGTGCTGGTTTCTCACTCAGACCATGTGCTGGCTTCTCACTCAGACCATGTGCTGGCTTCTCACCCAGGCCATGTGATGGCTTCTCACCCAGACCATGTGCTGGCTTCTCACCCAGGCCATGTGATGGCTTCTCACCCATGCCATGTGCTGGCTTCTCACCCAGACCATCTGCTGGCTTCTCACTCAGACCATGTGCTGGCTTCTCACTCAGACCATGTGCTGGTTTCTCACTCAGACCATGTGCTGGCTTCTCACTCAGACCATGTGCTGGCTTCTCACTTAGACCATGTGCTGGCTTCTCACTCAGACCATGTGCTGGCTTCTCACTTAGACCATGTGCTGGTATGTTGTTGTTTTTGATTGATATCTTGACTTTTACTCTTATCCTGAAGGGAACCAGATGAGGGTGTGACGTCATCCAACGAGACAGGGGACAACTGATGGACCTCTGAGACTTCATACATTATGTCAATCTACCTATTATTTCAACATACTGTGTGGATTAGTCCACATCAAACATAGGATGTTGTAAATCGTTAGAATTATGTTACTGTATGTTATGTGAATTCTACAAGTTCAACAGCTTTGTGTAAGAAAAGTAAATAAAACTATTTTAGCTCACTTGATTTTGGGGTTCAGAGTATATATATGGGGTAAATCAGTGTGCGTGGGAACAACACCTTTTTCTTCACGCTTCATGCATGAGTGTGTATGCATTCCTATAAATTGCAAAGGAAGTTACAATTAAAAAATATATTTTCTTCACCTTTCACTGCAGTGGGCTAAATCAGGGTCACACAGAGTGTTTCTTGGTAGTCATAAACAAATCTACTTTGAAATTAAAGTATACACCTCACACACAGGTATGTTATGGACTTAACCAAAATAAGACACCTGTACCATGTTTAAATGTATTCAATGTTGAGTTTGCATCCCAATATTACACTTTATATACATTACAGAATACTAAAATATAACAAAAACTTTTGTTTTGTTTATTAATGATGAAATAATGAAGAATATGTTCCACCTATGAGGCCACTAGAGGGCGCTTTGGTCATTCGACTGCAGGAAAGGGCTACTTTTTCACAGTAGACAGTTTGATGATCAGATTAGTAAATGCAGCATATTGCAGTCTGGTGTTGACTCATTCTGAAAGGAAATTGCACCTCTTACACAGTTCATTTGGATGGGTGTGATGACATGGAAAACAGCACATTTTATTAGTCTCCCCAAATCTTGAGGGAGAGGTAGGTTATTTTATGATTATTCCTGTACAATTGCAAATTACTATGCATTATTGTATCGTAACATTCAGTCAAATTGTACAATCCAGTTTGATTATTGTTTAGTGTTGATATATTGGTTACGTTTTCCAGATGCTTCCGTGGTCCAACTATCTCAGACAGAGCCTATATAATAGGTTGCTGGTGATTCTATTGATGACAATCTACCAAGGTAAGACAGAGCAACCTGATGTTTACAACTGCCTGACTATCAGACAGAAATGTGCTCTTACTTTTAATAACCAAAACCATTAAAATCAAATCAAGGAATTACTAAATAGCAAATGTTACTAATTACAGCATTGCTATGCGGGTAGAAGAGCAACATAGACAGTGAACTAAGCTCATGAGGTGTTCATAAATTATATTCTTTAGGAATCAATGAGTACATATCAGTCATTTAAAAGTACCGAAATAAATGTAGCAACTGTAGATTGCCCCTTCAAAATGGAAAGTATTGCCTCTGTTTTCATTGGCCCTCAGACTTAACAGGTGAGACAGGAGGTGTCCAGGCCTGGACATATAACTACAGCGTCAACCAGAATCTGGACTGGGATTCGGCCCGCCAGTGGTGCAGGCAGGACTACACAGACATGGTGGCCATCCAGAACCAGGAGGAGATTGTCTATCTCAACACCATGCTCCCTAAGAACTCACAATACTACTGGATCGGCCTCCGCAAGGTTGGTCTCCGTTCTCTGTTACTTTATCAACAGGAGTGTACTGTGGACTGACAGATTAGTCTGTCTTACTACAAGAGGTTCGTCTAGCAGAAAATGTGTCGCTGGTTTATTAAATGTACTAATCTCAATTGTTTTTAAATGCATTGCTATTTCATTTATGTTGTGGCTGCATATCTTTTCTATTTTTATGTTGTATTATTGAAATAAATTATGTCAATCAATCAGGTGAATGAGATGTGGACCTGGACGGGGACTAACAAGACACTGACCAAAGAGGCGGAGAACTGGGCCATCGGGGAGCCCAACAACATAGGGGACGGACAGGACTGTGTGGAGATCTACATCAAAAGAGGAAAGGACGAAGCCAAGTGGAACGATGAGAGATGCACAAAAAAGAAGGGAGCCCTCTGCTACACAGGTAGAAGAGTGTGTGTGTGTGTGTGTGTGTGTGTGTGTGTGTGTGTGTGTGTGTGTGTATTTTCTTAAGTCCTCTATTTGTCTCTTCCCCTGTGTGTGTGTGTGTGTGTGTGTGTGTGTGTGTGTGTGTGTGTGTGTGTGTGTGTGTGTGTGTGTGTGTGTGTGTGTGTGTGTGTGTGTGTGTGTGTGTGTGTGTGTGTGTGTGTGTAGCTTCTTGCTCAGAGAATTGCTGCAGCACCCATGCAGAGTGTTTAGAGAACATAGGGAACTACACCTGCCAGTGTGACCCTGGCTTCAAGGGCCCCCGGTGCCAGGAAGGTGAGTTAACCTGTACAATACATTCAAAAGGTCTTAACCATTCTTATTCATCTACGGGAATTAACGCCATGGTTTTCTGTACAGAGGTGAACCAAAATAGTTACCCGAGTTCAACTTCAATGACATGTTAGTATTCAGTATGTTTGTTTGCTGTCATTGATAATCTAGTCTCTCTGCCTCTCTCTCTGTCAGCCGTAGAGTGTGACACTGTGTCGGACCCAGAGCAGGGTTCAGTGAACTGTGACCATCCTCATGGGCTGTTTGCCTTCAACTCCTCTTGCCAGTTCCACTGTGCCCGGGGATACGAGCTGCAGGGGGCATCACAACTGCTCTGCCAGGCCACAGGGTTCTGGGACCACCCTGCCACTCAGTGCCAAGGTATGGGAGAGCAGGAGGGTATAGCACAATGTACTGGGGCGGCAGGTAGCCTAGTGGTTAGAGTTACTGAAAGGTTGCCGGATCAAATCCCAGAGCTGACAAGGTAAAAATCTGTCGTTCTGCCCCTGAACAAGGCAGTTAATCCACTGTTCCTAGGCCGTCATTGTAAATAACAATTTGCTCTTAACTGACTTGCCTAGTTAAATAAAGGATAAAATACAACAGTACCCATAATGCTCTGCAACAATAAACAGTTTAATCAAACTAAAGACATTCCTAAAGCTGACATTATCGGGGCATGCACCCTTATTTAAGAAGGCTACCTGACTAATCCAAATTCACATAACGTTGTGTAACGAGGCTCATAAACCAGCATTTTTTTAGGCTTGAAACATAGATTTTCTGCCCTATTGAGTTTAAACAACCTTTCTCTTATTGCCCCCTTCAGTCAAACAGTGTCCAGCGCTGGACAGTGGTCCTCATAGAGGGACTATGAACTGCAGTAACCCCATCGCCCTGCATAGTTATAACTCCACCTGTGAATTCAGTTGTGATTTGGGGTTTGACCTAATAGGACCAGACAGGATTCAGTGTGACCACACAGGACAGTGGACAGGCAACGTCTCCACCTGCACAGGTATTTATCACTGTCACCATGGGATAGTAGCTACTAATACACCTGCTGAATGTCAGGTCAAAGTGAGAGAAAATAAAATGTCAAGAATTGCAACAGAAGTACTGTGTCTCCTCCCAGTCCTTCACTTGACCGCACCCACTGTTAATCTCCACTATTTAAAATGTTGAACTGTTGTGAAATAGTTGTGTCAAAGAACACAAGGAAATATGACCTGATGAAATACTTTCAAACTGTCACTTTTTCTGTGACATCCTGTTCTGCCACTGAACACAAAACCCTGGCTGTTAATGTGTTGTCCAAAATCCTTTTTTCTGATTGAGCCACACTTTATCTGAACCATGTTGTCAGCCATGTTGTCAACCGTACCGTATGTAACCCATGCTGTTTATGACAGTCCCTAATGTGTTTTTGTTAAACTAAAGACAGTCCCTAACTTCTTTACATTATATTGTATGGATTGGGAGTTGGTTGGCGACTCCTAGAGTCTGAATGTTTTTTGCTCCAATCTCACTCTTTAACCTAATCTCACTCTTTACCCTATTGCCTTTGGAGAGTGCCAACGAACTGTGAAGGTACAGGTCTTCATGGGTCCAAAACGTTCCGAAATTGATCCGTGGCTTTCCCACCCGACCAGATATGCATAAATAAAACAATTAAAAACAGAGACCCGTTCCATAAAAGAACCGTGGAAAAACAGACCCAAACAGACCAGTACCGGTTCGGAAACCCGAGAGACCCATTCAGATTCGAGAATAGAAAGAGAGAGAGAACGAAACAACCAACGGGGCGCTGCCAGTGATATTGGAGAAATTATCCACAGTTATGTATCCTTAAAAACTGCCTATAACAAATTACAAACAAACAAAAAACTAGGGCTATTTGTTCTGTTTCGATGTGTAGACTAGCATATGCTAAACTTTATAGTCTATCGTTTTATTGTCTACCTCAGGGTTCAGCTGTCAGAGAGTTGAGCACCAAATTGCATCAGGGCGTGTCCACATGACATTCGTATAAAAACCTATATATTAAAGGCAGACAAGCGTAGTGCTAGCCCTAGAGAGACCGGAAGAAAGATAGAGACATGCTAACAGCAACAACACGGATTTCTTTTATACTTGTCAGATAGACTACTACTGCTCTACCGATATAGGCGTACAGAAGGAGTCTGAACATGTTCTATCAGAATATAACTCTAGTAGGCCTAAAACATTCCTCCTCACCTCAAGTTCAACTGCCTTCATTGGCCTGCAGTAGCTAAACCTAATAATTAACATGCTAGTAGCATCCCGTGTTATCGGCATATTCAATGGCGTTTCAGAAATATATGACCTTCAACAGTGTCATCAAACCCATCAAAGTTTTGTGATTAATGGTGTCATAAAAAAAAATGTATTAGCATGTTTGACATTTCAGTGGAAATACGAGTAAAATCAGTTTTTTGATAAGGGGTTTATCGGCATACGGTACGTAGTTATTGGCCACATTACTATTTTGTTCAATTACAATATATATCCGTTTAATTTAGTTGAAAAAAGAGACACCAACCTCGTATCCGAAGTGTTTCACTAGATGACTAGTTGGCTAGCCTTCCAGTGAAAAACAAAATGGCTTCCCTGTCAACTTTTCATTGCGTTGCCAGGGGCGCCCTCCTGTAAACTCTTAAAAATGGTTCCTCACCAACATCTTCTTCAGTGTCGTAACCAAATAATGTCTCAATTTGTTTTACAGATTAATCAGCTCCAGGTGAATTAACCCTCCAACCGCTAGAGAGTGTCCGAAGTTAGGGGGTGTCAGATGTTGGGGGGAAATTACCTACCGCACCGAACCTTCACAAAAGTGAATTCACTTTTTTTAGGGTAATATCAAAAGTAACTCAAGTCATTGTTTATAGGGAAAATATGAACAAGTGGCTATTATTGCGACATTAAATGAAGTTTAGAATCTGGTTTTTCATTTTCATGGTTTGAGTGTGAGTAGCATAGTAAGGCCTACTGGTGATTCTATTATATTGAATTTGGCCAATGAAAATGTCTCAGCTGAATTCCACCTTTAAAAACGTTTTGAACAAGCTAGGCCTATATTGCAGCTCTTACCAACAAAAGGTCATTGCCTACCCAACAAATGACACTTAAACTAAATTAGCACAAAATTAAAAAAGACAGAACTTAATTTAGCCGACTAAAATGTCTCAACTAAATTTAACAAAACACTTTTGGCATAGGCTATTTAAAGAACTGGTTTAGATGATTAAATAGGCCTACAATAATATTAATTTACAATAATTGATAATAAATATGAAAATAAATTAAATGAAAGGTAGAAAATTGCATCAAACCTGCATAGCAAGTTGCACACAGTCCAGTTGGCCATGCTAATGTTCTGCTCATCGTTGTCCACTACAATATTAAAACGTGTCCTTCGAGGACGTTCCCCTTGTCACCTTCTTTTCACTATACTCTTTCTCCTCTAACTTTTGTTTCACTTAATAAAGTGTGTGCTATGTAGAAATCTCTCTGCCATTTCCTGGTTGCTAAAATTGTAATAGTTTGCCTAATTTCAGTTTATGTGAAAAAACAAACAAGTATAGTGTAAATAATCATTGAAATATATTTATATATTCATATATATAAGAAATATATTTATATATTAATATATGTAAGAAATATATGTATATAGTCATATAAGAAATATATTTATATATTAATATATATAAGAAATACATTTATATATTAATATATATAAGAAATATATTTATATATTAATATATATAAGAAATATATGTATATAGTCATATAAGAAATATATTTATATATTAATATATATAAGAAATACATTTATATATTAATATATATAAGAAATATATTTATATATTAATATATATAAGAAATACATTTATATATTAATATATATAAGAAATATATTTATATATTAATATATATAAGAAATATATGTATATAGTCATATAAGAAATATATTTATATATTAATATATATAAGAAATACATTTATATATTAATATATATAAGAAATATATTTATATATTAATATATATAAGAAACACATTTATATATTAATATATATAAGAAATATATTTATATATTAATATATATAAGAAATATATGTATATAGTCATATAAGAAATATATTTATATATTAATATATATAAGAAATACATTTATATATTAATATATATAAGAAATATATTAATATATTAATATATATAAGAAATATATTAATATATTAATATATATAAGAAATATATTAATATATTAATATATATAAGAAATATATTTATATATTAATATATATAAGAAATATATGTATATAGTCATATAAGAAATATATTTATATATTAATATATATAAGAAATATATTTATATATTAATATATATAAGAAATATATTTATATATTAATATATATAAGAAATATATGTATATAGTCATATAAGAAATATATTTATATATTAATATATATAAGAAATATATTTATATATTAATATATATAAGAAATATATTAATATATTAATATATATAAGAAATATATTAATATATTAATATATATAAGAAATATATTTATATATTAATATATATAAGAAATATATGTATATAGTCATATAAGAAATATATTTATATATTAATATATATAAGAAATATATTTATATATTAATATATATAAGAAATATATTTTCTTTAACCACATATTATTTTATATTTGAATCCGTTTGAAGTCGGTGTGCAAAACGAAAGTAGACCAGGTGTGTCGAGCGTAAGCAATCACTGACCTGACGAATTAGCTAAGTAGCTCATTGTGGTGCGTTGTTTGGACCAAATCTTGCAGTATCAGCGGCACTCCAGGAACCAACCCTCATCTACAGCTTCTACAATCGTCATCGTTGCCTCATCTCTATAGAGCAGGGATGGGCAACTTTAAAGAGGGTGGCACAAAAACACGGAACTCATTAAGAGGGGCCGCAGTGGCTTGTGGGTCTACGGTTTTCCTTGCCTTATTAGATGACATTGCTTTAGATATCAGTCTCCTTTTGAACATAAATAGACTATACGCACAGCGTACATATTAACTCTAAAGTAGTTCCCCGCAGTGTGTAACTCATACTATAGGGTAATAGGTATTTTAATCGTGTTTTAATCGTATTTTAATTGTGTTTTAATCGTGTTTTAACCGTATCTTAATCGTGTTTTAATCGTATTTTAATCGTGTTTAATCATATTTTAATCGTGTTTAATCGTATATTAATCGTATTTTAATCGTGTTTTAATCGTATTTTAATCGTGTTTTAATCGTGTTTTAATCGTATTTTAATCGTATTTTAATCGTATTTTAATCGTGTTTAATCGCGTTTTAATCGTATTTAAATTGCGTTTAATCGTATGTTAATCGTGTTTTAATCGTATTTTAATCGTATTTGAATCGTGTTTTAATCGTATTTTAATCGTGTTTTAATCGTATTTTAATCGTGTTTATATTTTGCTGTAACGTTTGATACATAAGACATGGCATAATGTGTAGAACTGAAGGGAATCACCTTTAAAACGTATAAATCTTTCTCTCTACCACATGGTGCGTTATGTTCCCCAATGATGAAAGGGGGACATGAATGAAAAAGGTTTGGGAAGCACTGGGTTAGCTGTTACGTTGTAAGTTCTGGCGTCAACAACGTCTGAATAGGGGAACACAATCAGAATCTTTTATTATCTTACCTGTATCCTACTACAGTGGTGAGGTGTGGCCCCCTGTCCCCTCCTTCCATGGGGAACATGTCCTGTGTGGATCCCCTGGGGGCTTCCTCCTTCACCTCCTCCTGTGGGTTCTCCTGTGAGGAGGGCTACCTGCTGAGAGGAGACACCAACCTCACCTGTTTATCTACTGGACAATGGACCAACCACACACCTGCATGTGAACGTGAGCTAAACCAAGACAACTAGAGGGAGTTTCAATGTGATAAGAACCATTATTTATTCAAAACGAATACATTATGAATGAGTTCAGCTATGGCTCCACCTGTACCCTGGAGTATGAGAAGGGTTTTGTTCTGGTAGGAACTAAGCCACGCCCTTCCTGTCTGTCAGGGTAAGACCAGGGTTGTTCAGGTAGAAATGTGTGGTGTAGAACAGATGTGATTGTCATGTATGATTTGGAACTCTGTCAGATCTATTCACTTCATTTCTATCTAGAACATTCTGAATTGTTCCACCTCACTGAATAAATCCAGGGTTGGAACAGAGAACCGAAACTATTGTGGTTAGCTGAAGGATTAGAAACAGTTTATCTGGCATGAGTGTGCTTCTACACCTGCATTGCTTGCTGTTTGGGGTTTTAGGCTGGGTTTCTGTACAGCACTTTGAGATATCAGCTGATGTACGAAGGGCTATATAAATACATTTGATTTGATTTGATTTGATTTGAGTGGCTTCCGAGTGGCGCAGCGGTCTAAGGCCCTGCATCTCAGTGCTAGAGGCATCACTACAGACCCTGGTTTGATTCCAGGCTGCATCACAACCAGCCGTAGTTTGGAGTCCCATAGGGCGGCGGACAATTGGCCCAGCATTGGCCAGGGTAGGCCGTCATTGTAAATAAGAATTTGTTTTTAACTGACTTGCCTAATGAAATAGATTAGGTTAAATTCAATTAAATATCATATTATAATAGGAAGAGATCAATATAAATGGGTAATTATAATAGGAATATCTTGGGCCTGTGTGTCACAACCTGTGTCCTCTTTATATCCCTCCAGCTCTGCAGTGCGACATCTTAACCTCTCCCCCGCACGGCTCCATGAACTGCTCTGGCCTCCATGGTCAGTTCCACTACGGGTCCCAGTGTCTGTTCTCCTGTGAGGAGGGGTTCCTGCTGAATGGGTTGGCTAATACAGAGTGCACCTCCCTGGGCAGATGGAGCAGGAGAGCCCCCCTCTGTCTCGGTAACTCACCACATCCTAGTTCAAACCATAGCTAGGTTGAAGATACCCAGGTTAGGAATATGTAATGATTCCATGTGGAAGCTTTAGAAAATGAACAGATTCATGGAACCAGTGCTGAGCAGCATCGCTCAACTCTTAGTTTGAATTCTTCCTCATTTATGCAAAGAGTTCTGGGATATTAGAATCCTTGTCTTAACCATTTATCTTCAACCTAGAACCATTTTCTCTCTGTCATTTAGTAAAACCTTTGTTATTTTCCAACCTAGAACCATAGTCTGTCTGTCATCTATTGTTGGAAACTGTGTCAGATCAGACATATTCATATAGATTTCTCTCTGAACCCCAAGGGTTCCAATGTAGAAGCCTAAAATGACTTGTGTTTATTCCATCTGCTATTGGATAAGTAAAGGATTCACAGAATGTGTCTGGTGTCACTCATATCCGACTTCTCTCTGTGCCCCTCCAGCTCAGCAGTGCGACACCTTAACCTCTCCCCCGCACGGCTCCCTGAACTGCTCTGACCTCCATGGTCAGTTCCACTACGGGTCCCAGTGTCTGTTCTCCTGTGAGGAGGGGTTCCTGCTGAACGGGTTGGCTGATACAGAGTGCACCTCCCTGGGCACATGGAGCAGGAGAGCCCCCCTCTGTCTGGGTAACTCACCACATCTTCAAACCATGCTGGATACATACCCCCATCTACTGGGCCGAGAATGAAGCTTTTTAAATAAGTTATAGGGACAGATTATTCTCATAATGCACATTTAGTCCAAATATATATTGTTACAGAGGTACGTTACTTACAGCATTACTATTCATTTAGCTTTCTATGGATCAGGATGTGAATGTGGTGTGTTTCTCTGCGTCTTCTCTTATCTGTATCCTGTTACCAGGGTTTTGTAGGTTACTTTGTAAATGCAATCTGTTAGTTACTAGTTACCTGGACAACATTGTAATCAGTAACGTGTTGATTACCCAACCTCAGTAACATAATCAGATTCATTTCGGTTACATTTGGATGACTTTCCCCTTAAGAGGCATTAGAAGAGGACAAAAAGGATCCATCAAACACATTAGGTGTGTCATCATAGAGGTCTCTGATTGGTGGTCATCGTTTGGTGTGTCATCATAGAGGTCTCTGATTGGTGGTCATCGTTTGGTGTGTCATCATAGAGGTCTCTGATTGGTTGTCATCGTTTGGTGTGTCATCATAGAGGTCTCTGATTGGTGGTCATTGTTTGGTGTGTCATCATAGAGGTCTCTGATTGGTGGTCAGACTCGCTCAGGAAGAACAAACAAACTTAAACTTGCACCTTTTTTCAATGCTGAATTGAGTGTCACTGAGAAAACAGAAAGGTGTTTTAATGTATTTTTTGGCAAACATTCTTTATGACTTTTAAAGTTTTCCAAGAAGTCATCATCTAGTTTTTCAAAAGTACAGTGTCTGTAATCTCATTATAATATTTTTGCTGGAAACGTAACTGAATAGTTAGTTTTTTTCTAATCCGATTGCATGTCATTTCTTATTTCCCAACCCTGCCTACTACAGTGGTGAGGTGTGGCCCCCTGTCCCCTCCTGCCATGGGGAACATGTCCTGTGTGGACCCTCTGGGGGATTCCTCCTTCACCTCCTCCTGTGGGTTCTCCTGTGAGGAGGGCTACCTGCTGAGAGGAGACACCAACCTCACCTGTTTATCTACTGGACAATGGACCAACCACACACCTGCATGTGAACGTGAGCTAAACCAAGACAACTAGAGGGAGTTTCAATGTGATAAGAACCATTATTTATTCAAAACGAATACATTATGAATGAGTTCAGCTATGAGCTCCACCTGTACCCTGGAGTATGAGAAGGGTTTTGTTCTGGTAGGAACTAACTCCACCCATTGCTCCTCACTGGGTTACTGGAGCCACGCCCTTCCTGTCTGTCAGGGTAAGACCAGGGTTGTTCAGGTAGAAATGTGTGGTGTAGAACAGATGTGATTGTCATGTATGATTTGGAACTCTGTCAGATCTATTCACTTCATTTCTATCTAGAACATTCTGAATTGTTCCACCTCACTGAATAAATCCAAAGGGTTGGAACGGAGAACCTAAACTATTGTGGTTAGCTGAAGGATTAGAAACAGTTTATCTGGCATGGAGGGCTTCCGAGTGGCGCAGCGGTCTAAGGCACTGCATCTCAGTGCTAGAGGCGTCACTACAGACCCTGGTCAGATTCCAGGCTGTATCACAACCAGCCGTAATTTGGAGTCCCATTGGGCGGTGCATAATTGGCCCAGCATCATTAGGGTTTGATCGGGGTAGACCGCCACTGAAAATAAAACTGCTTTTAACTGACTTTCCTAGTTAAATAAAGGTAAATAAAATATCATATTATAATAGGAAGAGATCAATATAAATGGGTAATTATAATAGGAATATCTTGGGCCTGTGTGTCACAACCTGTGTCCTCTTTATATCCCTCCAGCTCTGCAGTGCGACATCTTAACCTCTCCCCCGCATGGCTCCATGAACTGCTCTGGCCTCCATGGTCAGTTCCACTACGGGTCCCAGTGTCTGTTCTCCTGTGAGGAGGGGTTCCTGCTGAACGGGTTGGCTGATACAGAGTGCACCTCCCTGGGCACATGGAGCAGGAGAGCCCCCCTCTGTCTGGGTAACTCACCACATCCTAGTTCAAACCCTAGCTAGGTTGAAGATACCCAGTTTAGGAATATGTAATGATTCCATGTGGAAGCTTTAGAAAATAAACAGATTAATGGAACCAGTGCCATGTTGCGTATTGCATCAAACAACAACATTGACGAATACGCTGATTCGGTGAGCGAGTTCATTAGAACTTGAGTTGAAGATGTCGTTCCCATAGCAACGATTAAAACATTCCCAACCCAGAAACCGTGGATTGATGGCAGCATTCGCGTGAAACTGAAAGCCCGAACCACTGCTTTTAATCAGGGCAAGGTGACCGGAAACATGACCGAATACAAACAGTGTAGCTATTCCATCCGCAAGGCAATCAAACAAGCTAAGCGTCAGTATAGAGACAAAGTAGAATCTCAATTCAACGGCTCAGACACAAGAGGCATGTGGCAGGGTCTACAGTCAATCACGGATTACAAAAAGAAAACCAGCCCCGTCACGGACCAGGATGTCTTGCTCCCAGGCAGACTAAATTACTTTTTTGCCTGCTTTGAGGACAATACAGTGCCACTGACACGGCAGGCAACCAAAACATGCGGACTCTCCTTCACTGCAGCCTTGAGGAAAACATTTAAATGTGTTAACCCTCGGAAGGCTGCAGGCCCAGACGGCATCCCCAGCCGCGCCCTCAGAGCATGCGCAGACCAGCTGGCTGGTGTGTTTACGGACATATTTAATCAATCACTATCCCAGTCTGTTGTTCCCACATGCTTCAAGAGGGCCACCATTGTTCCTGTTCCCAAGAAAGCGAAGGTAACTGAGCTAAACGACTACCGCCCCGTTGTACTCACTTCCATCATCATGAAGTGCTTTGAGAGACTAGTCAAGGACCATATCACCTCCACCCTACCTGACACCCTAGACCCACTCCAATTTGCTTACCGCCCAAATAGGTCCACAGACGATGCAAGCTCAACCACACTGCACACTGCCCTAACCCATCTGGACAAGAGGAATACCTATGTGAGAATGCTGTTCATCGACTACAGCTCGGCATTTAACACCATAGTGCCCTCCAAGCTCGTCATCAAGCTCGAGACCCTGGGTCTCGACCCCGCCCTGTGCAACTGGGTACTGGACTTCCTGACGGGCCGCCCCCAGGTGGTGAGGGGAGGCAACAACATCTCCACCCCGCTGATCCTCAACACTGGGGCCCCACAAGGGTGCGTTCTGAGCCCTCTCCTGTACTCCCTGTTCACCCACGACTGTGTGGCCACGCACGCCTCCAACTCAATCATCAAGTTTGCGGACGACACAACAGTGGTAGGCTTAATTACCAACAACGACGAGACGGCCTACAGGGAGGAGGTGAGGGCCCTCGGAGTGTGGAGTCAGGAAAATAACCTCACACTCAACATCAACAAAACTAAGGAGATCACTGTGGACTTCAGGAAACAGCAGAGGGAACACCCCCCTATCCACATCGATGGAACAGTAGTGGAGAGGGTAGTAAGTTTTAAGTTCCTCGGCGTACACATCACAGACAAACTGAATTGGTCCACCCACACAGACAGCATCGTGAAGAAGGCGCAGCAGCGCCTCTTCAACCTCAGGAGACTGAAGAAATTTATTCTTGTCACCAAAAGCACTCACAAACTTCTACAGATGCACAACCGAGAGCATCCTGTCGGCCTGTATCACCGCCTGGTACGGCAACTGCTCTGCCCACAACCGTAAGGCTCTCCAGAGGGTAGTGAGGTCTGCACAACGCATCACCGGGGGCAAACTACCTTCCCTCCAGGACACCTACACCACCCGATGTCACAGGAAGGCCATAAAGATCATCAAGGACAACAACCACCCGAGCCACTGCCTGTTCACCCCGCTATCATCCAGAAGGCGAGGTCAGTACAGGTGCATCAAAGCTGGGACCGAGAGACTGAAAAACAGCTTCTATCTCAAGGCCATCAGACTGTTAAACAGCCACCACTAACATTGAGTGGCTGCTGCCAACACACTGACTCAACTCCAGCCACTTTAATAATGGGAATTGATGGGAAATTATGTAAAATATATCACTAGCCACTTTAAACAATGCTACCTAATATAATGATTACATACCCTACATTATTCATCTCATATGTATACGTATATACTGTACTCTATATCATCTACTCCATCTTTATGTAATACATGTATCACTAGCCACTTTAACTATGCCACTTTGTTTACATACTCATCTCATATGTATATACTGTACTCAATACGATCTACTGTATCTTGCCTATGCCGCTCTGTACCATCACTCATTCATATATCTTTATGTACATATTCTTTATCCCCTTACACTTGTGTCTATAAGGTAGTAGTTTTGGAATTGTTAGCTAGATTACTTGTTGGTTATTACTGCATTGTCGGAACTAGAAGCACAAGCATTTCGCTACACTCGCATTAACATCTGCTAACCATGTGGATGTGACAAATAAAATCAAATTTGATTTGATTTGATTTAATTGCTGAGCAGCATCGCTCATCCCATAGTTTGAATTCTTCCTCATTTATGCAAAGAGTTCTGGGATATTAGAATCCTTGTCTTAACCATTTATCTTCAACCTAGAACCATTTTCTCTCTGTCATTTAGTAAAACCTTTGTTATTTTCCAACCTAGAACCATAGTCTGTCTGTCATCTATTGTTGGAAACTGTGTCAGATCAGACATATTCATATAGATTTCTCTCTGAACCCCAAGGGTTCCAATGTAGAAGCCTAAAATGACTTGTGTTTATTCCATCTGCTATTGGATAAGTAAAGGATTCACAGAATGTGTCTGCTGTCACTCATATCCGACTTCTCTCTGTGCCCCTCCAGCTCAGCAGTGCGACACCTTAACCTCTCCCCCGCACGGCTCCCTGAACTGCTCTGACCTCCATGGTCAGTTCCACTACGGGTCCCAGTGTCTGTTCTCCTGTGAGGAGGGGTTCCTGCTGAACGGGTTGGCTGATACAGAGTGCACCTCCCTGGGCACATGGAGCAGGAGAGCCCCCCTCTGTCTGGGTAACTCACCACATCTTCAAACCATGCTGGATACATACCCCCATCTACTGGGCCGAGAATGAAGCTTTTTAAATAAGTTATAGGGACAGATTATTCTCATAATGCACATTTAGTCCAAATATATATTGTTACAGAGGTACGTTACTTACAGCATTACTATTCATTTAGCTTTCTATGGATCAGGATGTGAATGTGGTGTGTTTCTCTGCGTCTTCTCTTATCTGTATCCTGTTACCAGGGTTTTGTAGGTTACTTTGTAAATGCAATCTGTTAGTTACTAGTTACCTGGACAACATTGTAATCAGTAAAGTGTTGATTACCCAACCTCAGTAACATAATCAGATTCATTTCGGTTACTTTTGGATGACTTTCCCCTTAAGAGGCATTAGAAGAGGACAAAAAGGATCCATCAAACACATTAGGTGTGTCATCATAGAGGTCTCTGATTGGTGGTCATCGTTTGGTGTGTCATCATAGAGGTCTCTGATTGGTGGTCATCGTTTGGTGTGTCATCATAGAGGTCTCTGATTGGTTGTCATCGTTTGGTGTGTCATCATAGAGGTCTCTGATTGGTTGTCATCGTTTGGTGTGTCACCATAGAGGTCTCTGATTGGTGGTGTTCATTTGGTGTGTCACCATAGAGGTCTCTGATTGGTGTTCATTGTTTGGTGTGTCATCATAGAGGTCTCTGATTGGTTGTCATCGTTTGGTGTGTCATCATAGAGGTCTCTGATTGGTTGTCATCGTTTGGTGTGTCACCATAGAGGTCTCTGATTGGTGGTCATCATTTGGTGTGTCACCATAGAGGTCTCTGATTGGTGTTCATTGTTTGGTGTGTCATCATAGAGGTCTCTGACTTGTGGTCGGACTCGCTCAGGAAGAACAAACAAACTTAAACTTGCACCTTTTTTCAATGCTGAATTGAATGTCACTGAGAAAACAGAAAGGTGTTTTAATGTATTTTTTGGCAAACATTCTTTATGACTTTTAAAGTTTTCCAAGAAGTCATCATCTAGTTTTTCAAAAGTACAGTGTCTGTAATCTGATTATAATATTTTTGCTGGAAACGTAACTGAATAGTTTGTTTTTTTCTAATCCGATTGCATGTCATTTCTTATTTCCCAACCCTGCCTACTACAGTGGTGAGGTGTGGCCCCCTGTCCCCTCCTGCCATGGGGAACATGTCCTGTGTGGACCCCCTGGGGGATTCCTCCTTCACCTCCTCCTGTGGGTTCTCCTGTGAGGAGGGCTACCTGCTGAGAGGAGACACCAACCTCACCTGTTTATCTACTGGACAATGGACCAACCACACACCTGCATGTGAACGTGAGCTAAACCAAGACAACTAGAGGGAGTTTCAATGTGATAAGAACCATTATTTATTCAAAAAGAATACATTATGAATGAGTTCAGCTATGAGCTCCACCTGTACCCTGGAGTGTGAGAAGGGTTTTGTTCTGGTAGGAACTAATTCCACCCATTGCTCCTCACTGGGTTACTGGAGCCACGCCCTTCCTGTCTGTCAGGGTAAGACCAGGGTTGTTCAGGTAGAAATGTGTGGTGTAGAACAGATGTGATTGTCATGTATGATTTGGAACTCTGTCAGATCTATTCACTTCATTTCTATCTAGAACATTCTGAATTGTTCCACCTCACTGAATAAATCCAAAGGGTTGGAACGGAGAACCTAAACTATTGTGGTTAGCTGAAGGATTAGAAACAGTTTATCTGGCATGAGGGGCTTCGGAGTGGCGCAGCGTTCTAAGGCACTGCATCTCAGTGCTAGAGGCGTCACTACAGACCCTGGTCAGATTCCAGGCTGTATCACAACCAGCCGTAATTTGGAGTCCCATTGGGCGGTGCATAATTGGCCCAGCATCATTAGGGTTTGATCGGGGTAGACCGCCACTGAAAATAAAACTGCTTTTAACTGACTTTCCTAGTTAAATAAAGGTAAATAAAATATCATATTATAATAGGAAGAGATCAATATAAATGGGTAATTATAATAGGAATATCTTGGGCCTGTGTGTCACAACCTGTGTCCTCTTTATATCCCTCCAGCTCTGCAGTGCGACATCTTAACCTCTCCCCCGCACGGCTCCATGAACTGCTCTGGCCTCCATGGTCAGTTCCACTACGGGTCCCAGTGTCTGTTCTCCTGTGAGGAGGGGTTCCTGCTGAACGGGTTGGCTGATACAGAGTGCACCTCCCTGGGCACATGGAGCAGGAGAGCCCCCCTCTGTCTCGGTAACTCACCACATCCTAGTTCAAACCATAGCTACGTTGAAGATACCCAGGTTAGGAATATGTAATGATTCCATGTGGAAGCTTTGGAAAATAAACAGATTCATGGAACCATTGCTGAGCAGCATCGCTCATCCCATAGTTTGAATTCTTCCTCATTTATGCAAAGAGTTCTGGGATATTAGAATCCTTGTCTTAACTATTTATCTTCAACCTAGAACCATTTTCTCTCTGTCATTTAGTAAAACCTTTGTTATTTTCCAACCTAGAACCATAGTCTGTCTGTCATCTATTGTTGGAAACTGTGTCAGATCAGACATATTCATATAGATTTCTCTCTGAACCCCAAGGGTTCCAATGTAGAAGCCTAAAATGACTTGTGTTTATTCCATCTGCTATTGGATAAGTAAAGGATTCACAGAATGTGTCTGGTGTCACTCATATCCGACTTCTCTCTGTGCCCCTCCAGCTCAGCAGTGCGACACCTTAACCTCTCCCCCGCATGGCTCCCTGAAGTGCTCTGACCTCCATGGTCAGTTCCACTACGGGTCCCAGTGTCTGTTCTCCTGTGAGGAGGGGTTCCTGCTGAACGGGTTGGCTGATACAGAGTGCACCTCCCTGGGCACATGGAGCAGGAGAGCCCCCCTCTGTCTGGGTAACTCACCACATCTTCAAACCATGCTGGATACATACCCCCATCTACTGGGCCGAGAATGAAGCTTTTTAAATAAGTTATAGGGACAGATTATTCTCATAATGCACATTTAGTCCAAATATATATTGTTACAGAGGTACGTTACTTACAGCATTACTATTCATTTAGCTTTCTATGGATCAGGATGTGAATGTGGTGTGTTTCTCTGCATCTGTTCTTATCTGTATCCTGTTACCAGGGTTTTGTAGGTTACTTTGTAAATGCAATCTGTTAGTTACTAGTTACCTGGACAACATTGTAATCAGTAAAGTGTTGATTACCAAACCTCAGTAACATAATCAGATTCATTTCGGTTACTTTTGGATGACTTTCCCCTTAAGAGGCATTAGAAGAGGACAAAAAGGATCCATCAAACACATTAGGTGTGTCATCATAGAGGTCTCTGATTGGTGGTCATCGTTTGGTGTGTCATCATAGAGGTCTCTGATTGGTGGTCATCGTTTGGTGTGTCATCATAGAGGTCTCTGATTGGTTGTCATCGTTTGGTGTGTCATCATAGAGGTCTCTGATTGGTTGTCATCGTTTGGTGTGTCACCATAGAGGTCTCTGATTGGTGGTCATCATTTGGTGTGTCACCATAGAGGTCTCTGATTGGTGTTTATTGTTTGGTGTGTCATCATAGAGGTCTCTGACTTGTGGTCAGACTCGCTCAGGAAGAACAAACAAACTTAAACTTGCGCCTTTTTTCAATGCTGAATTGAATGTCACTGAGAAAACAGAAAGGTGTTTTAATGTATTTTTTGGCAAACATTCTTTATGACTTTTAAAGTTTTCCAAGAAGTCATCATCTAGTTTTTCAAAAGTACAGTGTCTGTAATCTGATTATAATATTTTTGCTGGAAACGTAACTGAATAGTTTGTTTTTTTCTAATCCGATTGCATGTCATTTCTTATTTCCCAACCCTGCCTACTACAGTGGTGAGGTGTGGCCCCCTGTCCCCTCCTGCCATGGGGAACATGTCCTGTGTGGACCCCCTGGGGGATTCCTCCTTCACCTCCTCTTGTGGGTTCTCCTGTGAGGAGGGCTACCTGCTGAGAGGAGACACCAACCTCACCTGTTTATCTACTGGACAATGGACCAACCACACACCTGCATGTGAACGTGAGCTAAACCAAGACAACTAGAGGGAGTTTCAATGTGATAAGAACCATTATTTATTCAAAAAGAATACATTATGAATGAGTTCAGCTATGAGCTCCACCTGTACCCTGGAGTGTGAGAAGGGTTTTGTTCTGGTAGGAACTAACTCCACCCATTGCTACTCACTGGGTTACTGGAGCCACGCCCTTCCTGTCTGTCAGGGTAAGACCAGGGGTGTTTAGGTAGAAATGTGTGGTGTAGAACAGATGTGATTGTCAAGTATGATTTGGAACTATGTCAGATCTATTCACTTCATTTCTATCTAGAACATTCTGAATTGTTTCACCTCACTGAATAAATCCAGGGTTGGAATGGAGAACCTAAACTATTGTGGTTAGCTGAAGGATTAGAAACAGTATATCTGGCATGAGGGGCTCCCGAATGGCGCAGCGGTCTAAGGCACTGCATCGCAGTGCTAGAGGTGTCACTACAGACCCTGGGTTGATTCCAGGCTGTATCACAACCAGCCGGGATTGGGAGTCCCATAGGGCCAGCTTCGTCCGGGTTAGGATTTGACCGGGGTAGACCGTCATTGTTAATAAGAATTTGTTTTTAACTGACTTGCCTAGTTAAATAAAGGTAAATAAAATAAATAACTTGACAGCCTCACCTTGACAGACTCACCTTGACAGACTCACCTTGACAGACTCACCTTGACAGACTCACCTTGACAGACTTGCCATCCTGTCAAAGTGAGTGAGGGATATATAAAAATATTATTAATTAATTGATTGATTGATTGATTTAACCCCTACAGTGGTCCAGTGTGAGAACCTATTGCCCAGACAGCCATCTCCACCACCCACTCCATCCTCAACCCCACCACCAACCCAGGGACCCTTCATGAACTGCTCACACTACCTAGGGGAGTTTAGCTTCAGCTCTCTGTGCCTCTTCACCTGCAGCAAAGGTTACTATCTGAACGGAACAGAAGAGCTGTCCTGCACCTCAGAGGGACAATGGAGTGACCTTGTGCCCTCTTGCCAAAGAAACATCAACTCTGTCCAAGGTTGTACTGACTATTTGTTCACATCAAATATTATATACACTGAATTCAATTGAATAGTAGTACATTAGGTCAAATCATAATTTCCCCTGATTGTTTTTCATTTCATGCGACTACAGCATAGCATCCGTCCTTACAGGGTGACCTCTTGGTTTATCTGCTCTGTTCTGACCCTGTGGTGACTGTGGTTGTTCTACAGAGTCCGAGATAGTGACTGGTTGTTCTACAGAGTCAGAGATAGTGACTGGTTGTTCTACAGAGTCAGAGATAGTGACTGGTTGTTCTACAGAGTCAGAGATAGTGACTGGTTGTTCTATAGAGTCAGGGATAGTGACTGGCAGTTCTATAGAGTCAGAGATAGTGACTGGTAGTTCTATAGAGTCAGGGATAGTGACTGGATATTCTATAGAGTCAGGGATAGTGACTGGATGTTCTACAGAGTCAGAGATAGTGACTGGTTGTTCTACAGAGTCAGAGATAGTGACTGGTTGTTCTACAGAGTCAGAGATAGTGACTGGTAGTTCTATAGAGTCAGAGATAGTGACTGGTTGTTCGTAGAGTCAGGGATAGTGACTGGATATTCTATAGAGTCAGGGATAGTGACTGGATGTTCTACAGAGTCAGAGATAGTGACTGGTTGTTCTACAGAGTCAGAGATAGTGACTGGTTGTTCTACAGAGTCAGAGATAGTGACTGGTAGTTCTATAGAGTCAGAGATAGTGACTGGTTGTTCGTAGAGTCAGGGATAGGGACTGGTTGTTCTATAGAGTCAGGGATAGGGACTGGTTGTTCGTAGAGTCAGGGATAGGGACTGGTTGTTCTATAGAGTCAGGGATAGTGACTGGTTGTTCTATAGAGTCAGGGATAGTGACTGGTTGTTCTATAGAGTCAGGGATAGTAACTGTGGTTGTTGTGTTAAAGAGTCCTCTAGGATGCTGGTCTATGCAGTGGTGGGAGCTGCCTCTGCTGCTGGGCTGTTACTACTGCTGGGACTGGGCATGCTGGCCGCAAAGAAGCTCAGCAAGAAAAGTAAGAGAAATTAATTAAAGACATGTATTTCATATTGTATGTGTAACCTCGTCACAAAGCTATTGCACCAGAGCTTGGGGAGGAAATGTATTCCGTGTGATACTATTCCAAACGGGTCATCTTTCTTTCATCTATAATGTCTTACTGTGTTAGGCCTTCCTGTGTTAGAAGCAGTGGCACTATAGTACTATAGTAGTATTAGTATATAAGTGTAGTACTGTTGTAGTAGTATGTACGTACAGTTAAAGCCCGTTCCAGAATAATAATCCCTGTTTCCTGTCCGTCACAGGTGACTTCCACTTTGATAACTCGTTATGGGAGGAAAGAGAGAACCCTGCTTTTGAAAATTCCTAAAAGAAATAATGTGCTGAATGATATTGTACTGTAAAACAAGGTTTGCTTTCAATGTATTTAAAGCCATCACTGTTCCTTCTATACCTATTTTTGTGTATGGGCTGTTGAAGCTAAAATATATCACTTTTGGGCGACCCGACCAGATTCACATAGAAATGTGAGTTATAGATATGTAATTATTGAAAATAAGTCTAAGAAGCTGTTATATCTGTTCTATGTATACTATTTCTATGCTTCCCATTCTTAAGTTTCGTTTTTGGCATCTTTTACTTTCTGGTTTTTGTACACCAGCTTCAAACAGCTGAAAATGCTATATTTCTGGGCTATTGAAAATATATTTCACAGCGATTTAGATGGTACAATGATTCTCTACACTCTGTTTTGTTTAAATTAGGAAAACTATTCGAATTTTAGCAACTAGGAAATGGCGGAGGGATTTCTGCATATTTCACCTTTTTAATGGATGTTAGATGTGTAGGATTTTAATTTGACCAGTATTGTCACAGCAAAATAATCTTGCATCAACAGGATTTGAACATTTAGTCCATTCACACTTTTCCGTGATGTAATGTTGCTTGATCGATTGATTGATTGGTTAGGCTATTAGCTGGCCGAAATTGGGCTACATTACAGTGCAATCATGTTAATATAATAGTGTGTTAGTGGTTTTCAGTGAATTTATGTCCATCCTGCAACGCAGGAAAATTCTCAGCGACAACAGGTTGATCAAATGAAGATCCCATATCTGAATGTAGCTTGTAGTCAAACTCATGGCTTTCTATGTTTCTCATTATGTTCACTTGGACAAATGTTGAATTCAATATATTGAGATCATTAGATTGCAGAATGTGCAGTGCTGTAAAAAAAAGTTTTTTTTTTTTACGAATAACAAAACAATATATATATATATATACTTATTTTATTTATTTAATTAACAAAATTATGCCACACCCAATTCCCCTGTGTGAAAAGTAATTGCCCCCTTACACTCAATAACTGGCTGTGCCACCTTTTAGCTGTAATGACTCCAACCAGACACTTCCTGTAGTTGCTGATCTGTCTCTCACGTCGCTGTGGAGGAATTTTGCAATTATTGTGTTATTTGTTCACTCAGGTTCCCTTTATCTGATATTAGGTTTTGGTTGAAGATCTGATAACATTCTGTATAACATTTTTGCAAAAGTAGAGAAAATATGCCCACCTCACCCCCTCTTACACTGCTTCACTGTCCACCTCAGCCCCCTCTCACCCTGCCTCACTGTCTACCTCACCCCCCTCTCACCCTGCCTCACTGTCCACCTCACCCCCCTCTCACCCTGCCTCACTGTCCACCTCACATCCCTCTCACCCTGCCTCACTGTCCACCTCACCCCCCTCTCACCCTGCCTCACTGTCTACCTCACCCCCCTCTCACCCTGCCTCACTGTCTACCTCACCCCCCTCACCCTGCCTCACTGTCCACCTCACATCCCTCTCACCCTGCCTCACTGTCCACCTCACCCCCCTCTCACCCTGCCTCACTGTCCACCTCACATCCCTCTCACCCTGCCTCACTGTCCACCTCACCCTCCTCTCACCCTGCCTCACTGTCCACCTCACATCCCTCTCACCATGCCTCACTGTCCACCTCACCCTCCTCTCACCCTGCCTCACTGCCTACCCCCCCCCCCCTCCCTCTGCCTCACTGCCCACCTCCCTCCTCCATCTCAATGCCCTCCCCACCCCCTCTCTCCCCCACCTCAATGCCCTCCCCACCCCCTCTCTCCCCCACCTCAATGCCCACCCCACCCCTTCGCTCCCCCTGCCCATCTCACCCCTTTCTAACCCCGCTCTCTCTGGAGGCTGGAGGGTTGCTAGGTGACCACAAAGTGTCAACCTGGCATGTAGTGTCCTGCCTGTCTGACGGGTGATCCATCATCTAAACATTGATAGTATTGTCAGGGTTGGAGTCAACTCCCTTCCAACTCCATCTATTTCATAATGTGGACTGAAACGGAATGCTCTCATGAACAAGCCAACATAACCCTTAATTATGACACTGTTAGGTCATTTGGGGATATTAGCAAGCTAGGAGCAATACAACCATTATTTGTAGTATTTATAAAGAATTGTTTGGGCCTTCGGATAGCCTTGACATGAGGCACTTAACTGATCACAATATGAGTTTTAATCAGTGTTGGGGGGTAGTAAACTACATGTAATTTAACCACATTAGCTTGTTGGCAGTTGAACTAAATTTAAATCTTGGTAGTGTTTTCAGTAGTTGATTACTTTGTAGTGATGTAGCTAACTGCTGGAACAACACACTACATTTTTGCACCAAACAAAAATAAAATATGTTTGAAGTAGGCAATATATTCTTTTTTTTGTTGTTGCATCAGACCTGCCTAATTCTCAATTGAAACACAGCTTTTGTGTTTAATAGGCTAAATGACACATTCTGACACCAGAGTGATCTATCCTGCCAATTTGTAGTCTATGACATTCCCAGCCTGGTCTCATAGATTAAACGTAAACAAGTAATGTAAATCCGGGACACTCAAATGAGTTTGATATGTTACATTTGGTATGGTTACATGAGACAGATGGTTACTAAAGGTAAAAACAAAAGGAAGGCGATTGGTCGGGGTGGATGGATGGGTGTATAACGCAAACGTCTGGCAACCCAAAGGCGTGTTCAAATCTCATCACCGACAACTTTAGCTAATTCTCAACTTTTCAACAACTTTTTAGCTGCTTAGCATGGTAGCTAACCCTAACATTAACCCTAACCTTACATCTTTAACCTAACTCCTAACCTTAACCTTAACCTTAACCCGAAAATTAACCCTAACCGTTAGCCAAGCTAACATTAGCCAGCTAGCTAATGTTAGCGTTAGCCACTTAGCTTAAATTAACCACAACAAATTGGAATTCGTAACATATCACACGTTTTGCATGATCATAATATATGGTACGTTTTGCTAATTCGTAACGTAAAGTACAGATTGTAATTCGTAACATATCATGCGAAATGTGTGATGGACATCCCCCAAATTAATACATACCATACAAAAACGTAACATATCATACAAAATGGAGTGTATTTAACAAGTTATACGAAATGCTCTGAGACCAGGTTAACATTTCAGATCAAGATATGATCATCATTTTTCAAAGTAAGTAACGTTCAGTAATCTATATTTTCCATAAAGGTAGCTTTAGCGTAGCTTAAATTCTTCCAATGTGAAGCAATTGGTAGCTTGGTAACAGTGGATGCTGCTGAGAACGGCTCATGATAATGGCTGGAACGGAGCAAATTAAAACCATGTGTTTGATGTGTTTTATACCATTCCACTGATTCCGGTTCAGTTATTATCATAAACCATGTGTTTGATGTGTCTTATAAATCAAATCAAATCAAATCAAATTTATTTATATAGCCCTTCGTACATCAGCTGATATCTCAAAGTGCTGTACAGAAACCCAGCCTAAAACCCCAAACAGCAAGCAATGCAGGTGGAGAAGCACGGTGGCTAGGAAAAACTCCCTAGAAAGGCCAATACCTAGGAAGAAACCTAGAGAGGAACCAGGCTATGTGGGGTGGCCAGTCCTCTTCTGGCTGTGCCGGGTGGAGATTATAACAGAACATGGTCAAGATGTTCAATGTTCATAAATGACCAGCATGGTCGAATAATAATAAGGCAGAACAGTTGAAACTAGAGCAGCAGCACAGTCAGGTGGAAGTTGAAACTGGAGCAGCAGCATGGCCAGGTAGACTGGGGACAGCAAGGAGTCATCATGTCAGGTAGTCCTGGGGCATGGTCCTAGGGCTCAGGTCAGTTGAAACTGGAACAGCAGCATGGCCAGGTGGACTGGGGACAGCAAGGAGTCATCATGTCAGGTAGTCCTGGGGCATGGTCCTAGGGCTCAGGTCCTCCGAGAGAGAGAAAGAAAGAGAGAAGGAGAGAATTAGAGAACGCACACTTAGATTCACACAGGACACCGAATAGGACAGGAGAAGTACTCCAGATATAACAAACTGACCCCAGCCCCCCGACACATAAACAACTGCAGCATAAATACTGGAGGCTGAGACAGGAGGGGTCAGGAGACACTGTGGCCCCATCCGAGGACACCCCCGGACAGGGCCAAACAGGAAGGATATAACCCCACCCACTTTGCCAAAGCACAGCCCCCACACCACTAGAGGGATATCTTCAACCACCAACTTACCATCCTGAGACAAGGCTGAGTATAGCCCACAAAGATCTCCGCCACGGCACAACCCACAACCCGTTCCACTGATTCCGGTTCAGTTATTATCATAAACCATGTGTTTTATACCATTCCACTGGTTCCGGTTCAGTTATTATCATAAACCATGTGTTTTATACCATTCCACTGATTCCGGTTCAGTTATTATCATAAACCATGTGTTTTATACCATTCCACTGATTCCGGTTCAGTTATTATCATAAACCATGTGTTTTATACCATTCCACTGATTCCGGTTCAGTTATTATCATAAACCATGTGTTTTATACCGTTCCACTGATTCCGGTTCAGTTATTATCATAAACCATGTGTTTTATACCATTCCACTGATTCCGGTTCAGTTGTTATCATAAACCATGTGTTTGATGTGTTTTATACCATTCCACTGATTCCGGTTCAGTTGTTACCACAAGCCCGTTCTCCCCAATTAAGGTGTCACCAACCTCCTGTGCTTGGTAAACTTTAGTATATTTTCAGAGTAGCTTCCCCAACACTGGTTCCAATGTTGCGTCTCCAGACATGTTTTGCTGGACATCATGTTGTATACTTGGCCATATCATATGGTCTGCCTCTAACTGAAGGTGAACTAAGAAATGGTTAGTTCGAGATTCTTCTACAAAGCGAGCGCATCTGTCTCCGCGCTGAAACAGCTTGAAGCCAATTATAGTGGTTAAAAGACAGAGGGTTTGTGCCCCACGGTTGGCACGGAAGGTGCAATAAATAACCGATTCGCTGACAGGAAGCCGTTTGGCTACCGTCAGAATAATAATGAGGTTATTGCTACCCGCTGTGAGCGTATGATATCCATTTGATTATTTTTCCTCATCTCACGGGATGCTGCTGGCAACCGGGCCAGTGTGCAGCGGAGAAACGCGTGTACGTGCACCTGAAAAAGTCAGCACCCACACACACACACATTCGGTCATATGTTCTACTCTAGTGTTCTCCAACTCTATTTCCTGAAGAGGTACCAGGAGGTTTTCCCTCCTGTTCTACTCTGTGGTCTGGACTGGTTGTCAGTTGAATACAACTGGTGACAGACCGTTAGATTGTTCCTGACCATTGACTTGCACCAGGGCCGGCTCCGTACTTTTTGAGGCCCAAACCACACAATTCTTTTTATTTTTGTGGATGTACATTCTAAAGTTAATTTCTTGCAATTCTACACATTTTGTCATGGGACGTAGAGAAAATGTTGCAGTTTTAAAGCAAGTTTTCTACAGTTCACATTTTGCCATTAATTTGGTAGAATTTTATAACAAATTTGATGCAATTCTACTTATGTTGCCATGGAGCACATAGTTTTTCTTTGCAGTTTTAAAGCTAATTTCCTGCAATTTTACACATTTTGCCATGACTTATGCCATATTAATGATATTGTCACACCCTGACCTGAGATATCTCTGTTTTCTTTCATTTTTGGTTAGGTCAGGGTGTGACTAGGGTGGATACGCTAGTTTTGTATTGTCTAGGGTTTTGTATTGTCTAGGGTTTTTGTATGTCTAGGATTTTGTAGGTCTAGGTATTTGTATGTTTATGGTTCCCAATCAGAGGCAGCTGTTTATCGTTGTCTCTGATTGGGGATCATATTTAGGTAGCCATTTCCCCTTTGGTGTTTGTGGGATCTTGTTCTATGTTTAGTTGCCTGTCTGCACTATTCATATTAGCTTCACGGTTCATTTTGTTGTTTTGCTAGTTTGTTCAGTGTTCATTAAATAAAGAAGAAGACCGTACGTATCCAACGCTGCACCTTGGTCTCCTTCGTACGAAGAACGTGACAGATATCTGAGTGAGAATGACTAATAAAATCAATGAGGGCCCTCTGGAGGACAGGCCCCCCGGGGCATGTGCCCTGTGTGCCTGGTCGGTAATTCCACCATGATTACTACATGTTAAGATAACTAGCTAGACTAACTTACCAGTCTAAAAGTTGTTAGCTGACATGGCTAATTGAGTAATTGTCAGTGACTGACAAAACAAAATAACAACTGCTGATGAACAACCAAAAGTTGAACTTACACCTGTATTCTACTAACTCTCAACAGTAAGTTAAGACTGAGTTTTAAAAAAAATTGGGGGGGGGGACCCTAGCGACCTCTTATGCCTGGAACCGGCCCTGACTTGCACGCTCTGCTCCCTGAGGTCTGATTTCAGGGGAACAGGAGACTGGATGGTGTGTAGAGAGGGTTCACGGCGGGGTCAAGGAGACACAACATGCATCATATCTGTGTGGCACACCACACATTCTCCCCTCACACAGCTTTCAACCCCTCTGTCGTCTCCCCGGTACATAGCCTCCCCTACCCTACCCAGGAACGGTGCATTCCAGCTGGGCACAGAACCTGGGTGGTCTCCCTTTAGGTCTGCTGGAGGAAGGAAGGCAGAAAAATGCAGGTAGGGCCATTTGACAGAGGGGAGCCCAATGTGAGACAGGCGGTGGAGGATGTGATTCTTTACCTGCATCTGACTCATTCTGCTGTCATAACCCAGTCTGATTATCCATCCCCCTTCATATTCCACCTGACAGGGAGACAGAGGGAGGGAGATGGGAGACAGAGGGAGAGAGATTGGAGACAAGGAGAGAGATGGTAGACAGAGGTAGAAAGAGGGAGAGAGATGGGAGACAGAGGGAGAGATATTGGAGACAGAAGGAGAGAGATGGTAGAAAGAGGGAGAGAGATGGGAGACAGAGGTAGAAAGAGGGAGAGAGATGGGAGACAGAGGGAGAGAGATGGGAGACAGAGGTAGAAAGAGGGAGAGAGATGGGAGACCGAGGGAGAGAGATTGGAGACAGAAGGAGAGAGATGGTAGACAGAGGTAGAAAGAGGGAGAGAGATGGGAGACAGAGGGAGAGATATTGGAGACAGAAGGAGAGAGATGGTAGACAGAGGGAGAGAGATGGGAGACAGAGATGGGAGACCGAGGGAGAGAGATTGAGACAGAAGGAGAGAGATGGTAGACAGAGGTAGAAAGAGGGAGAGAGATGGGAGACAGAGGGAGAGATATTGGAGACAGAAGGAGAGAGATGGTAGACAGAGGGAGAGAGATGGGAGACAGAGGTAGAAGAGGGAGAGAGATGGGAGACAGAGGTAGAAAGAGGGAGAGAGATGGGAGACAGAGGGAGAGAGATGGGAGACAGAAGGAGAGAGATGGTAGACAGAGGTAGAAAGAGGGAGAGAGATGGGAGACCGAGGGAGAGAGATTGGAGACAGAGGTAGAAAGAGGGAGAGAGATGGGAGACAGAGGGAGAGAGATGGTAGACAGAGGTAGAAAGAGGGAGAGAGATGGGAGACAGAGGGAGAGAGATTGGAGACAGAGGTAGAAAGAGGGAGAGAGATGGGAGACAGAGGTAGAAAGAGGAGAGAGATTGGAGACAGAGGTAGAAAGAGGGAGAGAGATGGGAGACAGAGGTAGAAAGAGGGAGAGAGATGGGAGACAGAGGGAGAGAGATGGGAGACAGAGGTAGAAAGAGGGAGAGAGATGGGAGACAGAGGGAGAGAGATGGTAGACAGAGGTAGAAGGAGGGAGAGAGATTGCAGACAGAGGTAGAAAGAGGGAGAGAGATGGGATACAGAGGGAGAGAGATGGAAGGGAGATGGGAGACAGAGGGAGAGAGATGGGAGGGAGATGGGAGACAGAGGGAGGGAGATGGGAGACAGAGGGAGGGAGATGGGAGGGAGATGGGAGAGATTGGAGACAGAAGGAGAGAGATGGTAGACAGAGGTAGAAAGAGGGAGAGAGATGGGAGAACAGAGGGAGAGAGATTGGAGACAGAAGGAGAGAGATGGTAGACAGACGTAGAAAGAGGGAGAGAGATGGGAGACCGAGGGAGAGAGATTGGAGATAGAGGTAGAAAGAGGGAGAGAGATGGGAGACAGAGGGAGAGAGATTGTAGACAGAGGTAGAAAGAGGGAGAGAGATGGGAGAGAGATTGTAGACAGAGGTAGAAAGAGGGAGAGAGATGGGAGACAGAGATAGAAAGAGGGAGGGAGACGGGAGACCGAGGTAGAAAGAGGGAGAGAGATGTAGACAGAGGTAGAAAGAGGGAGAGAGATGTGAGACAGAGGTAGAGAAGAGGGAGAGATGGGAGAGAGATGGGAGAGAGATGGTAGACAGAGGTAGAAAGAGGGAGAGAGATGGGAGACAGAGGGAGAGATATGGAGACAGAAGGAGAGAGATGGTAGACAGAGGAGAGAGATGGGAGACAGAGTAGAAAGAGGGAGAGAGATGGGAGACAGAGGTAGAAAGAGGGAGAGAGATGGGAGAACAGAGGGAGAGAGATGGGAGACAGAAGGAGAGAGATGGTAGACAGAGGTAGAAGAGGGAGAGAGAGGGTAGACAGAGGGAGAGAGATGGTAGACAGAGGTAGAAAGAGGGAGAGAGATGAGGAGCAACGAGGAGAGAGATTGGAGACAGAGGTAGAAGAGGGAGAAGATGGGAGACAGAGGTAGAAAGAGGGAGAGAGATTGGAGACAGAGGTAGAAAGAGGAGAGAGATGGGATACAGAGGTAGAAAGAGGAGAGAGATGGGAGACAGAGGGAGAGAGATGGAGACCGAGGTAGAAAGAGGGAGAGATATGGGAGACAGAGGGAGAGAGATGGTAGACAGAGGTAGAAGGAGGAGAGAGATTGCAGACAGA
>NC_034186.2:6638833-6642613 GCF_002021735.2 Oncorhynchus kisutch
AGTGGGTGGTACAGTAGTGGGTGGTACAGTACAGTAGTGGGTGTACAGTAGTGGGTGGTACAGTAGTGGGTGGTACAGTACAGTAGTGGGTGGTACAGTAGTGGGTGGTACAGTAGTGGGTGGTACAGTACAGTAGTGGGTGGTACAGTAGTGGGTGGTACAGTAGTGGGTGGTACAGTACAGTAGTGGGTGGTACAGTAGTGGGTGGTACAGTAGTAGGGGGTACAGTAGTAGGTGGTACAGTAGTGGGTGGTACAGTACAGTAGTGGGTGGTACAGTAGTGGGTGGTACAGTAGTGGTGGTGGTAGTGGTGGGGTGGTACAGTACAAAGTATGGGTGGTACAGTAGTGGGTGGTACAGTAGTAGTGGTACAGTAGTAGGTGGTACAGTAGTGGGTGGTACAGTACAGTAGTGGGTGGTACAGTAGTGTGGGTGGTACAGTAGTGGGTGGTACAGTAAGTCATAGTGGGTGGTACAGTAGTGGGTGGTACAGTAGTGGGTGGTACAGTACAGTAGTGGGTAGTACAGTAGTGGGTGGTACAGTACAGCAGGTGGTGGTACAGTAGTGGGTGGTACAGTACAGTAGTGGGTGGTACAGTAGTGGGTGGTACAGTAGTGGGTGGTACGGTAGTGGGTGGTACAGTAGTGGGTGGTACAGTAGTGGGTGGTACAGTACAGTAGTGGGTGGTACAGTAGTGGGTGGTACAGTAGTGGTGGTACAGTACAGTAGTGGTGGTACAGTGGTGGGTGGTACAGTAGTGGTTGTACAGTAGTGGGTGGTACAGTAGTGGGTGGTACAGTAGTGGGTGGTACAGTACAGTAGTGGGTGGTACAGTAGTGGGTGGTACAGTAGTGGGTGGTACAGTACAGTAGTGGGTGGTACAGTAGTGGGTCGTACAGTAGTGGGTGGTACAGTACAGTAGTGGGTGGTACAGTAGTGGGTGGTACAGTAGTGGGTGGTACGGTAGTGGGTGGTACAGTAGTGGGTGGTACAGTAGTGGGTGGTACAGTACAGTAGTGGGTGGTACAGTAGTGGGTGGTACAGTAGTGGGTGGTACAGTACAGTAGTGGGTGGGTGGTACAGTGGTGGGTGGTACAGTAGTGGTTGGTACAGTAGTGGGTGGTACAGTAGTGGGTGGTACAGTAGTGGGTGGTACAGTACAGTAGTGGGTGGTACAGTAGTGGGTGGTACAGCACAGTAGTGGGTGGTACAGTAGTGGGTGGTACAGTAGTGGGTGGTACAGTACAGTAGTGGGTGGTACAGTAGTGGGTGGTACAGTAGTGGGTGGTACAGTACAGTAGTGGGTGGTACAGTACAGTAGTGGGTGGTACAGTACAGTAGTGGGTGGTACAGTACAGTAGTGGGTGGTACAGTAGTGGGTGGTACAGTAGTGGGTGGTACAGTACAGTCGTGGGTGGTACAGTAGTGGGTGGTACAGTAGTGGGTGGTACAGTACAGTAGTGGGTTGTACAGTAGTGGGTGGTACAGTAGTGGGTGGTACAGTAGTGGGTGGTACAGTACAGTAGTGGGTGGTACAGTAGTGGGTGGTACAGTAGTGGGTGGTACAGTAGTGGGTGGTACAGTACAGTAGTGGGTGGTACAGTAGTGGGTGGTACAGTACAGTAGTGGGTGGTACAGTAGTGGGTGGTACAGTAGTGGGTGGTACAGTACAGTAGTAGGTGGTACAGTACAGTAGTGGGTGGTACAGTAGTGGGTGGTACAGTAGTGGGTGGTACAGTAGAGTAGTGGGTGGTACAGTAGTGGGTGGTACAGTACAGTAGTGGGTGGTAGAGTACAGTAGTGGGTGGTACAGTAGTGGGTGCTACAGTACAGTAGTGGGTGGTACAGTAGTGGGTGGTACAGTACAGTAGTGGGTGGTACAGTAGTGGGTGGTACAGTCAGTAGTGGGTGGTACAGTAGTGGGTGGTACAGTAGTGGGTGGTACAGTACAGTAGTGGGTGGTACAGTACAGTAGTGGGTGGTACAGTACAGTAGTGGGTGGTGCAGTAGTGGGTGGTACAGTATTGGGTGGTACAGTACAGTAGTGGGTGGTACAGTACACTAGTGGGTGGTACAGTAGTGGGTGGTACAGTACAGTAGTGGGTGGTACAGTAGTGGGTGGTACAGTATTGGGTGGTACAGTACAGTAGTGGGTGGTACAGTACACTAGTGGGTGGTACAGTAGTGGGGTGGTACAGTACAGTAGTGGGTGGTACATAGTGGGTGGTACAGTAGTGGGTGGTACAGTACAGTAGTGGGTGGTACAGTACAGTAGTGGGTGGTACAGTAGTGGGTGGTACAGTACAGTAGTGGGTGGTACAGTAGTGGGTGGTACAGTAGTGGGTGGTAGAGTACAGTAGTGGGTGGTACAGTACAGTAGTGGGTGGTACAGTAGTGGGTGGTACAGTAGTGGGTGGTACAGTACAGTAGTGGGTGGTACAGTAGTGGGTGGTAGAGTACAGTAGTGGGTGGTACAGTAGTGGGTGGTACAGTAGTGGGTGGTACAGTACAGTAGCATACCAGTGTGATGTGCTGGCTGTTCTTGCTGCTCTTGTTGCTGCGGTCTGTGCTGCCTTCTGGCCATTTTTCTTCATCTACAATATCAACATAAATATAATTTAATTACATATTTACAATTAAATCTACAATATAAACATAAATATAATTTAATTTACATATACATCTACAATATCAACAGAAATATTATTTAATTAAATCAAATCAATTTTTATTTGTCACATCCACATGGTTAGCAGATGTTAATGGGAGTGTAGCGAAAATGCTCGTGCTTCTAGGTTCCGACAATGCAGTAATAACCAACAAGTAATCTAACTAACAATTCCACAACAACTATCTTATAGACACAACTGTAAAGGGATGAAGAATATGTACATAAAAATATATGAATGAGTGATGGTACAGAGCGGCATAGGCAAGATACAGTAGATCGTATTGAGTACAGTATATACATATGAGATGAGTATGTAAACAAAGTGGCATAGTTTAAAGTGGCTAGTGATACATGTATTACATAAGGATGGCAAGATGCAGTAGGATGATATATAGTACAGTATATACATATGTATGTGTTCAGTAGATGATATATAGTACAATATATACATATACATATGAGACATATTACAAATACATCTACAATATAAACATAAATATAATTTAATTACATAGACAGTTGCATCCACAATATAAACAGATATATAATTAATTACATATTTACAGTTAAATCCACATATAAACAGATATATAATTTAATTACATATTTACAGTTTAAATCCACAATATAAACATAATATAATTTAATTACATAGACAGTTGCAGTCCACAATATAAACAGATATATAATTTAATTACATATGTACAGTTAAATCCACAATATAACAGAAATATAATTTCATTACAAATACATCTACAATATAAACAGAAATATAATTTCATTACCATATTAGACAGTTAAATCCACAATATAAACAGAAATATAATTTCATTACCAAATATCATCTACAATATAACCAGAAATATAATTTCATTACATCTACAGTCACGTCTCACTCCACAGCCTCTCTCTCAACCTAGTCTTCATAGGAACACATGTTCCACTCAGTTGAAAAGTATTAATAGGGAGGGAAGAAGAGGAACCATATTTCAATGGACAGAAAACCCCCCATGCTGCCCGCTGTAAGGAAATACAGCCCTTATCTGGAAGGATCTACGAGTGAGATGTCATCAGTTTTCCCTGAACAGAGAGATAACCGGAGTGATTT
>NC_034186.2:6645213-6817713 GCF_002021735.2 Oncorhynchus kisutch
TTACTTTAAGACATGAAGGTCAGTCAAAAGTTTCTTCAAGTGCAGTTGCAAAAACCATCAAGCGCTATGATGTAACTGGCTCTCATGAGGACCACCACAGGAATGGAAGACCCAGAGTTACCTCTGAGGATAAGTTCATTAGTTACCCGCCTCAGAAATTGCAGCCCAAATAAAAGCTTCAAAGATTTCAAGTAACAGACACATCTCAACATCAACTGTTCAGCAGAGACTGCGTGAATCATGCCTTCATGGTCGAATTTCTGCAAAGAAACCACTACTAATGGACACCAATAAGAAGAAGAGACTTGCTTGGGCCAAGAAACACAAGCAATGGACATTAGACCGGTATGAAATCTGTGGTGGTCTGATGAGTCCACATTTGAGATTTTTGGTTCCAACCGCCGTGTCTTTGACATGCAGAGTAGGTGAACGGATGATCTCTGCATGTGTTGTTCCCACCGTGAAGCATGGAGGAGGAGGTGTGATGTCGTGCTTTGCAAGTGACACTGTCTGTGATTTATTTAGAGTTCAAGGCACACTTAACCTGCAGGGCTATTTGATCAAGAAGGAGAGTGATGGAGTTTCAAGTGACGGGTCGAGAGTTTCAAGTTCTTTGGCGTCCACATCACCAACAAACTATCATGGTCCAAACACACCAAGACAGTTGTGAAGAGGGCACGAAAACACCTTTTCCACCTCAGGAGACTGAAAATATTTGGCATGGGTCCCCAGATCCTCAAAAAGTTCTACAACTGCACCATCGAGACCATCCTGACCAGTTGCATCACCGCCTGGTATGGCAACTACTTGGCATCTGACCATAAGGCGCTACAGAGGGTAGGGCACACTGCCCAGTACATCACTGGGGCCAAGCTTCCTGTCATCCAGGACCTACAGTATATACTAGGCAGTGTCAGAGGAAGGCTCCCAAAAATTGTCAAAGACTCCAGTTACCCCAGTCATAGACTGTTCTCTCTGCTACCGCACAGCAAGCGGCACCGGAGCGCCAAGTCGAGGTCCATAAGACTCCTTAACAGCTTCTACCCCCAAGCCATAAGACTCCTTAACAGCTTCTACCCCCAAGCCATAAGACTCCTTAACAGCTTCTACCCCCAAGCCATAAGATTCCTTAACAGCTTCTACCCCCAAGCCATAAGACCCCTGAACAGCTTCTACCCCCAAGCCATAAGACTGCTGAACAGCTTCTACCCCCAAGCCATAAGACTCCTGAACAGCTTCTACCCCCAAGCCATAAGACTGCTGAACAGCTTCTACCCCCAAGTCATAAGACTCCTTAACAGCTTCTACCCCCCAAGCCATAAGACTGCTGAACAGCTTCTACCCCCAAGCCATAAGACTGCTGAACAGCTTCTACCCCCCAAGCCATAAGACTGCTGAACAGCTTCTACCCCCAAGCCATAAGACTGCTGAACAGCTTCTACCCCCCAAGCCATAAGACTCCTTAACAGCTTCTACCCCCAAGCCATAAGACTGCTGAACAGCTTCTACCCCCAAGCCATAAGACTGCTGAACAGCTTCTACCCCCCAAGCCATAAGACTCCTTAACAGCTTCTACCCCCAAGCCATAAGACTGCTGAACAGCTTCTACCCCCAAGCCATAAGACTCCTGAACAGCTTCTACCCCCAAGCCATAAGACTCCTTAACAGCTTCTACCCCCAAGCCATAAGACCCCTGAACAGCTTCTACCCCCAAGCCATAAGACTGCTGAACAACTCAACTAATCAAATGGCCATCCGGACTATTTACATAGACCCCCCACCCCCCACCGCTGCTACTCACTGTTTATTATCTATGCATAGTCACTTTACAAATTACCGACTAACCTGATTGATTCGATTTTTTTTAAAACTTTTGTTTATTTAGTAAATATATTATTAACTCTATTTAAGGGCATGTAAGTAAGCATTTCATGGTAAAGGAATACAACACCTGTTGTATTCGGCGCATGTGACAAATATATATATTCTTTTATTTGATTTGATGGCGTGCTGCATCAGATGACCTGGCCTCCACAATCACCCGACCTCAATGGTCGGGATAGTTTGGGATGAGTTGGACAGCAGAGTGAAGGAAAAGCAGCCAACAAGTGCTCAGCATATGTGGGAACTCCTTCAAGACTGTTGGAAAAGCCTTCCAGGTGAAGCTGGTTGAGAGAATGCCAAGCGTGTTGCAAAGCTTCATCAAGACAAAAGGATGGCTACTTTGAAGAATTTTGACTAGTACTGTATTTTCAACATCCGTAAAATAAGTGTTTTAATTGTCCATACATTATGTATTTTCAGTGTCCGGAAAATATTTTCAAAATTCGGAAAATACTTATTTTCAACTTTAATTCAGAACCGAAAATGAACCTAATTACAACATCTGGAGAATATGTCTTTTCAACGTAATTTTGCTTACTGGGTATCTCCTATTGATATTTGCCTACACAGTATGTTCTTGTTGGAACAAGAGGTAACCTTGAATTGAACATGTTGTTTACTGTTACGAACCAACAACATGACCCCCAAGTATGACCTCCAAGAATCATGTTTTCACACAAAAACAAAAAAGACACTCAGACACAGAGGTTAAAATGTCACGGTGGAAAACAGTGGTGGTAAACAGCAACATCCCAAAGCCCTGCATTGCTGAGACCTATTGGTGTTGCTGTGGGGTTGCCGGGGAAACGGTCAAGCTTATTCTAAGGAGCCCATGAGGAGACCGACCCAAGCTGTCTGCCAACCCTTAATGTCTTTGGTATGTGCACTCATTTTTGCCAAGACAGCACCTATGGCATGGTTCCCCAACTGGCGGCCTACGGGCCGGATTTGGCCCACGGGTGGTTTTTATTTGGCCCCCCAAGTTTTCCGAGTAAGAAAAAAAAATGTGTTGGACATAAAATACTGTAAAAGCACCAAGGGCCTAATTTATCAATCATGCATTGGCACAATCTGTACTTAAACCAATGTGTTGGATAATTCCACACAAATTGTGAGATTTATCCATATGAACGTTTGAGAGCGTGAGTAAATGTACGCACAGCCACGACCATGCGTATGCACAGGGCCAAGTGATGGAAAAGGGGGAACTGCTTGTCAAGCAAGGCATTTCCTGTCAAGCATAGTTTTGTTTTTTGTTTGCCCCGTTGTATTTCATGGTATGGTGTTGTATATTCACAACGGGTTTTACATATTGGATTTTCACCATATATGGTTAATTAGGGGCGTTTCGAAATGCAAATAGCCAAGGTCGTGCACGAGCACTGAGGCTGAGAACAATTGGTATTTATCAATGGTTATCTCCTATCAGTGTGCATATGACACTCCTAGGGTTGTTTAATAAATCACACTTTTTTTTCAATCCGTATGAACATTCTAAATTCCATTTGTAAGTAGTATTTTAGAATAATTTATTTGCAATATTGATAAATGAGGCCCCAGGACTTGGAACAATCGAACATGGCCACAGTAAATGTACACACTCAAGGAGACATTAACTAGGGACAAGAACATTACTGAGAGAACAGTCAGTAGTCTCTCTCTCTCTCTCTCTCTCTCTCTCTCTCTCTCTCTCTCTCTCTCTCTCAACCTCAACCACTCTATGCTGTTACGGCCGTGCACTGTGACCACTGTCTGTGTATCAGTCACAAGGCAGCTCTCACTCTCTGTTTCAACCCAAGGGGAAGGTCACTCTGTTCCTTGTGTTCCAGATATACAGACAGACTTCAGTCCAACCATTGTTCTCTAAAGCTCCCAGCCTTACCTCCTGAACCTAACTTTTAGTCCAGACCTCAAGTAGGCATGATGCATACAGATCCTGTTGCTGTATCAGGTGAACCTGGAGCCAGACCGCGGTGGACACACACACACACACACACACACACACACACACACACACACACACACACACACACACACACACACACACACACACACACACACACATACAGAGCCAGTGGATCTGATTAAGATCTGGGGTCTGACCATCAGCCTGCAAACCAACCTACACTCCTAATCTACCTGCTAACTGAATTCTACTGTACACCCAACCTAATCTACCTGCTAACTGAACTCTACTGTACACCCAACCTAATCTACCTGCTAACTGAATTCTACTGTACACCCAACCTAATCTACCTGCTAACTGAACTCTACTGTACACCCAACCTAATCTACCTGCTAACTGAACTGTACTCTACTGTACACCCAACCTAATCTACCTGCTAACTGAACTCTACTGTACACCCAACCTAATCTACCTGCTAACTGAACTGTACTCTACTGTACACCCAACCTAATCTACCTGCTAACTGAACTCTACTGTACACCCAACCTAATCTACCTGCTAACTGTACTGTACTCTACTGTACACCCAACCTAATCTACCTGCTAACTGAACTCTACTGTACACCCAACCTAATCTACCTGCTAACTGAACTGTACTCTACTGTACACCCAACCTAATCTACCTGCTAACTGTACTCTACTGTACACCCAACCTAATCTACCTGCTAACTGAACTGTACTCTACTGTACACCCAACCTAATCTACCTGCTAACTGAACTCTACTGTACACCCAACCTAATCTACCTGCTAACTGAACTCTACTGTACACCCAACCTAATCTACCTGCTAACTGTACTCTACTGTACACCCAACCTAATCTACCTGCTAACTGAACTCTACTGTACACCCAACCTAATCTACCTGCTAACTGTACTGTACACCCAACCTAATCTACCTGCTAACTGTACTCTACTGTACACCCAACCTAATCTACCTGCTAACTGAACTCTACTGTACACCCAACCTAATCTACCTGCTAACTGTACTCTACTGTACACCCAACCTAATCTACCTGCTAACTGAACTGTACTCTACTGTACACCCAACCTAATCTACCTGCTAACTGAACTCTACTGTACACCCAACCTAATCTACCTGCTAACTGAACTCTACTGTACACCCAACCTAATCTACCTGCTAACTGTACTCTACTGTACACCCAACCTAATCTACCTGCTAACTGAACTCTACTGTACACCCAACCTAATCTACCTGCTAACTGTACTGTACACCCAACCTAATCTACCTGCTAACTGTACTCTACTGTACACCCAACCTAATCTACCTGCTAACTGAACTCTACTGTACACCCAACCTAATCTACCTGCTAACTGTACTCTACTGTACACCCAACCTAATCTACCTGCTAACTGAACTGTACTCTACTGTACACCCAACCTAATCTACCTGCTAACTGAACTGAACTCTACTGTACACCCAACCTAATCTACCTGCTAACTGTACTGTACACCCAACCTAATCTACCTGCTAACTGAACTCTACTGTACACCCAACCTAATCTACCTGCTAACTGAACTGTACACCCAACCTAATCTACCTGCTAACTGTACTGTACATCCAACCTAATCTACCTGCTAACTGTACTCTACTGTACACCCAACCTAATCTACCTGCTAACTGAACTGTACTGTACACCCAACCTAATCTACCTGCTAACTGTACTGTACTCTACTGTACACCCAACCTAATCTACCTGCTAACTGTACTCTACTGTACACCCAACCTAATCTACCTGCTAACTGTACTCTACTGTACACCCAACCTAATCTACCTGCTAACTGAACTGTACTCTACTGTACACCCAACCTAATCTACCTGCTAACTGAACTCTACTGTACACCCAACCTAATCTACCTGCTAACTGAACTCTACTGTACACCCAACCTAATCTATCAGGCCATCTATCAGATTAGATACAGGTAAACTAGCCTATAAACGTTTTCTGTAAGTACAATCAATTATCTGTCATTCTACTGTATCACCAGTCACAACTCTCACTGCCCATGTCAACTGACTCTACAGCTTTGATTAGTGATGTTGTCTTCAGATCATCAGCAGACAGTGAAAAGCAGGCTACTTCTTGACCTGATTCAGTTCAAAACAACCCACGTCAGTTCCAAGTAGGCCAAGGTTCTGGTTGGTATGCATTACAATAAATAGGGGAACAGTCGGTGAGGTGGGATGAGACCCAGACAGAAACTACAGTGTTGGACCAGGGACAATGATGTGTATCAGAACTCTGGACTGGCCCAGGGACAATGATGTGTATCAGAACCATGGCCCGGCCCAGGGACAATGATGTGTATCAGAACTCTGGACTGGCCCAGGGACAATGATGTGTATCAGAACCTTGGCCCGGCCCAGGGACAATGATGTGTATCAGAACCCTGGACTGGCCCAGGGACAATGATGTGTATCAGAACCCTGGCCCGGCCCAGGGACAATGATGTGTATCAGAACCCTGGCCCGGCCCAGGGACAATGATGTGTATCAGAACCCTGGCCCGGCCCAGGGACAATGATGTGTAGCAGAACCCGGGCCAGGGACAATGATGTGTAGCAGAACCCTGGCCCGGCCAGTAGCCTAGTTGCTGCCCCAGAAATTCTGAGATCTGATAGGTTGTATCTGAATATATTGATAATTTAGAGCAACTCATCAATCTCACCGGAGAAAGCATCCAAGCCAGCAAAACAGCGCCCCTCTGTCCCAGTATGTGTAGCCCATGTATCTGATGCTGTCTGGACAAAAAGAGTATGACACGGGTACAGACACTAAGACAGAGTGGCGCAGTTTGCCTCGATTGGATGTTTTCTCTGGTGAAATAGATTCAGCTTCTTGGTCGAGACAGAGCCGTGGGGGCGGTGCCTGGCATGAGGCCCCCTGCTAATTGGTCAGGTCAGATATCTCACGGTCGAATGGGCGTCATCCCATTGGGCACCTAGGCACCTGGGCACGGGGCTATCCAGATGCCAACGCAAGGAATGGCCCCCTCATAGTGGGCACCGTCCCTAAAACGTTTCACACCCTAAACCCATCGCCTCTCCTGTCAGAATCCCTCTTCCCCACCAACATATGGCTCTTTACTGTTCCCTCCCTCCTCCCTCTCTCCTCCCTCTCTCTACCTCCCTCTCTCCTCCCTCTCGCCTCCCTCTCTCTACCTCCCTCTCTCCTCCCTCTCACCTCCCTTTCTCTACCTCCCTCTCTCCTCCCTCTCACCTCCCTCTCTCCTCCCTCTCTCTACCTCCCTCTCTCCTCCCTCTCTCCTCCCTCTCTCTACCTCCCTCTCTCCTCCCTCTCACCTCCCTTTCTCTACCTCCCTCTCTCCTCCCTCTCACCTCCCTCTCTCCTCCCTCTCTCTACCTCCCTCTCTCCTCCCTCTCACCTCCCTCTCACCTCCCTCTCTCCTCCCTCTCACCTCCCTCACTCCTCCCTCTCACCTCCCTCTCTCCTCTCTCCACCTCCCTCCCCCTCCCTCTCGCCTCCCTCCACCTCTCTCCACCTCCCTCTCTCCTCCCTCCACCACCCTCTCTCCTCCCTCTCATCTCCCTCTCTCCTCCCTCTCCTCAGCTAGCTCCTTTGGCAAAATGTGTAAAATAGCTTGAGATTGTCTAAAAACAACTGGTCTGGTCTGGTGAGGGGTCTGGTCTGGTGAGGGGTCTGGTCTGGTGAGGGGTCTGGTCTGGTGAGGGGTCATAATTTCCCCCCGGCCCAAAGGCGGGGGGGGGGGGTGCAAAACTGTGCCATGCCACTACCCCTAGCCCTTTCTGTACATGCCAACTGTCTTTCTGTTGTCATTAAACTCTGTGGTCCTTTTTTTTAAGGATCTTTATGGCTCAGGAAACATCCCAACAAGCAAAGAGATCACAGCTTGGTCAGTATATGGGATGTGTTGGTGCGTTAGCCTTCAGAGTACCAGCCAATAGCACCAACCAGAGCCATAGCCAACACTGCAAGGGGATTTCATTTCAATGCACTGTCACTGAGAAGGAGTAAATGAGTGTGATGTTTCCAGTCTCGTCGCTTGGCAGAGAGGCCATCACTAAATTGTTCAGAAATAATGTACGCTGCCTCTGTTTGGGCTTGGCTCTACTTTAGGTGTGAGATATAGTTTGTGTGTGTGTGTGCGTGTGTGCGTGCGTGTGCGTGCGTGTGTGTGTGTGTGCGTGCGTGTGTGTGTGTGTGTGTTGGGAGGAATTTAGGGAGGGGAGGTTTGTGTAAGTGACGCTTTTGAATGGGCCATATGTTGTCCCCAGCTTGCCGTTGCCACACCGATGGGTTTTGATCATTTAACACATTTTGACAATGTGTCAGTTGAGCTCTACCCCAGATCGCGCTGTCTGTGTGTGTGTGTGTGTGTGTGTTCTCCTCTCACATTCCAGGGCCCATGCTGCCCCTTCCTCCTGCAGTCACCTTGTTCTCCAAGAGCGGCGACTCCCGTGCCAAGTTCCCTGGACACTCCCTTTCATACAAACACATACATTCTGCATATATCCCCAGTATCTATCTACAGTATTTATCTACAGTAACTATCTACATTATCTATCTACATTATCTATCTACATTATATATCCCCAGTATCTATCTACTGTATTTATCTACAGTAACTATCTACATCAGCTAGCTACATTATCTATCTATAGTATCTTTCTACATTATCTAGCTACATTATCTAGCTACATTATCTATCTGCAGTATATATCTACTGTATTTATCTACAGTAACTCTCTACATCATCTAGCTACATTATCTATCTATAGTATCTTTCTACATTATCTAGCTACATGATCTATCTATAGTATCTTTCTACATTATCTATCTACATTATATATCTACAGTATCTATCCCCAGTATCTATCTACTGTATTTATCTACAGTAACTACCTACATTATCTATCTACAGTATATATCTACTGTATTTATCTACAGTAACTATCTACATTATCTAGCTACATTATCTATCTATAGTATCTTTCTACATTATCTAGCTACATGATCTATCTATAGTATCTTTCTACATTATCTATCTACATTATATATCTACAGCATCTATCCCCAGTATCTATCTACAGTAACTATCTACATTATATATCTTTAGTATCCAGCATCATTATCTATCTACATTACCTATCTACATTATCTATCCCCAGTATCTATCTACATTACCTATCTACAGTATCTATCCCCAGTATATATCTACTGTATTTATCTACAGTAACGATCTACATTATATATCTATGGTATCTATCTACATTATCTATCTACATTACCTATCTACATGATCTATCCCCAGTATCTATCTACATTACCTATCTACAGTATCTATCCCCAGTATCTATCTACTGTATTTATCTACAGTAACTATCTACATTATATATCTATAGTATCTATCTACATTATTTATCTACATTACCTTCCTACATTATTGAGCTATAGTATCTACAGTTGAAGTCGGAAGTTTACATCCACTTAGGTTGGAGTCATTAAAACTAGTTTTTCAACCACTCCACAAATTTCTTGTTAACAAACTATAGTTTTGGCAAGTCGGTTAGGACATCTACTTTGTGCATGACACAGACAGATTATTTCACTTATAATTCACTGTATCACAATTCCAGTGGGTCAGAAGATTACATACACTAAGTTGACTATGCCTTTAAACAGCTTGGAAAATTCCAGAAAATTATGTAATGACTTTAGAAGCTTCTGATCGACTAATTGACATCATTTGAGTCAATTGGATGTGTACCTGTGGATGTATTTCAAGGCCTATTTTCAAACCCAGTGCCTCTTTGCCTGACATCATTGTAAAATCAAAAGAAATCAGCCAAGACTTCAGAAAAAAATTGTTGACCTCCACAAGTCTAGTTCATCCTCAGAAGCAATTTCCAAATGCCTGAAGGTACCACGTTCATCTGTACAAACAATAATACGCAAGTATAAACACCATGGGACCACGCAGACGTCATACCGCTCAGGAAGGAGACGCGTTCTGTCTCCTAGAGATGAACGTACTTTGGTGCGAAAAGTGCAAATCAATCCCAGAACAACAGCAAAGGACCTTGTGAAGATGCTGGAGGAAACAGGTACCAAAGTATCTATTTTCACAGTAAAACGAGTCCTATATCGATGTAACCTGAAAGGCCACTCAGCAAGGAAAAAGCCACTGCTCCAAAACCGCCATAAAAAAGACAGACTACGGTTTGCAACTGCACATGGGGACAAAGATCATACTTTTTGGAGAAATGTCCTCTGGTCTGATGAAACAAAAATAGAACTGTTTAGCCATAATGAACATCGTTATGTTTGGAAGAACACCATCCCAACCGTGAAGCACAGGGGTGGCAGCATCATGTTGTGGGGGTGCTTTGCTGCAGGAGGGACTGGTGCACTTCACAAAATAGATGGCATCATGACAAAGGAAAATTATGTGGATATATTGAAGCAACATCTCAAGACATCAGTCAGGAAGTTAAAACTTGGCCGCAAATGGGTCTTCCAAATGGACAATGACTCCAAGCATACTTCCAAAGTTGTGGAAAAATGTCTTAAGGACAACAAAGTCAAGGTATTGGAGTGGCCATCACAAAGCCCTAACCTCAATCCCATAGAAAAATTGTGTGTGCGAGCAAGGAGGCCAACAAAACTGACTCAGTTACACCAGCTCATTCAGGAGGAATGGGCCAAAATTATTATTCCCCTTATTGTGGGAAGCTTGTGGAAGGCTACCCAGAACGTTTGACCCAAGTTAAACAATTTAAAGGCAATGCTACCAAATACTAATTGATGGATGTAAACTTCTGACCCACGTGGAATGTGATGAAAGAAATAAAAGCTGAAATAAATAATTCTCTCTACTATTATTCTGACATTTCACATTCTTAAAATAAAGTGGTGATCCTAACTAACCTAAGACAGGGAATAATTTTTACTAGGATTAAATGTCAGGAATTGTGACTGAGTTTAAATGTATTTGGATAAGGTACATTATCTATCTATAGTATCTATCTACATTATCTATCTACAGAATCCATCTACAGTTTTTAAACATATTTTTCATTTATTTTACCTTTATTTAACTAGGCAAGTCAGTTAAGAACAAATTCTTATTTTCAATGACGGCCTAGGAACTGTGGGTTAACTGCCTGTTCAGGGGCAGAACGACAGATTTGTACCTTGTCAGCTCGGGGATTTGAACTTGCAACCTATCTAGCTACAGTAGCTATCTACATTATATATCTACATTCTCCAAATACATTATCTATCTACAGTATCTATCTACATGATATATCTACATTATCTATCTACATTATATATCTACAGTATCTATCTACAGTAACTATCTAGAGTATCTATCTATAGTAACTATCTACAGTATCTATCTACAGTAACTATCTACAGTATCTATCTACAGTAACTATCTACAGTATCTATCTACAGTAACTATATACAGTAACTATCTACAGTAACTATCTACAGTAACTATCTACAGTATCTATCTACAGTAACTATCTACAGTAACTATCTACAGTAACTATCTACAGTAACTATCTACAGTATCTATCTACAGTAACTATATACAGTAACTATCTACAGTAACTATCTACAGTAACTATCTACAGTAACTATCTACAGTAACTATCCACATTCTCCTTTTTTTTATTCAGAACTATTTAGCATGAATGTTTTGTTATTATTTCAAGCATTGATTAAATTAAATATATTTGTGCATCTTCGCCTCCTTGGTTTATTTCCTTTCGATGGTTTGAGTGCCTCGGTTATTCTACACACGTAGACCTACTGCAGCGACACAGCTCCACAAAGACCCTGACATACATTAGTAACACAGAGAGAAGACCCTGACATACAGTAGCAACACAGAGAGAGAGAAGACCCTGACATACAGTAGTAACACAGAGAGAAGACCCTGACATACAGTAGTAACACAGAGAGAAGACCCTGACATACAGTAGTAACACAGAGAGAAGACCCTGACATACAGTAGTAACACAGAGAGAAGACCCTGACATACAGTAGTAACACAGAGAGAGAAGACCCTGACATACAGTAGTATCACAGAGAGAGAAGACCCTGACATACAGTAGTAACACAGAGAGACAAGACCCTGACATACATTAGTAACACAGAGAGAAGACCCTGACATACAGTAGTAATACAGAGAGAGAAGACCCTGACATACAGTAGTAATACAGAGAGAGAAGACCCTGACATACAGTAGTAACACAGAGAGAGAAGACCCTGACATACAGTAGTAACACAGAGAGAGAAGACCCTGACATACATTAGTAACACAGAGAGAAGACCCTGACATACATTAGTAACACAGAGAGAGAAGACCCTGACATACAGTAGTAACACAGAGAGGGTTATATCCTTCCTGTTTGGCCCTGTCCGGGGGTGTCCTCGGATGGGGCCACAGTGTCTCCTGACCCCTCCTGTCTCAGCCTCCAGTATTTATGCTGCAGTAGTTTATGTGTCGGGGGGCTGGGGTCAGTTTGTTATATCTGGAGTACTTCTCCTGTCCTATTCGGTGTCCTGTGTGAATCTAAGTGTGCGTTCTCTAATTCTCTCCTTCTCTCTTTCTTTCTCTCTCTCGGAGGACCTGAGCCCTAGGACCATGCCCCAGGACTACCTGACATGATGACTCCTTGCTGTCCCCAGTCCACCTGGCCATGCTGCTGTTCCAGTTTCAACTGACCTGAGCCCTAGGACCATGCCCCAGGACTACCTGACATGATGACTCCTTGCTGTCCCCAGTCTACCTGGCCATGCTGCTGCTCCAGTTTCAACTTCCACCTGACTGTGCTGCTGCTCTAGTTTCAACTGTTCTGCCTTATTATTATTCGACCATGCTGGTCATTTATGAACATTGAACATCTTGACCATGTTCTGTTATAATCTCCACCCGGCACAGCCAGAAGAGGACTGGCCACCCCACATAGCCTGGTTCCTCTCTAGGTTTCTTCCTAGGTATTGGCCTTTCTAGGGAGTTTTTCCTAGCCACCGTGCTTCTCCACCTGCATTGCTTGCTGTTTGGGGTTTTAGGCTGGGTTTCTGTACAGCACTTTGAGATATCAGCTGATGTACGAAGGGCTATATAAATAAATTTGATTTGATTTGATTTGATTTGAGAGAGAAGACCCTGACATACAGTAGTAACACAGAGAGAGAAGACCCTGACATACAGTAGTAACACAGAGAGAGAATAACCTGACATACAGTAGTAACACAGAGAGAGAAGACCCTGACATACAGTAGTAACACAGAGAGAGAAGACCCTGACATACAGTAGTAGCACAGAGAGAGAAGACCCTGACATACAGTAGTAACACAGAGAGAAGACCCTGACATACAGTAGTAACACAGAGAGAATACCCTGACATACAGTAGTAACACAGAGAGAGAAGACCCTGACATACAGTAGTAACACAGAGAGAGAAGACCCTGACATACAGTAGTAATACAGAGAGAGAAGACCCTGACATACAGTAGTAATACAGAGAGAGAAGACCCTGACATACAGTAGTAACACAGAGAGAGAAGACCCTGACATACAGTAGTAACACAGAGAGAAGACCCTGACATACAGTAGTAACACAGAGAGAGAAGACCCTGACATACAGTAGTGACACAGAGAGAGAAGACCCTGACATACAGTAGTATCACAGAGAGAGAAGACCCTGACATACAGTAGTAACACAGAGAGAAGACCCTGACATACAGTAGTAGCACAGAGAGAGAAGACCCTGACATACAGTAGTAACACAGAGAGAGAAGACCCTGACATACAGTAGTAACACAGAGAGAAGACCCTGACATACAGTAGTAACACAGAGAGAGAGAAGACCCTGACATACAGTAGTAACACAGAGAGAGAAGACCCTGACATACAGTAGTAACACAGAGAGAAGACCCTGACATACAGTAGTAACACAGAGAGAAGACCCTGACATACAGTAGTAACACAGAGAGAGAGGACCCTGGCATACAGTAGTAACACAGAGAGAGAAGACCCTGACATACAGTAGTAACACAGAGAGAGAAGACCCTGACATACAGTAGTAACACAGAGAGAGAGAAGACCCTGACATACAGTAGCAACACACAGAGAGAAGACCCTGACATGCAGTAGTAACACAGAGAGAAGACCCTGACATACAGTAGTAACACAGAGAGAGAGAAGACCCTGACATACAGTAGTAACACAGAGAGAGAAGACCCTGACATACAGTAGTAACACAGAGAGAAGACCCTGACATACAGTAGTAACACAGAGAGAGAGAAGACCCTGACATACAGTAGTATCACAGAGAGAAGACCCTGACATACAGTAGTATCACAGAGAGAGAGAAGACCCTGACATACAGTAGTAACACAGAGAGAAGACCCTGACATACAGTAGTAACACAGAGAGAGAGAAGACCCTGACATACAGTAGTAACACAGAGAGAGAAGACCCTGACATACAGTAGTAACACAGAGAGAAGACCCTGACATACAGTAGTAACACAGAGAGACAAGACCCTGACATACAGTAGCAACACAGAGAGAAGACCCTGACACACCACAAATAGACAAAATAAAAATGTCATCAGTGAAATTAAACATTTCTCCAAACCTCTTCCCAAATGTTTATTGGCACACACACACACACACACTCCGACGCACACTCCGACACACACTCCGACACACACTCCGACATGTCAAGGACAAAGCTTGGGATGCAGGCAGGCTGTGAAAGCGTGGTGGGTGTACAGAGTGCAGTGGGCCTGACAGGTGCCATCGTGGCTCCAGGTGCAGCTATACTGAATTTTGGCTATACTGAACTCTTATAATTTCACTTTCCCCTGTTCTTATCTATGGACACGAAGTCTAAGTGAGTGAAGCTGGGTTTGTTCCTGTACTGACATGGAATTGCAAACATTCTCTTATCTGACAGTATCTATACCCAATATCTATCTACATTATCGATCTACATTATATATCTACAGTATCGATACCCAGTATCTATCTACATTATATGATGATAGATATGATCTATCTACATTATCTATACCCAGTATCTATCTACATTTCTACATTATATATCTACAGTATCTATACCCAGTATCTATCTACATTATCTATCTACCGTATCTATACCCCGTATGTATCTACATTATATATCTACCGTATCTATCAACAGTATCGAGCTACATTATCTATCTACAGTATCTATACCCAGTATCTATCTACATTATATATCTACAGAATCTATACCCAGTATCTATCTACATTATATATCTACAGAATCTATACCCAGTATCTATCTACATTATCTATCTACATGATCTATCTACATTATCTATACCCAGTATCTATCTACATTTCTACATTATATATCTACAGTATCTATACCCAGTATCTATCTACATTATATATCTACAGTATCTATACCCAGTATCTATCTACATTATCTATCTACATGATCTATCTACATTATCTATACCCAGTATCTATCTACATTTCTACATTATATATATACAGTATCTATACCCAGTATCTATCTACATTATCTAGCTACATTATATATCTACATTATCTATCCCAAGTATATATGTACATTATCTATCAACATTATATATTTACAGTGTCTATCCCCAGTATCTATCTACATTATATATACAGTATCTATCCCCAGTATCTATCTATCTGCAGCCATGATCTTATCTGAAAAATTGAATAAATGTAACTGGCATTTAATGCTTTAGCCACAATGCACAAGAACAGTAGCACACCCATCCCCCTCAAACCCCTCATCCTTCACCCTTCACCCTCAAACCCCTCATCCTTCACCCATCCCCCTCAAACCCCTCATCCTTCACCCATCCCCCTCAAAAACCCCTCATCCTTCACCCATCCCCCTCAAACCCCTCATCCTTCACCCATCCCCCTCAAACCCCTCATCCTTCACCCATCCCCCTCATCCTTCACCCTTCACCCTCAAACCCCTCATCCTTCACCCATCCCCCTCAAACCCCTCATCCTTCACCCATCCCCCTCAAACCCCTCATCCTTCACCCATCCCCCTCAAACCCCTCATCCTTCACCCTTCACCCTCCACACCATTCACCCTTCTCACCCTTCACACCTCCACACCCTTCACCCCCCTACCCTTCACACCCTCCCCATCCTTCACCCTTCACCCTCCACACCATTCACCCTTCACACCTCCACACCCTTCACCCCCCCTACCCTTCACACCTTCCACACCATTCACCCTTCTCCCCCTTCACACCTCCACACCCTTCACCCCCCTACCCTTCACACCCCTCACCATTCACCCTCAAACCCTTTCACCCTCCTCACCCCTCCTCACCCCTCCACATCCCTCCTCACCCTCCACACCCCTCCTCACCCTTCCACATCCCTAACCCCTCACCCACCTCACTGGGCTACTGGCTCCTAAGAGAACAATAGCGATAAGAGACTGTCTTTAGGGGGTGGAATCCCCTGCCTGGTCCCTATCCCCCAAGCTCTGTTTCTATCTTCAACACATTCCTACGGACCTGGGAAGACATCCGTTAGAGGCCACATAAACTATTGAAGAACATCAGTGTTCAAAGCAAAAAGGGGAATGGTTTGTAAAAGGAGAAGTAGTCTATGTGATCATGTTATATTATGGAAACAAATGCCAAACAAAAAATGGCAATAAAACAAAGTTACAATTATATTCCTCTAAAAAAAAATGTTTTATTTTTTAATGTGGAAATTCGACTTGTTTTGAACAAACCAAGTAGACCTACGGCCATGCCATACTCCAGCCTTTCCCCGCACGGTGATTACATCTCAACCAACACTTACTTGGCATAGTCGCGCTTGCAGTAAAGTTTCTGGTCCCGGAGAAAGCAAGTGTTCTTGAGCGGATCGCCACACGCCACGCACCGGACGCATTGCTCATGCCATAGGCCATCAATGACGCTAAGCAGGTACTTGTCATGGATGAGGCGGTGGCATCCCACACACACGGTCTGTGTCAAATCTACCCCAGAAAATAAGACAATAACGTTTGGATAATTAGTCCAACATAAAATCCTGATGTTTATTATATCGAAATATGTGTAGTATTGAATCAGTAATTATTTTAAAAGCCTAAAACCTAAAAGATTATATATTTAATCAATTGCAATATAAATGTTGACTCACAATTTTCTAGGATAGAATACATATTAGGCTCAACAAATACGTAATGTAAACATTAAACATATAGATATTATCTACAGTGACCGGCTGTAAAAATATATATGCGTCACAACTTTGCTGCAAAAATATTTTATGGACGTGATAATTGCAGTCTATTTTAACAAGTCGTTTTTAATAAGTCGATTTTAACAAAACAAAAAACGTATTTAAAAGTCATGCATGCAATGTTTTTAAAGTGATTTTTTTGTTATTGCTAGTTTTTTTGTTATTAAGCCTATTCAATTCCGTAGTTGCCTATACTCACCAAGTACAGATGCAGGATATCCTTCCCCCATAGTTTCATCCAACAAAGTTCTGCGAGGAGAAAATAATTGTCAGCCTTGTGGAATTATATATATATCCTTCTTGAGATGTCAATCAGTGATTGCGTTTTATTTAATAAAAATAAAAAATTGCTGTTGAGTTCATAGATCGAACTCAAATCAAATCAACGTTTAGGCCTATTGGTCGTATACACAGTCTTGCAGATGTTATCTCAAGCGCTGTGAAATGGTTATAATTCCAGCTTCAACAATGCAGCAATATCTAGCAATATAATACACACATAATCCAAACGTTATGAACAAGAAATGAAGACCTATAAGAATGAGCAATGACAAAAACGAGCAAGTCAGTGTCCGAAATATAAATATATATGTAAACCAATGTGAACGGTGTGTATCGACTGCATATGAAAACTGGAATACACCCGGAAATAGAAATCAATTTGGTTAAATACAAATAAAACACTTGACATTACCAGGATGTTCTTCTGTTTATGTCGATATTTTAGAATCTATTTTCTGATATATTCCATTCTAATCTCTTCTGGATTGATGCCCTGGTCGAGTTGGATGAAGAAGACCGGAGAAAACTTTCCCAGCCGACTCGAGCGTTTCCAATTCCTCTTCTTAGTGCTGCTCCTCGTTATTGAGCATGTATCTATCAATTCATCTATTAGTCCGAGACAGAGAGACAGAAAGACAGACAGAGAGACAGAGAGAGAGAGAGAGGGACAGAGAGAGAGAGAGAGATGCGTTTAAGAAAGCACCTACACAGTGTTAGTGTTCGCTCTCTCTCCATCACTTTTCCTTCGACCCCCATCTCCATCTCAGACTCCATGCGCACCCTGGCAAGTTCCTCACAGCAGTATGTTATACGAAGTTATAACATGACTTACTTTCATTAAAAAATAAAACGCATAATGCGTATATGAAACTAGAATAAAAGGATAATTTTACAAAACAGAATATAAAATAAAAACTATTTACTTATAACATCACCCATGTATTATGCTTATTCAGGACATTTGATTCATTTACGGTGACACATTTGTCATCTAAAATTATATTTGATATTGAAGATTGAACCTATAAGCCTAAAGCTGTTCAATATTGTCCTTTCAGGTCTACTTTTCGATAGGAAAATATTTCTCAAAACATGGTGGCACGTATGTCTTGCAGTTTGCTTCTTGTTTTAAGGCTACTGAATCATTTAAATGTAGCCTAGGCTAAAACTTATCTTAATAAATTAGGATACCATTTGATTATCTTGATGCTACAAACATTATTTATGGGCTAATTTACATTATTAGGCTGGTTCTGTTTTATTTTCATCCCATGTAATCGCTATTCTCGGGAAATGAAAACGAAACAATAATGGTTCAAAAGAATAATAGCTACATTTGTTCCTTGGGCCAAAGGGGTCACATAGAAATGATCGCATATTTTTTATTCTACTACAATGTGAGCATACAAAATTCAGTATCGACAATAAAAATCGTCCAAAAACGAAGTTGGAGAAATGTAGATAAACGCCTGAATTCGACAGGTAGCCTAGAGGCAACGCTCACCGGTGGCCCGGCCGGGTGTATCACCTCGCCTGCCAGACATCCCGGAGTCCCACGGGTGGTGGTGAGACCAGGATCACGGAAGCTTTCCCAGTCACATCTCACCCACGTTCATCTTAATTCGGAGGATTCTGTTCTTTATACATTCCTCTGTTCTTTGCACTGGATATGAGTTTATATTGGACGCCTTCCTCTATCGTTTAAATACAACACACAGCACATTGTCAGCTTCTACAGCTGAGAACACGCGTATGGCATTTAAGCCATAAACAGCGCCTGACAGGCAGCCTGTCTCCCAGGCATGCAGCCCCCCAAGACCAGTGCCAATCACATGCAAGGAACAACGAGCCATAGAGCCACATTCAAACAAAGCCAGAAAGCTAACGGGAAAAAAAGGTAATATGACTAGCATCTTTCACAATTAAGGAAACTTTATAATCATATATCACTGATATTATATCAGACTGATTTGTTGTAGATGAACAATAGTTAGCTAGGCAGTCTGGTTAGCTACTGTAGCTAGCTAGTTAGCTAGGCAGTCTGGTTAGCTACTGTAGCTAGCTAGTTAGCTAGGCAGTCTGGTTAGCTAGCTAGCTAGTTAGCTAGGCAGTCTGGTTAGCTAGCTAGCTAGTTATCTATGCTAGTTGTTATCTTGCGTAACTGATATGCTTATAATTATACGGGACACTTCATGTTTTGTGGATAATATTTACATTTACAGAGCTCCATTCCTGACAGGCGGATCAGATTAGCTTTAAGCCTCAGACCTTGATAAGATTCAATAGCAGCCTCAGAAGCGGATACATTTAGATGCTGCCTTGTAGGATGTTTCATGAGCAAATCTCCATGCAGGCATATTAACAGTCAAAGTGCCTTATAGGCTAATGCATATGGTTCCTTGTTGACTGAATTAACCCCTTCCCTCCTCTATGCCAGCTCCCTGTGCCGCTCCAGACTAGCTAGGTCTCTAGGCAGCATGACGGTAGTGGCCAGTGACAGACAGCCGGTGTGCTGTGAGCCCAGTGGCATCCACAAAGGCACAGCCAACAACAGAGAGAACGCAGGCAACCCAGCCAGCACAGGCAACCTGCCCAACCTAAACATGCCGAAAGCCACTCAGAAGGAAAGCCCACCTATAGCCCCTCCTCAATCCCTTTCTCTGGGCTCAACCTCATTCTCTCCTACTCTGTGGGGCCCATTGTTCTACAAGGGTATTCACATAACCCTTGTCTTTTTAATGTCTCTCCTAACAGACACACTGTGTCCAAAGGATGGAAACCTCTATGTTCTTTACAATCAGTTGACTTTATGAGACTATGGTATCTATTTCCCTTCTCTCTCTCTCTCTCTCTCTCTCTCTCTCTCTCTCTCTCTCTCTCTCTCTCTCTCTCTCTCCTTACATTGTATGTCTCACTGCTCTGTTCTACGCTGTTGTGTTTGTGTGCTAGAATAGTTTCCCACAAGTCCTGTATTCAAATTAGAATGGACAGACTGCATGCATATAAAATAACTCTTGTATATTGTGTCATTCTTAATCCTTCTTCAGGGTCTTTAATGAAAATAAAATAACGTAGTACTATTGAGGCTTTTGCTGTGTTTGATCTGCATGTCCCATATCTCTCTCCCTGGGTGTAACTGTGTGGCTTTTGTCCCTTCAGGCACTCCATACCCAAAGCTAGAATTCCTCTACAGTGCTCAGGCTAAGGGGGGGGGGGGGGGGGGGGGGGTCAGCTTTCTTTCAGCTCCTGCAAATTGAGATTCTTGTCTTCATTTCTTAAGAGGGACTGGGTTTATTTGACTTGAATCAGTCCAGTCCAGTCTATTGTTAATTTAAGGGATGATGTTGATGAAGGAATCTGATTGTCTCTAATTGTGAATGGGAAGGACGAGTTATCGGTTCGTTTGGAATTAATATGCCACAAGTGTCACGTCCTGACCGTAGTTCCTTTTTTTATGTCTCTGTTTTAGGTTGGTCAGGGGGTGAGTTGGGGTGGGCATTCTATGTTTTTTTTTCTTCTATATTTTCTATTTCTATGTGTTTGGCCTGGTATGGTTCCCAATCAGAGGCAGCTGGCAATCGTTGTCTCTGATTGAGAACCATACTTAGGCAACCTGTTTTCCCACTATGATTTGTGGGTAGTTGTTTTCTGTGTCTGTGTTTTACCATACAGAACTGTTTCGGGTTTTCATTTATTTCTCTTTGGGTTTTTGTATTCTGTGTTCAGTTTAATAAATATATTATGAACACTTACCACGCTGCGCATTGGTCCGATATTTCACACTCCTCGTCAGAGGAAGAAGATAATCGTTACAACAAGACATTTCTTGTTTATATTTCACTGTTTTTTATCATGGAACAGAAGTTTAACATGAAGTGGGTGTGTCTTAAAATGGCCCTATTCCCTGATGGAACAGAAGTTTAACATGAAGTGGGTGTGTCTTAAAATGGCCCTATTCCCTGATGGAACAGAAGTTTAACATGAAGTGGGTGTGTCTTAAAATGGCCCTATTCCCTGATGGAACAGAAGTTTAACATGAAGTGGGTGTGTCTTAAAATGGCCCTATTCCCTGATGGAACAGAAGTTTACCATGAAGTGGGTGTGTCTTAAAATGGCCCTATTCCCTGATGGAACAGAAGTTTACCATGAAGTGGGTGTGTCTTAAAATGGCCCTATTCCCTGATGGAACAGAAGTTTACCATGAAGTGGGTGTGTCTTAAAATGGCCCTATTCCCTGATGGAACAGAAGTTTACCATGAAATGGGTGTGTCTTAAAATGGCCCTATTCCCTGATGGAACAGAAGTTTACCATGAAGTGGGTGTGTCTTAAAATGGCCCTATTCCCTGATGGAACAGAAGTTTACCATGAAGTGGGTGTGTCTTAAATTGGCCCTATTCCCTGATGGGAACAGAAGTTTACCATGAAGTGGGTGTGTCTTAAAATGGCCCTATTCCCTGATGGAACAGAAGTTTACCATGAAGTGGGTGTGTCTTAAAATGGCCCTATTCCCTGTATAATACATTACTAGTCCTGACCAGAAGTAGTGGGAATAGAGGGTCAGGTGTACACTCTCATTGCTCGATTGTTTACGTACTAGTAGAAGGATGCCAATTTAACAGTATAACTTTAGACCGTCCCCTCACCCATAACTGGGCGCGAACCAGGGACCCTCTGCACACATCAACAACAGTCACCCACGAAGCATCGTTACCCATCGCTCCACAAAAGCCACAGCCCTTGCAGAGCAAGGGGAACTACTACTTCAAGGTCTCAGAGCAAGTGACGTCACCGATTGAAACGCTATTTAGCGCGCACCACCGCTAACTAAGCTAGCCGTTTCACATCCGTTACACCAACCCATACTGATCTTGAACCGTAAGACTAAAATGTAAATCTGATTGTTGATGGAGGTCCTTCTGAGCTAGGCAATTCTCAGATGTCTTAAGCTTTGTATGACATGGATCAGTTCATGGATCAGTTGTTTGGAAGTTGAGATGTTTTGTAGATTAAATCATTTGTGAAAAGCCAAGTTCAAGTCATCCCTCTAGAGAACAAGCACATTGTCTACTGTAGGAGGTATTCTCTTCTGGGCCGGCAGCCTCGAGAGGGTTAACACATTTAAATGTCTACTGTAGGAGGTATTCTCTTCTGGGCCGGCAGCCTCGAGAGGGTTAACACATTTAAATGTCTACTGTAGGAGGTATTCTCTTCTACGAGCATCTTTCAGAATGCTACAGATAGAAATGCAGTACATAGAATACATTCTACAATGCCACCCTATTGGATAATAGATGGTTTGTCCACATTGTACATTCTCATTTCAATCTGCATGCTGTGTTTCACTTAACATGCCCCTGGCTTTCTTTCTGTCTCCTGTGAAGTTTCGTTGAGCTGCTGTACTTAAACTGGAAATAAGTCATTTGATAGACTGAAAACAATGAATTTGTACTTTGCAAATATTGTTGCACTTGTTTTGATGAACCATACTATCAGATAGTAATCAGCCTTACATACAAGACATTCCTAAAGGGGCTGTCTAATCTCATTCATGATTATCACGCACTAAACATCTACTCAGAGCACATGGAATACAACAGCCTTTTAAAATTAAAATATCCCCACTTATACTCACCATTGTCTTCGACAGTTATTTACTTGGGACCAGATTCAGACATTTATCATTTATAGAAGAGTGTCGATGTTCCGCGCATGTGCTACACAAGAACCACCGGAATGTTCTGTTCTGTCCATTCACTACTCACCATCACACTTCATTGTACCAGATTAGAGCAACTGAGAACAGGAGCTGGATAGTGGTTGCTGATCATGTACATTTTTCATGAACCAATTATTGGCAAAAGATCTGGTTGGTCAAAAGCCCCCCCCCCCCAAAAAAAAATGTGTGCAAAATATCAGAATTAGGGTGCCTGTCTAAAAATGCTGCCCCTAGTGTGTTCAGGGGTGAGTGATCTGAATGTTCAGCCTGTAGCTGTACATCTATGAAGTCATCACTGAGGGACATCATGTAAAACAGCCCTAACTGGAACTGGTCAGACTATACATCTATGAAGTCATCACTGAGGGACATCATGTAAAACAGCCCTAACAGAAGATCACCTGTTGGGTGTGGACGAACTGTGGCCAATCAACACGTAGAATCATTAGGAAAATGAACAGAAAATGACTGCCGATATTCTGTGGTCTGTGAGGCTGTGCCACTGCTGTTTCAATGGCCGACGTTAGTGTTGGTCTGTCGTGTCCTGAATAGGGAACAAAGTAAGACGAGACCGAGCCATCATCTTCAGTAATGCATCTATTGTCACAGGTCTAATTCAACGTTGCCTCCACAGTGTTACTATCAGAACACACACGCTGGGAGGAGAAATAACACCAGCATGTACACAATAACCAGTGTGTTGGAATAGCAAAAAAACAAAAAAAAAAAAACAACAGTGCTTAAATAATAATAATGAATAAAGTGCGATCCATTTCACCAGGAGACAAATGTTAACAGGGGGAATCCTTTGTAGTCTTGGTCAGAGAAGTGATCTCCCCACAGCTAAAGCAGAGAGTCCTCAGGGTGGTCTGGATTTGTGGCGAGGACATAAACCCGAAGAGAAGCACAACAAGACATATGACCATAAGGCGTGTTTGCGGAATAAGATAGGATTCTAATAGATTGTTTTCATTGCTTCTAGTCATTGGCAGACTGGAGAAGCGGCTGTCCTCTTCCTCCACAGACGCCACCTTCACATTCTAGTGGATGAAATGTCAAATATGAACAAGAATGGAAACACATCAACATTAACACAAATAAAATGCAAAATTGTTTATCCATTTATGGGTCCTGCCAAAGGTCATGGTCCGCAGTTTAGCCTACCGAGTGGCGCAGTGGTCTAAGGCACTGCATTGCAATGTGCCACTAGAGATCCTGGTGTCGCAGCCGGCCGTGACCGGGAGACCCATGGGGCGGTGCACAATTGGCCCAGCGTCGTCCGGGTTATGGGGAGGGTTTGGCCCAGCGTTGTCCGGGTTAGGGTAGGGGAGGGTTTGGTCGGCAGAGATGCCATTGACCCATCGCGCACTAGCGACTCCTGTGGCGGGCCGGGCGCAACGCACGCAGACATGGTCACCAGGTGTTTCCTCTGACACATTGGTGCTTCTGGGTTAAGCAGGCGTTGTGTCAAGAAGCAGTGCGGCTTGGCTGGGTTGTGTTTCGTAGGACACACAACCTTTGCCTCTAACAAGACCCCCCCCTCGGGCAGAACGTTTACCTTTCAGGCCCCTCCCCCTCGGGCAGAGCGTTTACCTCTCACCCCTCTGCTCCACCTCAGGCCCCTCCCCCTCGGGCAGAACATTTACCTCACCCCTCTGCTCCACCTCAGGCCCCTCCCCCTCGGGCAGAACGTTTACCTCACTCCTCTGCTCCACCTCAGGCCCCTCCCCCTCGGGCAGAACATTTACCTCACCCCTCTGCTCCACCTCAGGCCCCTCCCCCTCGGGCAGAACATTTACCTCACCCCTCTGCTCCACCTCAGGCCCCTCCCCCTCAGGCAGAACGTTTACCTCTCACCCCTCTGCTCCACCTCAGGCCCCTCCCCCTCAGGCAGAACATTTACCTCACCCCTCTGCTCCACCTAAGGCCCCTCCCCCTCGGGCAGAATGTTTACCTCACCCCTCTGCTCCACCTCTGGCCCCTCCCCCTCAGGCAGAACATTTACCTCAACCCTCTGCACCACCTCAGGCAGAACGTTTACCTCACCCCTCTGCTCCACCTCAGGCCCTTCCCCCTCAGGCAGAACGTTTACCTCAACCCTCTGCTCCACCTTAGACCCCTCCCCCTCAGGCAGAACGTTTACCTCACCCCTCTGCTCCACCTCAGGCCCCTCCCCCTCAGGCAGAACGTTTACCTCAACCCTCTGCTCCACCTTAGGCCCCTCCCCCTCAGGCAGAACGTTTACCTCAACCCTCTGCTCCACCTCAGGCCCCTCCCCCTCGGGCAGAACGTTTACCACCTAGAAAACATTTATAGGTCAACATTTCTCCAACTTCATTCCTCAGCATCATGTGGCAGGGCTACTGTTATGTTTACATTAGGACTAAGGGGTATACCGTTAAGTTGAAACAAAATTATGTTAGACAACATCAGATGCATAGCTTAAGGTACTGTTATGCTTCAGAGACATCATTCCACTTACCACAGCTTTCCCTGCTGATGGATACCTAAGTCTGACCCTGTCTTGTCTTATTAAAGCCAACGGTGTACAGCCTTTGAGTGAAAATGACATTTCAGTTAGGATTTTATACCCTTCTTAGCAGAGGAGACTGCTGAGGGGAGGACGGGTCATAACGATGTCTGGAATGGTATCAAACACATATGGTGTTCATGTGTTTGATACCAATCACTTCACTCCATTCCAGCCATTACACTCCATTCCAGTCATTACACACTCCATTCCAGTCATTACAACTCCATTCCAGTCATTACACACTCCATTCCAGTCATTACACACTCCATTCCAGTCATTACAACTCCATTCCAGTCATTACACACTCCATTCCAGTCATTACAACTCCATTCCAGTCATTACACACTTTATTCCAGCCATTACACACTCAATTCCAGTCATTAAACACTCCATTCCAGCCATTACACACTCCATTCCAGTCATTACACACTCCATTCCAGTCATGACACACTCCATTCCAGTCATTGCACACTCCATTCCAGCCATTACACTCCATTCCAGTCATTACACACTCCATTCCAGCCATTATACTCCATTCCAGTCATAACACACTCCATTCCAGTCATTACACACTCCATTCCAGTCATTACACACTCCATTCCAGTCATTACATACTCCATTCCAGTCATTCCACACTCCATTCCAGTCATTACACACTCCATTCCAGTCATTACACACTCCATTCCAGCCATTATACTCCATTCCAGCCATTACACACTCCATTCCAGTCATTACACATTCCAGTCATTACACACTCCATTCCAGTCATTACACACTCCATTCCAGTCATTACACATTCCAGTCATTACACACTCCATTCCAGTCATTACACACTCCATTCCAGTCATTACACACTCCTTTCCAGCCATTACACTCCATTCCAGTCATTACACACTCCATTCCAGTCATTACACACTCCATTCCAGCCATTATACTCCATTCCAGTCATTACACACTCCATTCCAGTCATTACACACTCCATTCCAGTCATTACACACTCCATTCCAGTCATTACGAACTCCATTCCAGTCATTGCACACTCCATTCCAGCCATTAGACTCCATTCCAGTCATTACACACTCAATTCCAGCCATTATACTCCATTCCAGTCATTACACACTCCATTCCAGTCATTACACACTCCATTCCAGTCATTACACACTCCATTCCAGTCATTGCACACTCCATTCCAGCCATTATACTCCATTCCAGTCATTACACACTCCATTCCAGTCATTATACTCCATTCCAGTCATTACACACTCCATTCCAGCCATTATACTCCATTCCAGTCATTACACACTCCATTCCAGTCATTACACACTCCATTCCAGCCATTACACACTCCATTCCAGTCATTACACATTCCAGTCATTACACACTCCATTCCAGTCATTACATTCCAGTCATTATCATGAGCCGTCCTCCCCTCAGCAACCTTCTTGTTATGTCTACTTTTTGGCCGGGAGTAAACAACTTTTTCAATTGCGACCACTGTAGTGTTATGTAAACCAGTTAGCACCACTGTAGTGTTATGTAAACCAGTTAGCACCAGTGTAGTGTTATGTAAACCAGTTAGCACCACTGTAGTGTTATGTAAACCAGTTAGCACCATTGTAGTGTTATGTAAACCAGTTAGCACCAGTGTAGTGTTATGTAAACCAGTTAGCACCACTGTAGTGTTATGTAAACCAGTTAGCACTACTGTAGTGTTATGTAAACCAGTTAGCACCATTGTAGTGTTATGTAAACCAGTTAGCACCACGGTAGTGTTATGTAAACCAGTTAGCACTACTGTAGTGTTATGTAAACCAGTTAGCACCACTGTAGTGTTATGTAAACCAGTTAGCACCAGTGTAGTGTTATGTAAACCAGTTAGCACCAGTGTAGTGTTATGTAAACCAGTTAGCACCACTGTAGTGTTATGTAAACCAGTTAGCACCACTGCAGTGTTATGTAAACCAGTTAGCACCACTGTAGTGTTATGTAAACCAGTTAGCACCACTGTAGTGTTATGTAAACCAGTTAGCACTACTGTAGTGTTATGTAAACCAGTTAGCACCATTGTAGTGTTATGTAAACCAGTTAGCACCACTGTAGTGTTATGTAAACCAGTTAGCACTACTGTAGTGTTATGTAAACCAGTTAGCACCACTGTAGTGTTATGTAAACCAGTTAGCACCACTGTAGTGTTATGTAAACCAGTTAGCACCACTGTAGTGTTATGTAAACCAGTTAGCACCACTGTAGTGTTATGTAAACCAGTTAGCACCACTGTAGTGTTATGTAAACCAGTTAGCACCACTGTAGTGTTATGTAAACCAGTTAGCACCACTGTAGTGTTATGTAAACCAGTTAGCACCACTGTAGTGTTATGCATGTTCATATGTAATATTTTAACTAATCATTGTGACGCTGAATTTTGAAAGGAGGCTGTTAGTTTCAATAATACTTACTTGTAATAGGCTTCATGGAACCAGCAAAGCAACACTGCAGACTGTGGGAAGACTGATTCGATTGCCTTCTTTTCTTTAATGTCACAGTCAACCATCACAGTTATACGATAAAGACAGAAACATCAGTGAAACAAAGTAATACATCCAATCATTGATTGAAGAATGACTACAATTAAGGTCAGGTATCTGTCTTGGCCCCATTCATATAGATAGACAAAACATGCTCTCATTAAAACAGCCAACGAGGCAGCATGCTGACTTATCAGCTTCTGAGGCTGCTATTGAATCTGATCAGCCTTGTGGGAATAGATCCCACTGGATCATATGCATCAGCCTATAAGGCACTTTGACTGTTAATATGCCTGCAAGGAGCTTTTCTCATGAAACAGCCTACTGTACAAGGCAGCATCTTGACTTATCAGCCTCTTGAGGCTGATATCGTATCTGATCAAGCTCTGAGGCTGAACGCTAATCTGATCCGCCTGTCAGGAATGGAGCTCTGTAAATGTAAATATTATCCACAAAACATGAAGTGTCCCGTATAATTATAAGCATATCAGTTACGCAAGATAACAACTAGCATAGATAACTAGCTAGCTAGCTAACCAGACTGCCTAGAAAACTAGCTAGCTACAGTAGCTAACAAGACTGCCTAGCTAACTAGCTAGGTAGCTCACAAGACTAGCTAGCCAAGTGAGCTTGTTTGCAGCCCTGCCAGCAAGCTAGCTAACGAACACAAAATATTGCTAATCTACAACAAATCAGTCTTAGTATCATTATAAAGTTGCCTTAATTTTGAAAGAAGCTAGCCATATTACCTTTTCCCCTCTAGGCTTAAGCTTTCTGTCTGAATGTGTTTGAATGTGACTCGACAGCTTGTCGTTCCTTGCATGAGATTGGCTCTGGTCTTTGGGGCTGAATGCATCCTGGAAGACAGGGCTGCCTGTCAGGCGCTGTTCGGGGCTTAAATGCCCCACTAGCGCTGAGAACTACCGGTAGGGCTACATACAGTAGATCTACTCACGACCTGTAGTGGCTCATTGAAGGAAACAAGACATTCAGACGCAGTAGTGTACTACAGATGGCCGTACCTGGGTAAACCTACATTGATTGATGTAAAACCACATAGTCAGTTCCAAAATAATTTGTACCCTTGATAAAGATGAGCAAAAAAAATACAGAATAAAATAAATACTAAGCTATATTATTATATGCTAAATATATATACTTTTACACTAATAGAATTGCTCAGAGAAAGGGATTTTGGTATATAAATCTCTCAAAGAGATTTAAATATTCCAGCATCCTCCCCTTGCGAGGAAGACGACACTAAGCCTTTTTATGAGCTGTTTATGTTTAATGAGATTAGAGAACACATTGGGATCTTAAACCAGATTTCCTCCATACAGATTCTTTCCATATCCTTCGGTCTGTCCTCATGAACTGCCCTCTTCAATTCAAACCACAGGTTTTCAATGGGGTTCAAGTCCGGAGTCTGAGATGTTGATTTGTGTGGTCAATGAACTATATCTTTGTCAATCATCTGACCATAGTACCATTCCAATCCAAGTGCCTGTGCCATTTAGCAAACTTCAGGCGCTGCTATGATCAGATGACTTGAAAATAGAGCTATTTGGCCACGCCCACCAGCGATGGTGCTTGGTGTCAAAAAACAGAGGCATGGGGCCTTCCAGGTGGTGCAGTGGACTAGGGCACTGTGGACTAGGGCACTGCATCGCAGCGCTAGCTGTGCCACCAGAGACCCTGGGTTCGCTCCCAGGCTCCGTCACAGCCGGCTGAAACCGGGAGGTCTGTGGGGCGATGCACAATTGGCCTAGCATCGTCCGGGTTAGGGAAGGTAGGTAGGGATATCCTTGTCTCATTGCGCACTAGCGTCTCCTGTGGCGGGCCGGGCGCAGTGCACGCTAACCAGGTTGCCAGGTGCACAGTGTTTCCTCTGACACATTGGTGCGGCTGGCTTCTGGGTTGGATGCGCACTGTGTTAAAGAAGCAGTGCAGCTTGGTTGGTGTTGTGTATCGGAGGATGCATGACTCTCAACCTTCGTCTCTCCCGAGCCCATACAGGAGTTGTAGCGATGGGACAAGATAGTAGCTAGGAACAATTGGACACCACGAAAGGGGGGTAAAGTAAAAAAATAAAAAACAGAGGCAGAACATAACCTACTGTAAAATATGGAGCTTTGATGTTATGAGGCTATTTTGCTTCCACTGGTCCTCGGGCCCTTGTTAAGTGAACAATAACATCATGAACCATGGTCCTCGGGCCCTTGTTAAGTGAACAATAACATCATGAACCATGGTCCTCGGGCCCTTGTTAAGGAACAATAACATCATGAACCATGGTCCTCGGGCCCTTGTTAAGGAACAATAACATCATGAACCATGGTCCTTGGGCCCTTGTTAAGGAACAATAACATCATGAACCATGGTCCTCGGGCCCTTGTTGAGGAACAATAACATCATGAACCATGGTCCTCGGGCCCTTGTTAAGGAACAATAACATCATGAACCATGGTCCTCGGGCCCTTGTTAAGGAACAATAACATCATGAACCATGGTCCTCGGGCCCTTGTTAAGGAACAATAACATCATGAACCATGGTCCTCGGGCCCTTGTTGAGGAACAATAACATCATGAACCATGGTCCTCGGGCCCTTGTTAAGGAACAATAACATCATGAACCATGGTCCTCGGGCCCTTGTTAAGGAATAATAACATCATGAACTCTACCAAGTACCAGGAATTTTTTGCCAAAAACCTGGTTGCCTCTGCCAGGAGGCTGAAACTTGGCCAAGAGTGTATCTTCCAGCAAGACAATAACACATAAAGATCCAGAAAGAAATGGTTCGTTGACCCCAAAATCAACATTTTGCAATGGCCATCTCAATCTCCGAACTTGAACCCCATTGAAAACCAGTGGTTTGAATTGAAGAGGGCAGTTCATGAGGACAGAAGGATATCAAGGATCTGGAAAGATTCTGTATGGAGGAAATCTGGTCTAAGATCCCAATGTGTTCTCCAATTACATAAAACATTTGAGAAAAAGGCTCGTGTCGTTATCCTCCCGTCTTTTAGAGAACTTTTTTGTGTTACTTGTTAAACGAAATCTATTTAGCTGAGGAATGTATTAGTATAAAATAATATAATTGTTATATATTTTTTTGCCACATACAATATAGCTCAGTATTTATCAAGGGTGCCAATAATTTTGGACCTGACTCTATATGAATGTGTGATATATAGTACCACCTAGTCTGTTTAATCATTGTGAAAAGGCATGAGAAACATCACAAACAAAACTATTCCGAAAAATCCAAATTGTATATTATTTTATTCTGGAAGAATTCTAAAATTTATTTTTTTAGAAACTTAGGGACGGTTTTCAGTGTTATACAATTAATCTTTTAATAAAATATTATTTTCAATATTGCTTTGGGTTGCTTTTAAAATGGATACCTGAAATTATCTATTTACAACATTTTATTAGAATTGTGTTTTCAACAGAGTATTTTTTTTTACACCCCATTCCACTCTCTTAAACCGGACGTTCCTCGTACCCCCCCCCCAAAAACACACATTGTTGACATTAATAATAATTTGTTCTTTGTACAAAATACATCTGTTTTACAACTCGAATCAAGTTTCATCTTCGTATCAATTACATTGTGGGAGTATATACAGAGGGAAGTGGGACTCGTGTCATGTGATTTGGTGTGGCGCTTCGAGCATCTCCATGAGAAAGGTGTCTATGGGCGTGTCTCCTATCAGCTTGAAGAAAAACAGGTGCTCCAAACACTTGAGGCCTATGGAGCGCAGGGCGGGGAGACGCAGCAACAGTTTAGCAAACCTAGGAGGAGGGAGAGTCACAAGAAACAAAGATTAAACCTGGCTATGACCATGTCGTAATATCATCATTATTATGTCATAATATCATCATTATTATGTCGTAATATCATCATTATTATGTCATAATATCATCATTATTATGTCATAATATCATCATTATTATGTCATAATATCATCATTATTATGTCATAATATCATCATTATTATGTCACAATATTCTTTCTTTGCTCATTGTCCTCTTTTCAAGGAATGGCTCACTTTCCTGTACCTTTTTCCTCATGACCACAGATAAGTGAGAGTGCCCGATAGGTGTCCACAATATTAAAAGGAAAACAATTTCTTTAAAATAAGTGGTTAATTCCAATGAGACAAGGGCAGTGATCAGATTGTATTGGGATGTGTTCGGTCTGTCGCAGCGTTGTGGTCAATTACAATCAGATTGTATTGGGATGTGTCCCGTCTGTAGCAAGGTTGGGGTCAATTACAATCAGATTGTATTGGGATGTGTCCCGTCTGTAGCAAGGTTGGGGTCAATTACAATCAGATTGTATTGGGATGTGTCCCGTCTGTAGCAAGGTTGGGGTCAATTACAATCAGATTGTATTGGGATGTGTTCGGTCTGTAGCAAGGTTGGGGTCAATTACAATCAGATTGTATTGGGATGTGTTCGGTCTGTAGCAAGGGTGGGGTCAATTACAATCAGATTGTATTGGGATGTGTTCGGTCTGTAGCAAGGTTGGGGCCAATTACAATCAGATTGTATTGGGATGTGTCCCGTCTGTAGCAAGGTTGGGGTCAATTACAATTGAAGTCAGTCAATTTAGGAAGTGATTTTTGTATTTGAAAAAGTTTGACATAAATAGCTTTTCCTTTAAAAACTTATTGAGAAGCTTATTGAGAAGCTTATTGAGAAGTCAATTATTGAATTGGAATGTCAGTTTACTTCTTGAATTGACCCCAACCCGGTCTGTATGAACGGTGAATACTGTACCTGCCGGGTTGGTCTGGGTACTTGGCTTTGGTGTAGGACTCCAGCGAGGCGTAGACCTTCTCCCTCAGCCCTTCCACCTCTGGTGAATTTGACAGGCCTTTTGCATCTGCAACAACAGAACATTTAGAGTCAGTCCGGTGCCTTTATATATTCACCTTCTCTCAGAAACGGACTGGCCATAGGTCAGTTCAGCCAGATGGGCTGGTCCATCTTTAGGCCTGTGAGCCTGTCTAAATCGAGATTTTTTTTGTTGCATTATCATTATTTGGCTAATAATGAGGGCCTGTAGTAAAAAAAAACAAATGGCTGTTGTGTGTGTGGGGGTAGTTATCTATTGTGGCTTCCTTGTCATGGTCATGTCCGCTAACATGAAGACCGCACAGCCCAGACCACAAGGTCACATCTACAACCTCATTCCTTACCTCATACGCCACACAGAAAAGTCCTTTAACAAACCACTATCATAACTGTTGGTGTAACTAAGTAGACAGAGGTGTAATGCCCATAGGGGCCACAGGGGCACGTGCCCCCTCACATTAAAAATAAATATATATTTGATTGAGTTTTTTCTCTCTGTAATACTGCTAGCCACTTATAAATGTTATGACGTCGGCTTTAACTTCAGCCCAGATCAGTTCCCAATCTCCCAACCTCATAACTAGATACCAAAAAAAACTATTTCAGATCTATCAATCAAGTTAGAGTAGCTAGCTTGTCTAACTATCTTAGCTGACATGCCTGCTGGCAAGGTTGGTAGAAAAGCAAGCAATAACTAAATGTACTGAATAAGACGCACATTTAGTTTCTTAAGGAAAAATAACCATCAGTCAGGAGGATACAGACAGCTCAAGAAGTATGCTTAGATATGCACATACTGATGGCTCTAGATTGCAGGAAAAAGCTGAATCAGGTGTTTGAAAAAAATCTAAATTCTCCAACTTAGCCATCCTCACATACTTTGTGCCCCTTCAGATTTTTTGGGGGGGTGCTTGACCCTTCAAGCACTGACCTGGGTTGAAGAGGACGATGGCTCGTAGGCAGCCCAGCTCTGTCTTGTCCATCTGCATGTCTTTCATCTTAGACACCAACTCTGTCAGGACTCTGTCAAAGATGGAGCCCACTCCGGCACTGTGAGCACTACTTCTCTGGACGTGGAGACCCGTGGCCAATAGGATTCCGTCTTTCACCGTGACAGAGCGGTGTGAGAAGGACGCGATGAGGAGCTCGTTCCAGCCTGAACATAAAACAGACAAACACACAGGGATCTTTACTTGGCAACTAAAGTCACAGCATGTGAATGCTAGTGTTTATCTACTGTTCTCTCTTCATTTCTCTATTTCTATCCCTCCCACTTCTCTATCTTCAAATATTTCCTATTCTCTTCATGCGTCTCTGTCTCTCTGTCTCTCTCTTTCGGTTTCCGATCAGGCTATTAAAACGTCTTCAGCTCATTAGTGATGTGGTGTGATATTTCCTCTCCTGCATTTAGGGTTAGTGTTTGAAATATCCCACCAGCAGAGGTCAGCATTGGGGTGTTTTTCAAAGAGTCACTGTTGGCAATATGTTCATTGTAGATGACGGGAAACTGGTTTATGCAAAGACCAGGTCAGGTTGAATTTTGTTATAGGATGCAACATCAATATGAGAGAAAAAGGTGGCGCTGATGGAGACTGTTCTCAACATGTCAACAATGGGATAGGATGGAGACTGTTCTCAACATGTCAACTATGGGATAGGATGGAGACTGTTCTCAACATGTCAACTATGGGATAGGATGGAGACTGTTCTCAACATGTCAACTATGGGATAGGATGGAGACTGTTCTCAACATGTCAACTATGGGATAGGATGGAGACGGTTCTTAACATGTCAGCTATGGGATAGGCTGGAGACTGTTCTCAACATGTCAACTATGGGATAGGATGGAGACTGTTCTCAACATGTCAACTATGGGATAGGATGGAGACTGTTCTTAACATGTCAACTATGGGATAGGATGGAGACTATGAAGAGCTCAATACAAAAGTGGTCCGACGAAGCGGATGCTAAGCTACAATACTTTTGCGCTAGCACAGACTGGAACATGTTCTGGGATTCATCCGATAGCATTGAGGAGTTTACCCCATAAGTCACCGGCTTCATAAATAAGTGCATCGACAACGTCGTCCCCACAGTGACCGTACGTACATAACCCAACCAGAAGCCACGGATTACAAGCAACATCCGCACTGAGCTAAAAGTTAGAGCTGCCGCTTTCAAGGAGCTGTGTGGGATCTTTTATTTCAGCTCATGAAACATGGGACCAACATTTTACATGTTGCGTTTATATTTTTGTTCAGTGTAGTTAACCAATTAGGTCCCTGGACTATCTGCATTGACCCGTTTCCACTAACTCTATTGACCACATACACTGCTGATACTGTTTATTATCTATCCTGTTGCCTCGTCACTTTACCTACAGTACCAGTCAAAGGTTTGGACATACCTACTCATTTCTTTTCTTTTACTATGTTCAACATTTATTTTCTACATTGTAGAATAATAGTGAAGACATCAAAACTATAAAATAACACATATGGAATCATGTAGTAACCAAAAAAGTGTTAATCAAATCAAAATATATTTAAGATTCTTCAAAGTAGCCACCCTTTTGCCTTGATGACATCTTTGGCACACCCTTGGCATTCTCTCAACCAGCTTCATGAGGATTTGTTTTTACACCTTTATTCAACTAGGCCAGTCAGTTAAGAACACATTCTTATTTACAATGACGGTCTAGGAACAGTGTGTGAACTGCCTTGTTCAGGAGCAGAACAACATAATGTACCTTGTCAGCTAGGGGATTCGATCTTGCAACCTTTCGGTTACTGGTCCAACGCTCTAACCACTAGGATACCTGCCGCCCCTCCACTCTAACCACTAGGCTACCTGCCGCCCCTCCACTCTAACCACTAGGCTACCTGCCGCCCCTCCACTCTAACCACTAGGATACCTGCCGCCCCTCCACTCTAACCACTAGGTTACCTGCCGCCCCTCCACTCTAACCACTATGATACATGCCGCCCCTCCACTCTAACCACTCGGTTACCTGCCGCCCCTCCACTCTAACCACTAGGATACCTGCCGCCCCTCCACTCTAATCACAAGGTTACCTGCCGCCCCTCCACTCTAACCACTAGGATACCTGCCGCCCCTCCACTCTAACCACTAGGATACCTGCCGCCCCTCCACTCTAACCACTAGGATACCTGCCGCCCCTCCACTCTAACCACTAGGATACCTGCCGCCCCTCCACTCTAACCACTAGGATACCTGCCGCCCCTCCACTCTAACCACTAGGATACCTGCCGCCCCTCCACTCTAACCACTAGGCTACCTGCCGCCCCTACACTCTAACCACTAGGATACCTGCCGCCCCTACACTCTAACCACTAGGCTACCTGCCGCCCCTACACTCTAACCACTAGGATACCTGCCGCCCCTCCACTCTAACCACTAGGCTACCTGCCGCCCCTCCACTCTAACCACTAGGCTACCTGCCGCCACTACACCCTAACCACTAGGATACCTGCCGCCCCTCCACTTTAACCACTAGGCTACCTGCCGCCCCTCCACTCTAACCACTAGGCTACCTGCCGCCCCTCCACTCTAACCACTAGGCTACCTGCCGCCCCTCCACTCTAACCACTAGGCTACCTGCCGCCCCTCCACTCTAACCACTAGGCTACCTGCCGCCACTACACCCTAACCACTAGGATACCTGCCGCCCCTCCACTCTAACCACTAGGCTACCTGCCGCCACTACACCCTAACCACTAGGCTACCTGCCGCCCCTCCACTCTAACCACTAGGCTACCTGCAGCCACTACACCCTAACCACTAGGCTACCTGCCGCCCCTCCACTTTAACCACTAGGATACCTGCCGCCCCTCCACTTTAACCACTAGGATACCTGCCGCCCCACAATGCTAATTCCAACTAACAGAAATATAAAAAGAAATGATGATAAGTAGGTGTTCTGTACCTGCTCGTAGTAGAATAACCTGGTCGTCTAAGGGCAGCTCTGAGAAGTGAGGAATCCTCTTGGCCCACTCCACCAGGGTGAACAGCTGTTTGTCTGCTGCCTGGCAGATGTTGGTGACTGGGTCATTTGTCTGGACAGAAGATACAGAGAGTGTAAGATACAACACACACACACACGTTCCATATTTTGTATTAACATTAAATGGATCTCATTTACAGGAGGGAGATGCTCTCTCATTTACAGGAAGGAGGTTCTCTCTCATTTACAGGAGGGAGATGCTCTCTTATTTACAGGAGGGAGATGCTCTCTCATTTACAGGAGGGCGATGCTCTCTCAATTACAGGAGGGAGATGCTCTCTTATTTACAGGAGGGCGATGCTCTCTCAATTACAAGAGGGGTGCTTTCTCAATTACAGAAGGGAGATGCTCTCTCATTTACAGGAGGGGTGCTCTCTCATTTACAGGAGGGCGATGCTCTCTCATTTACAAGAGGGGTGCTCTCTCAATTACAGGAGGGCGATGCTCTCTCAATTACAGGAGGGTGATGCTCTCTCATTTACAAGAGGGGTGCTCTCTCAATTACAGGAGGGAGATGCTCTCTCATTTACAGGAGGGCGATGCTCTCTCAATTACAAGAGGGGTGCTTTCTTAATTACAGGAGGGCGATGCTCTCTCATTTACAGGAGGGGTGCTCTCTCAATTACAGGAGGGAGATGCTCTCTCATTTACAGGAGGGGTGCTCTCTCAATTACAGGAGGGATGCTCTCTCATTTACAGGAGGGCGATGCTCTCTCATTTACAAGAGGGGTGCTCTCTCAATTACAGGAGGGAGATGCTCTCTTATTTACAGGAGGTCGATGCTCTCTCAATTACAAGAGGGGTGCTTTCTCAATTACAGGAGGGAGATGCTCTCTCATTTACAGGAGGGGTGCTCTCTCAATTACAGGAGGGAGATGCTCTCTCATTTACAGGAGGGAGATGCTCTCTCATTTACAAGAGGGGTGCTCTCTCAATTACAGGAGGGGTGCTCTCTCAATTACAGGAGGGAGATGCTCTCTCATTTACAGGAGGGAGGTTCTCTCTCATTTACAGGAGGGCGATGCTCTCTCATTTACAGGAGGGAGGTGCTCTCTCATTTACAGGAAGGAGGTTCTCTCTCATTTACAGGAGGGAGATGCTCTCTCATTTACAGGAGGGAGATGCTCTCTCATTTACAGGAGGGAGATGCTCTCTCATTTACAGGAGGGAGATGCTCTCTCATTTACAGGAGGGAGATGCTCTCTCATTTCCAGTCCGTTAAAATAACATCAAATTGATCAGAAAAACAGTGTAGACATTTTAATGTTGTAAATGACTATTGTAGCTGGAGACGGATGATTTTTTTATGGAATATCTACATAGGCGTACAGAGCCCCATTATCAGCAACCATCACTCCTGTGTTCCAATGGCACGTTGTGTTATCTAATCCAAGTTTATCATTTTAAAAGGCTAATTGATCATTAGAAAACCCTTTTGCTATTATGTTAGCATGGCTGAAAACTGTTGTTCTGATTAAAGAAGCAATAGAACTGGCCTTCTTTAGACTAGTTGAGTATCTGGAGCATCAGCATTTGTGGGCGGTAAATGAGTTAATAGACCAATAAGAAAGAGAGTTCCAAACCTCTCTGCCAATAACAGCTAGTTTTCAGTTTTCCCTCTCATCATTCCGAACACTCCCAGATAGTCTTAGCAAAATTCTTGCTTGAGAAAAAGCTATTTGAAGCAGTCACAGTAAGGTACTTAATTGTTAACCAGAAATTATTTGATAATGAGATAAAAACAGCTGCCTTGCACCTTTAAGAAACACCTCTCTATGTCATCCTTACCGAGTTGCCAGGGCCTTCGTCTGCTGATGTCTCTGTCTTGGGTTCCACGGCAAGCTCTGCGTCCAGAATCTTATCGACGGGCATCTCCTCATTAAAACTACTGGTGGACTCCACCTCGTTCTCCCCCCGCTCCCTCCCCCGCTGCCTCTCCTCCTGCACCGCTGCATGGAGTCACAGGACCAATGTTAGAGGTTTCTGTAAGTGAACTTAACAGATCACATCCACAAGCATGACACTCGTGGTGCAACAAACACACCAGACAATCCACAACAATGAAAGATTTATTCCAATCGATCAGACATTCCACAACCATTCCAAATGGAAGCAGAACAGAGAAACATATTGGACACATTTACCACGCAAGAGCACAACACAGCTTGTTGAGTCCACATGGTCTCACTCACACAGAACTAACTACCCTACGCCTCCACTTCTTTCTCACATCTCTCTCCAGATGAAATCCTGCGATTTAGTGAGGTCTGACCTCCCATCAACCTGCCCACTCGACCCCCATCCCCTCCTCCCTTCTCCAGACCATCTCTGGAGACCTTCTCACTTCCCTCATCAACTCATCTCTGACCACTGGCTGTGTTCCATCCTCATCAACTCATCCCTGACCACTGGCTGTGTTCCATCCTCATCAACTCATCCCTGACCACTGGCTGTGTTCCATCCTCATCAACTCATCCCTGACCACTGGCTGTGTTCCATCCTCATCAACTCATCCCTGACCACTGGCTGTGTTCCATCCTCATCAACTCATCCCTGACCACTGGCTGTGTTCCATCCTCATCAACTCATCCCTGACCACTGGCTGTGTTCCATCCTCATCAACTCATCCCTGACCACTGGCTGCGTCCCCTCTGACTTCAAAATGGCCTGAGTCATTTCCCTCCTCAAGAAACCAACACTCGACTCATCTGATGTCAAAAACTACAGACCTGTATCCCTTCTTTTCTTTCCAAAACACTTGAGCGTTCTGTCTCTGGTCAACTCTCTCGTTATCTCTGTGGCACCATCGCAGAGCATGTTGCGGGGGGCTAGGGTCAGTCTGTTATATCTTGTGTAATTCTCCTGTCTTATCTGGTGTCATGTGTGAATTTAAGTATGCTCCCTCTAATTCTCTCTCTCTCTCCCTCCCGTCCCGGAGGACCTGAGCCCTAGGATCATGCCTCAGGACTACCTGGCCTGATGACTCCTGGCTGTCCCCAGTCCACCTGGTCGTGCTGCTGATCCAGTTTCAAATGTTCTGCCTGCGGCTATGGAACCTTGACCTGTTCACAGGACACGATACCTTGTCCTGGACCTGCTGTTTTCAACTCTCTCTCTCTCTACCACACCTGCTGTCTCGACCTCTGAATGCTCGGCTATGAAAACCCAACTGACATTTACTCGGCGCAGGTCTTGACTACTGCAACTCGCTGTTGGCTGGACTCCCCACTTGTGACATCAAACCCCTGCACTTATCCAGAACGCTGCAGCCCGTCTGGTTTTCAATCTTCTCAAGTCACCCAGCTCCATCGCACTCTCTACTGGCTTCCAGTCGGAGCTCACATCAACTACAAGACCATGGTTCTTACCTACGGAACAGCAAGAGGAACTGCCCCTCCATACCTTCAGGCTATGCTCAAACCCTACACCCCAGCCACAGCACTCCACCTCAAGTCTCTTGGTCCTCCCACCCCTACGGGAGGGCAACTCCCTCTCAGCCCAGTCCAAGCTCTGCTCTGTCCTGGCACCCCAATGGTGGAACCAGTTTCCCCCCTGAAGTTAGCACAGCAGAGTCCCTGCCCCTCTTCCCGAAAATATCTGAAACTCTTCAAACAGTATCTTAAATAATCCCCCCCCCCCCACACCTGAACCAGCACTTGAACCCCTTCTTTCTAGCTCTGACTCTATTACTCTACTGAGGGAAAAGGTCATTTCTAGTCCTGTGATATGTGGTTGTCCCACCTAGCTATCTGAAGATGAATGTACTGACTGTGATATGTGGTTGTCTCACCTAGCTATCTGAAGATGAATACTGTAAGTCTCTCTGGATAAGAGCCTCTGCGAAATGACTCAAATGTAAAATGTAAACATACCACACATACCAACACACTACCCAGACATTACAGATCCACCCCAACACACTACCCAGACATTACAGATCCACCCCCAACACACCCACAATACATTACATATCCACCCCCAACACACTACCCAGACATTACAGATCCACCCCAACACACTACCCAGACATTACAGATCCACCCCAACACACTACCCAGACATTACAGATCCACCCCAACACACTCACAATACATTACAGATCCACCCCAACACACTACCCAGACATTACAGATCCACCCCAACACACTACCCAGACATTACAGATCCACCCCAACACACTACCCAGACATTACAGATCCACCCCAACACACTACCCAGACATTACAGATCCACCCCAACACACTACCCAGACATTACAGATCCACCCCAACACACTACCCAGACATTACAGATCCACCCCAACACACTACCCAGACATTACAGATCCACCCCAACACACTACCCAGACATTACAGACCCACCCCCAACACACTACCCAGACTATCCTTCCCTCTCTACACGCAGACACAACCTCCCTCCTTCCCTCTCTACACGCAGACACAACCTCCCTCCTTCCCTCTCTACACGCAGACACAACCTCCCTCCTTCCCTCTCTACACGCAGACACAACCTCCCTCCTTCCCTCTCTACACGCAGACACAACCTCCCTCCTTCCCTCTCTACATGCAGACACAACCACCCTCCTTCCCTCTCTACACGCAGACACAACCTCCCTCCTTCCCTCTCTACACGCAGACACAACCTCCCTCCTTCCCTCTCTACATGCAGACACAACCTCCCTCCTTCCCTCTCTACAAGCAGACACAACCTCCCTCCTTCCCTCTCTACACGCAGACACAACCTCCCTCCTTCCCTCTCTACACGCAGACACAACCTCCCTCCTTCCCTCTCTACACGCAGACACAACCTCCCTGCTTCCCTCTCTACACGCAGACACAACCACCCTCCTTCCCTCTCTACACGCAGACACAACCTCCCTCCTTCCCTCTCTACAGGCAGACACAACCTCCCTCCTTCCCTCTCTACACGCAGACACAACCTCCCTCCTTCCCTCTCTACACGCAGATACAACCTCCCCCCTTCCCTCTCTACACGCAGACACAACCTCCCTCCTTCCCTCTCTACACGCAGACACAACCTCCCTCCTTCCCTCTCTACACGCAGACACAACCTCCCTCCTTCCCTCTCTACACGCAGACACAACCTCCCTCCTTCCCTCTCTACACACAGACACAACCTCCCTCCTTCACTCTCTACACACACACACAACATCCCTCCTCCTCTCTCTCCCTCTCTACACCACTTACACACACCTTCTCTCTTCATGCCCATGGCTAGGCACTTCTGGTAGCGACAGTATTGACAGCGGTTGCGCTGTCGTTTGTCTATCAGGCACTCCTTGCTGTCTCGACACGTATAGGTGAGGTCTTTCCGGATGGTTCTCTTGAAGAAGCCTTTGCAGCCTTCACAGCTGTACACGCCATAGTGCTTCCCTGGGTAGGCAACATCCAAAACATCAGCTTCACTGCGTTACCTGAGAAACTGCTCCATATAATCGTAATACTGTTAATCAATGTCATAGTCCGTGGTTATTGGATGAGGACTGGGAGAAGCAAAATCAGCAATGAGGTAATTCACAAAATCTCAAATAAATTGGAATAAACCTCCGCAATAGCAAAAACAACAGTGGAGTTGCTGCCTCCTGTATAGGAGGCTGTGCTAGGGTCTTATTGCTGCTACAGGAGGCTGTGCTAGGGTCTTATTGCTGCTACAGGAGGCTGTGCTAGGGTCTTATTGCTGCTACAGGAGGCTGTGCTAGGGTCTTATTGCTGCTACAGGAGGCTGTGCTAGGGTCTTATTGCTGCTACAGGAGGCTGTGCTAGGGTCTTATTGCTGCTACAGGAGGCTGTGCTAGGGTCTTATTGCTGCTACAGGAGGCTGTGCTAGGGTCTTATTGCTGCTACAGGAGGCTGTGCTAGGGTCTTATTGCTGCTACAGGAGGCTGTGCTAGGGTCTTATTGCTGCTACAGGGGGCTGTGCTAGGGTCTTATTGCTGCTACAGGAGGCTGTGCTAGGGTCTTATTGCTGCTACAGGAGGCTGTGCTAGGGTCGTATTGCTGCTACAGGAGGCTGTGCTAGGGTCTTATTGCTGCTACAGGAGGCTGTGCTAGGGTCTTATTGCTGCTACAGGAGGCTGTGCTAGGGTCGTATTGCTGCTACAGGAGGCTGTGCTAGGGTCTTATTGCTGCTACAGGAGGCTGTGCTAGGGTCTTATTGCTGCTACAGGAGGCTGTGCTAGGGTCTTATTGCTGCTACAGGAGGCTGTGCTAGGGTCTTATTGCTGCTACAGGAGGCTGTGCTAGGGTCTTATTGCTGCTACAGGGGGCTGTGCTAGGGTCTTATTGCTGCTACAGGAGGCTGTGCTAGGGTCTTATTGCTGCTACAGGAGGCTGTGCTAGGGTCGTATTGCTGCTACAGGAGGCTGTGCTAGGGTCTTATTGCTGCTACAGGAGGCTGTGCTAGGGTCTTATTGCTGCTACAGGAGGCTGTGCTAGGGTCGTATTGCTGCTACAGGAGGCTGTGCTAGGGTCGTATTGCTGCTACAGGAGGCTGTGCTAGGGCCTTATTGCTGCTACAGGAGGCTGTGCTAGGGTCTTATTGCTGCTACAGGAGGCTGGGCTAGGGTCTTATTGCTGCTACAGGAGGCTGTGCTAGGGTCTTATTGCTGCTACAGGAGGCTGTGCTAGGGCCCTATTGCTGCTAAAGGGGGCTGGGCTAGGGTCTTATTGCTGCTACAGGGGGCTGGGCTAGGGTCTTATTGCTGCTACAGGAGGCTGGGCTAGGGCCCTATTGCTGCTACAGAGGGCTGGGCTAGGGTCTTATTGCTACTACAGGAGGCTGTGCTAGGGTCTTATTGCTGCTACAGGAGGCTGTGCTAGGGCCCTATTGCTGCTACAGGAGGCTGTGCTAGGGTCTTATTGCTGATACAGGAGGCTGTGCTAGGGCCCTATTGCTGCTACAGGAGGCTGGGCTAGGGCCCTATTGCTGCTACAGGAGGCTGTGCTAGGGTCTTATTGCTGCTACAGGAGGCTGTGCTAGGGTCTTATTGCTGCTACAGGAGGCTGTGCTAGGGCCCTATTGCTGCTAAAGGGGGCTGGGCTAGGGTCTTATTGCTGCTACAGGGGGCTGGGCTAGGGTCTTATTGCTGCTACAGGAGGCTGGGCTAGGGCCCTATTGCTGCTACAGAGGGCTGGGCTAGGGTCTTATTGCTACTACAGGAGGCTGGGCTAGGGTCTTACTGTTGCTACAGGAGGCTGGGCTAGGGTCTTATTGCTGCTACAGGAGGCTGGGCTAGGGTCTTATTGCTGCTACAGGGGCTGGGCTAGGGTCTTATTGGTGCTACAGGAGGCTGGGCTAGGGCCCAATTGCTGCTACAGAGGGCTGGGCTAGGGTCTTATTGCTACTACAGGAGGCTGTGCTAGGGTCTTATTGCTGCTACAGGAGGCTGTGCTAGGGCCCTATTGCTGCTACAGGAGGCTGTGCTAGGGTCTTATTGCTGATACAGGAGGCTGTGCTAGGGCCCTATTGCTGCTACAGGAGGCTGGGCTAGGGCCCTATTGCTGCTACAGGAGGCTGTGCTAGGGTCTTATTGCTGCTACAGGAGGCTGTGCTAGGGTCGTATTGCTGCTACAGGAGGCTGGGCTAGGGCCCTATTGTTGCTACAGGAGGCTGTGCTAGGGTCTTATTGCTGCTACAGGATGCTGTGCTAGGGCCCTATTGCTGCTACAGGAGGCTGTGCTAGGGCCCTATTGCTTCTACAGAGGGCTGGGCTAGGGTCTTATTGCTACTACAGGAGGCTGTGCTAGGGTCTTATTGCTGCTACAGGAGGCTGTGCTAGGGCCCTATTGCTGCTACAGGAGGCTGTGCTAGGGTCTTATTGCTGATACAGGAGGCTGTGCTAGGGCCCTATTGCTGCTACAGGAGGCTGGGCTAGGGCCCTATTGCTGCTACAGGAGGCTGTGCTAGGGTCTTATTGCTGCTACAGGAGGCTGTGCTAGGGTCGTATTGCTGCTACAGGAGGCTGGGCTAGGGCCCTATTGTTGCTACAGGAGGCTGTGCTAGGGTCTTATTGCTGCTACAGGATGCTGTGCTAGGGCCCTATTGCTGCTACAGGAGGCTGTGCTAGGGCCCTATTGCTTCTACAGAGAGCTGGGCTAGGGTCTTATTGCTGCTACAGGAGGCTGTGCTAGGGTCTTATTGCTGCTACAGGAGGCTGTGCTAGGGTCTTATTGCTGCTACAGGAGGCTGTGCTAGGGTCTCATTGCTGCTACAGGAGGATGTGCTAGGGTCTTATTGCTGCTACAGGAGGCTGGGCTAGGGCCTTATTTCTGCTACAGGAGGCTGTGCTAGGGTCTTATTGCTGCTACAGGAGGCTGTGCTAGGGCCCTATTGCTGCTACAGAGGGCTGGGCTAGGGCCCTATTGCTGCTACAGGGGGCTGGGCTAGGGTCTTATTGCTGCTACAGGAGGCTGGGCTAGGGCCCTATTGCTGCTACAGAGGGCTGGGCTAGGGCCCTATTGCTGCTACAGGGGGCTGTGCTAGGGTCTTATTGCTGCTACAGGAGGCTGTGCTAGGACCCTATTGCTGCTACAGGGGGCTGGGCTAGGGTCTTATTGCTGCTACAGGAGGCTGGGCTAGGGCCCTATTGCTGCTACAGAGGGCTGGGCTAGGGCCTTATTTCTGCTACAGGAGGCTGTGCTAGGGTCTTATTGCTGCTACAGGAGGCTGTGCTAGGGCCCTATTGCTGCTACAGAGGGCTGGGCTAGGGCCCTATTGCTGCTACAGGGGGCTGGGCTAGGGTCTTATTGCTGCTACAGGAGGCTGGGCTAGGGCCCTATTGCTGCTACAGAGGGCTGGGCTAGGGCCCTATTGCTGCTACAGGGAGCTGTGCTAGGGTCTTATTGCTGCTACAGGGGGCTGGGCTAGGGTCTTATTACTGCTACAGTGGGCTGGGCTAGGGCCCAGTGGGGAGGTGTGGCCCTATTGCTGCTACAGAGGGCTGGGCTAGGGCCCAGTGGGGAGGTGTGGCCCTATTGCTGCTACAGGGGGCTGGGCTAGGGCCCAGTGGGGAGGTGTGGCCCTATTGCTGCTACAGGGGGCTGGGCTAGGGCCCAGTGGGGAGGTGTGGCCCTATTGCTGCTACAGGGGGCTGGGCTAGGGCCCAGTGGGGAGGTGTGGCCTATTGCTGCTACAGGGGGCTGGGCTAGGGCCCAGTGGGGAGGTGTGGCCCTATTGCTGCTACAGGGGGCTGGGCTAGGGCCCAGTGGGGAGGTGTGGCCCTGTTTCTTACCTGATGATCGGTCTCCACAGATGGCACATACGTGTTTGGACATGCCTCCAGGGCTGGTGCAGTTGTAGTTGATGTCCCCTAGATTCAGGAGACCCGGGGGAGGCTTGATGTCCTCAGAACTACTGACACTGTTCATCTGGAGCGAGGGAGGAAAGAGGAGCGGGGTGGGGGGAGAGATCAACGATGGGAGAGGGGGGGTAGAGATCAACGATGGGAGAGGGGGGGAGAGAGAGATCAACGATGGGAGAGGGGGGGGAGAGATCAACGATGGGAGAGGGGGGAGAGAGAGATCAACGATGGGAGAGGGGGGTAGAGAGAGATCAACGATGGGAGAGGGGGGGAGAGATCACGATGGGAGAGGGGGGGTAGAGAGATCAACGATGGGAGAGGGGGGGTAGAGAGAGATCAATGATGGGAGAGGGGGGGTAGAGAGAGATCAACGATGGGAGAGGGGGGGGAGAGATCAACGATGGGAGAGGGGGGGAGAGAGGTCAACGATGGGAGAGGGAGAGATCAACGATGGGAGAGGGGGGAGATCAACGATGGGAGAGGGGGGGTAGAGATCAACGATGGGAGAGGGGGGGGAGATCAACGATGGGAGGGGGGAGAGAGAGATCAACGATGGGAGAGGGGGAGAGAGATCAACGATGGGAGAGGGGGGAAAAAGAGATCAACGATGGGAGGGGGGGAGAGAGATCAAAGATGGGAGAGGGGGGAGATCAACGATGGGAGAGGGGGGGAGAGAGAGATCAACGATGGGAGAGGGGGGGAGATCAACGATGGGAGAGGGGGGGTAGAGAGAGATCAACGATGGGAGAGGGGGGGGCGAGAGAGATCAACGATGGGAGAGGGGGGGGGGGGAGATCAACGATGGGAGAGGGGGGAGAGAGATCAACGATGGGAGAGGGGGGGAGAGAGAGATCAACGATGGGAGGGGGGGGGGAGATCAACGATGGGAGAGGGGGGAGATCAACGATGGGAGAGGGGGGGGTAGAGATCAACGATGGGAGAGGGGGGTAGATCAACGATGGGAGAGGGGGGGAGAGAGAGTCAACGATGGGAGAGGGGGAGAGAGATCAACGATGGGAGAGGGGGGAAAAAGAGATCAACGATGGGAGGGGGGGGCAGAGAGATCAAAGATGGGAGAGGGGGAGATCAACGATGGGAGAGGGGGGGAGAGAGAGATCAATGATGGGAGAGGGGGGGAGAGAGATCAACAATGGGAGAGGGGGGGAGAGAGATCAACGATGGGAGAGGGGGGGAGAGAGATCAACGATGGGAGAGGGGGGGTAGAGAGAGATCAACGATGGGAGAGGGGGGGTAGAGAGAGATCAACGATGGGAGAGGGGGGGCGAGATCAACGATGGGAGAGGGGGGGAGAGATCAACGATGGGAGAGGGGGGAAAAAGAGATCAATGATGGGAGAGGGGGGGAGAGAGAGATCAAAGATGGGAGAGGGGGGAGATCAACGATGGGAGAGGGGGGAGAGAGAGATCAACGATGGGAGAGGGGGGAGAGAGATCAACGATGGGAGAGGGGGGAAAAAGAGATCAACGATGGGAGAGGGGGGGAGAGAGAGATCAAAGATGGAGAGGGGGGAGATCACGATGGGAGAGGGGGGAGAGAGAGATCAACGATGGGAGAGGGGGGGGAGAGAGATCAACGATGGGAGAGGGGGGGAGAGAGATCAACGATGGGAGAGGGGGGAGAGAGAGATCAACGATGGGAGAGGGGGGTAGAGAGAGATCAACGATGGGAGAGGGGTAGGTAGAGAGAGATCAACGATGGGAGAGGGGGGGAGAGAGAGATCAACGATGTGAGAGGGGGGAGAGATCAACGATGGGAGAGGGGAGAGAGAGATCAACGATGGGAGAGGGGGGGAGATCAACGATGGGAGAGGGGAGAGAGAGATCAATGATGGGAGAGGGGGGGAGAGATCAACGATGGGAGAGGGAGGGGGAGAGATCAACGATGGGAGAGGGGAGAGAGAGATCAACGATGGGAGAGGGGGGGGGAGATCAACGATGGGAGAGGGAGGGGGAGAGATCAATGATGGGAGAGGGGGGGTAGAGAGAGATCAACGATGGGAGAGGGAGGGGGAGAGATCAACGATGGGAGAGGGGGGAGAGAGAGATCAATGATGGAGAGGGGGGAGAGAGAGATCAACGATGGGAGAGGGAGGGTAGAGATCAACGATGGGAGAGGGGGGAGAGAGAGTAGAGTGGAGGAGAAGTTGGGAAAACGTGAGTGAGTGAGTCAGTCCTGTCTCTCTTTTTATTTCTCTAAAATCGTCCCCTTCTCCCTCTTTCCCCCTCTTCCTCTCTCCCCCTCTTTCTCTCTTCCTCCGTTCTCCACCCACATGTGTGGTATGAAAGTGGCTGAGGCAGCGATCACATGACTTGATCAAAGTGAGTGTCTGTGAGTTTAGTCATGCATGCTTCTAATGTTTGTTGACAGGGGTGGTTGACTGTGTGAGCTATGTGGGAGGAGAGCTGATGCTTGTCACGTTCACCAAGCTGCACTTCTCACTTTCCACCAGCAGAGAGAAGTGTAGGGTCACGTCAGCTTCAGGCCCGGGATTTTATGGGTTGAATATATTCATTTGTCAAAACAGTTCAGAGGTAAATGCTGATTAGAAGGAAATATATACTGGTTTTAGCAACTTGTGTTATAGTCCTTTCCCAGAGAGTTTCCTGAACAACTTGTGTTATAGTCCTTTCCCAGAGAGTTTCCTGAACAACTTGTGTTATAGTCCTTTCCCAGAGAGTTTCCTGAACAACTTGTGTTATAGTCCTTTCCCAGAGAGTTTCCTGAACAAACGTTGTCAAAATGATATATTTATTTATATTATATATTATTTATCCTTATCGTCTTTCTGCACTTTGCACTTCTTGTCTCCTGTCGACCACTGAGTTGGCAAAAATAGATACGATAACATGTGGTATGGAAATGTGTGCATGTCTATGAGTGTGCATGTGCTTGGGCTGGTGTGTGCATGTATATGAGTGAGCATGTACTTGGGCTGGTGTGTGCATGTATATGAGGGAGCATGTGCTTGAGCTGGTGTGTGCATGTATATGAGGGAGCATGTGCTTGAGCTGGTGTGTGCATGTATATGAGTGTGCATGTGCTTGGGCTGGTGTGTGCATGTATATGAGTGAGCATGTACTTGGGCTGGTGTGTGCATGTATATGAGTGAGCATGTACTTGGGCTGGTGTGTGCATGTATATGAGGGAGCATGTGCTTGAGCTGGTGTGTGCATGTATATGAGTGTGCATGTGCTTGGGCTGGTGTGTGCATGTATATGAGTGAGCATGTGCTTGGGCTGGTGTGTGCATGTATATGAGTGTGTATGTGCTTGGGCTGGTGTGTGCATGTATATGAGTGAGCATGTGCTTGGGCTGGTGTGTGCATGTATATTAGTGAGCATGTGTTTGGGCTGGTGTGTGCATGTATATGAGTGAGCATGTGCTTGGGCTGGTGTGTGCATGTCTTTGAGTGAGCATGTGCTTGGCCTGGTGTGTGCATGTATATGAGTGAGCATGTGCTTGGGCTGGTGTGTGCATGTCTTTGAGTGAGCATGTGCTTGGGCTGGTGTGTGCATGTCTTTGAGTGAGCATGTATATGACTGAGCATGTGCTTGGGCTGGTGTGTGCATGTATATGAGTGTGCATGTATATGAATGAGCATGTGCTTGGGCTGGTGTGTGCATGTATATGAGTGAGCATGTGCTTGGGCTGGTGTGTGCATGTATATGAGTGAGCATGTGCTTGGGCTGGTGTGTGCATGTATATGAGTGAGCATGTGCTTGGGCTGGTGTGTGCATGTATATGAGTATGCATGTGCTTGGGCTGGTGTGTGCATGTATATGAGTGAGCATGTGCTTGGGCTGGTGTGTGCATGTATATGAGTGAGCATGTGCTCGGGCTGGTGTGTGCATGTATATGAGTGAGCATGTGCTTGAGCTGGTGTGTGCATGTGCTTGGGCTGGTGTGTGCATGTATATGAGTGAGCATGTGCTTGGGCTGGTGTGTGCATGTATATGAGTGAGCATGTGCTTGGGCTGGTGTGTGCATGTATATGATTGTGCATGTATATGACTGAGCATGTGCTTGGGCTGGTGTGTGCATGTATATGAGTGTGCATGTATATGAATGAGCATGTGCTTGGGCTTGTGTGTGCATGTATATGAGTGAGCATGTGCTTGGGCTGGTGTGTGCATGTATATGAGTGAGCATGTGCTTGAGCTGGTGTGTGCATGTGCTTGGGCTGGTGTGTGCATGTATATGAGTGAGCATGTGCTTGGGCTGGTGTGTGCATGTATATGAGTGAGCATGTGCTTGGGCTGGTGTGTGCATGTATATGAGTATGCATGTGCTTGGGCTGGTGTGTGCATGTATATGAGTGAGCATGTGCTTGGGCTGGTGTGTGCATGTATATGAGTGAGCATGTGCTTGGGCTGGTGTGTGCATGTATATGTGCTCGGGCTGGTGTGTGCATGTATATGAGTGAGCATGTGCTTGGGCTGGTGTGTGCATGTATATGAGTGTGCATGTATATGACTGAGCATGTGCTTGGGCTGGTGTGTGCATGTATATGAATGAGCATGTGATTGGGCTGGTGTGTGCATGTATATGAGTGTGCATGTATATGAATGAGCATGTGCTTGGGCTGGTGTGTGCATGTATATGAGTGAGCATGTGCTTGGGCTGGTGTGTGCATGTATATGAGTGAGCATGTGCTTGGGCTGGTGTGTGCATGTATATGAGTGAGCATGTGCTTGGGCTGGTGTGTGCATGTATATGAGTATGCATGTGCTTGGGCTGGTGTGTGCATGTATATGAGTGAGCATGTGCTTGGGCTGGTGTGTGCATGTATATGAGTGAGCATGTGCTCGGGCTGGTGTGTGCATGTATATGAGTGAGCATGTGCTTGAGCTGGTGTGTGCATGTGCTTGGGCTGGTGTGTGCATGTATATGAGTGAGCATGTGCTTGGGCTGGTGTGTGCATGTATATGAGTGAGCATGTGCTTGGGCTGGTGTGTGCATGTATATGATTGTGCATGTATATGACTGAGCATGTGCTTGGGCTGGTGTGTGCATGTATATGAGTGTGCATGTATATGAATGAGCATGTGCTTGGGCTTGTGTGTGCATGTATATGAGTGAGCATGTGCTTGGGCTGGTGTGTGCATGTATATGAGTGAGCATGTGCTTGAGCTGGTGTGTGCATGTGCTTGGGCTGGTGTGTGCATGTATATGAGTGAGCATGTGCTTGGGCTGGTGTGTGCATGTATATGAGTGAGCATGTGCTTGGGCTGGTGTGTGCATGTATATGAGTATGCATGTGCTTGGGCTGGTGTGTGCATGTATATGAGTGAGCATGTGCTTGGGCTGGTGTGTGCATGTATATGAGTGAGCATGTGCTTGGGCTGGTGTGTGCATGTATATGTGCTCGGGCTGGTGTGTGCATGTATATGAGTGAGCATGTGCTTGGGCTGGTGTGTGCATGTATATGAGTGTGCATGTATATGACTGAGCATGTGCTTGGGCTGGTGTGTGCATGTATATGAATGAGCATGTGATTGGGCTGGTGTGTGCATGTATATGAGTGAGCATGTGCTTGGGCTGGTGTGTGCATGTATATGAGTGAGCATGTGCTTGGGCTGGTGTGTGCATGTATATGAGTGAGCATGTGCTTGAGCTGGTGTGTGCATGTATATGAGTGTGCATGTGCTTGGGCTGGTGTGTGCATGTATATGAGTGAGCATGTGCTTGGGCTGGTGTGTGCATGTATATGAGTGTGCATGTGCTTGGGCTGGTGTGTGCATGTATATGAGTGAGCATGTGCTTGGGCTGGTGTGTGCATGTATATTAGTGAGCATGTGCTTGGGCTGGTGTGTGCATGTATATGAGTGAGCATGTGCTTGGGCTGGTGTGTGCATGTCTTTGAGTGAACATGTGCTTGGGCTGGTGTGTGCATGTCTTTGAGTGAGCATGTGCTTGGGCTGGTGTGTGCATGTATATGAGTGAGCATGTGCTTGGGCTGGTGTGTGCATGTCTTTGAGTGAGCATGTGCTTGGGCTGGTGTGTGCATGTCTTTGAGTGAGCATGTGCTTGGGCTGGTGTGTGCATGTCTTTGAGTGAGCATGTGCTTGGGCTGGTGTGTGCATGTATATGAGTGAGCATGTGCTTGGGCTGGTGTGTGCATGTATATGAGTGAGCATGTGCTTGGGCTGGTGTGTGCATGTATATGAGTGAGCATGTGCTCGGGCTGGTGTGTGCATGTATATGAGTGAGCATGTGCTTGGGCTGGTGTGTGCATGTATATGAGTGTGCATGTATATGACTGAGCATGTGCTTGGGCTGGTGTGTGCATGTATATGAGTGTGCATGTATATGAATGAGCATGTGCTTGGGCTGGTGTGTGCATGTATATGAGTGAGCATGTGCTTGGGCTGGTGTGTGCATGTCTTTGAGTGTGCATGTGCTTGGGCTGGTGTGTGCATGTCTTTGAGTGAACATGTGCTTGGGCTGGTGTGTGCATGTCTTTGAGTGAGCATGTGCTTGGGCTGGTGTGTGCATGTATATGAGTGAGCATGTGCTTGGGCTGGTGTGTGCATGTATATGAGTGAGCATGTGCTTGGGCTGGTGTGTGCATGCATATGAGTGAGCATGTGCTTGGGCTGGTGTGTGCATGTATATGAGTGAGCATGTGCTTGGGCTGGTGTGTGCATGTATATGAGTGAGCATGTGCTTGGGCTGGTGTGTGCATGTATATGAGTGAGCATGTGCTTGGGCTGGTGTGTGCATGTATATGAGTGAGCATGTGCTTGGGCTGGTGTGTGCATGTATATGAGTGAGCATGTGCTTGGGCTGGTGTGTGCATGTATATGAGTGAGCATGTGCTTGGGCTGGTGTGTGCATGTATATGAGTGAGCATGTGCTCGGGCTGGTGTGTGCATGTATATGAGTGAGCATGTGCTTGGGCTGGTGTGTGCATGCGCGTGTCTATGCGTGTGTAGTCACCACTGGTGACCTACATAGTGTGTGTATTTGATGGCATATAGGACATCCTTTACAGGGACGGCAGTAATTTCCTATAGTTGATTTATGACAGCACTCTGCTGTCTGTTTCATAATGGCCGTCTGAACTAAGGCTTTGACCTTACAGGAGACAACTGCTAGAGGCCTTTCTTTTCTGTTCATCTCTCTCTCTCCCTCTCTCTCCTCCTCCCCCTCTCTCTCTCCCTCTCTCTCCTCCTCCCCCTCTCTCTCTCTCTCTCTCTCTCTCTCTCTCCTCCTCCCTCTCTCTCTCTCCCCCTCTCTCTCTCTCTCCCTCTCTCTCCTCCTCCCCCTCTCTCTCTCTCTCTCCTCCTCCCCCTCTCTCTCCTCCTCCCTCTCTCTCTCTCTCCTCCTCCCCCTCTCTCTCTCTCCCTCTCTCTCCTCCTCCCCCTCTCTCTCCTCCTCCCTCTCTCTCTCTCCTCCTCCCCCTCTCTCTTTCTCCCTCTATCTCATCTCTCTATCTTTTTTTCAGTTGGCCCTAGTGGCAGTTTGTGTAAAGTACTTAAGTAAAATTACTTGAAAGTACTACTTAAGTAGTTTTTTGAGGTATCTGTACTTTACTTTACTATTTATATTTTTATTAATTTACTTTTGATACTTAAGTATATTTAAAACCAAATACCCTTACCCTTAGACCTATACTCAAGTAATATTTTCCTGGGTGTCTTTCACTTGAACTTTTCTATTAAGGTATCTTAACCCCCCCCTCCACCACCACCACTGCTTAGAGTGCTCTCTTTCCCCTTTCCGTCTCTACGTGAGCTTTAGTAGTGAGCAAACAGTCAGCTAAATTAGCATTCTGTCTTCTGCTGATGAGTCAATGATGAGAGCGAGCCCTTTCCTGTACTGCAGCTCATAACCATGCCTCTCCCATACAGCCAACATGCCAGACAAATGGCCAACATATGCTACACATATGTTATGATTAAACATGCCATTCACATGCTTATGGCTTCTCGGGCACCAACATGCCTCAGACAAACACAGCCATATGCAGCGCAAGTATTCAACATGCATTACTAATGCTTCATACATTTATGATACAGTATATAGTATACATCCTTCCTGTTTGGCCCTGTCCGGGGGTGTCATCGGATGGGGCCTCAGTGTCTCCTGACCCCTCCTGTCTCAGCCTCCAGTATTTATGCTGCAGTAGTTTATGTGTCGGGGGGCTAGGGTCAGTTTGTTATATCTGGAGTACTTCTCCTGCCCTATCTAATTCTCTCTTTCTCTCTTTCTTCCTCTCTCTCGGAGGACCTGAGCCCTAGGATCATGCCTCAGGACTACCTGCCATGATGACTCCTTGCTGTCCCCAGTCCATCTGACTGTGCTGCTGCTCCAGTTTCAACTGTTCTGCCTGTGATTATTATTATTTGACCCTGTTGGTCATCTCTGAACATTTGAACATCTTGGCCATGTTCTGTTATAATCTCCACCCGGCACGTGTGGTGCACACACCAGCCCATATACATGCACACACCAGCCCATATACATGCACACACCAGCCCAAGGAGGACTGGCCACCCGACATAGCCTGGTTCCTCTCTAGGTTTCTTTCTAGGTTCTGGCCTTTCTAGGGAGTTTTTCCTAGCCACCGTGCTTCTACACCTGCATTGCTTGCTGTTTGGGGTTTTAGGCTGGGTTTCTGTACAGCACTTTGAGAACTCAGCTGATGTACGAAGGGCTATATAAATAAGTTTGATTTGATTTACTACTAGCTATAAACTACTACTACTAGCTATAAACTATTACTACTAGACATAAACTATTACTACTAGCTATAAACTATTACTACTAGACATAAACTATTACTACTAGCTATAAACTATTACTACTATATATAAACTATTACTACTAGATATAAACTATTACTACTAGTTATAAACTATTACTACTAGATATAAACTATTACTACTAGATATAAACTATTACTACTAGCTATAAACTATTACTACTAGATATAAACTATTACTACTAGCTGTAAACTATTACTACTAGCTATAAACTATTACTACTAGCTACTACTAGCTATAAACTATTACTACTAGCTATAAACTATTACTACTAGCTATAAACTATTACTACTAGATATAAACTATTACTACTAGATATAAACTATTACTACTAGCTACTACTAGCTATAAACTATTACTACTAGATATAAACTATTACTACTAGCTACTACTAGCTATAAACTATTACTACTAGATATAAACTATTACTACTAGATATAAACTATTACTACTAGCTATAAACTATTACTACTAGCTATAAACTATTAATACTAGATATAAACTATTACTACTAGCTGTAAACTATTACTACTAGCTATAAACTATTACTACTAGATATAAACTATTACTACTAGCTACTACTAGCTATAAACTATTACTACTAGCTATAAACTATTACTACTAGCTATAAACTATTACTACTAGATATAAACTATTACTACTAGCTACTACTAGCTATAAACTATTACTACTAGATATAAACTATTACTACTAGATATAAACTATTACTACTAGCTACTACTAGCTATAAACTATTACTACTAGATATAAACTTTTACTACTAGCTACTACTAGCTATAAACTATTACTACTAGCTATAAACTATTACTACTAGCTACTACTAGCTATAAACTATTACTACTAGATATAAACTATTACTACTAGCTATAAACTATTACTACTAGACATAAACTATTACTACTAGCTATAAACTATTACTACTAGATATAAACTATTACTACTAGATATAAACTATTACTACTAGTTATAAACTATTACTACTAGATATAAACTATTACTACTAGCTATAAACTATTACTACTAGCTATAAACTATTACTACTAGCTATAAACTATTACTACTAGCTACTACTAGCTATAAACTATTACTACTAGCTATAAACTATTACTACTAGATATAAACTATTACTACTAGATATAAACTATTACTACTAGATATAAACTATTACTACTAGCTACTACTAGCTATAAACTATTACTACTAGATATAAACTATTACTACTAGCTACTACTAGCTATAAACTATTACTACTAGATATAAACTATTACTACTAGATATAAACTATTACTACTAGCTATAAACTATTACTACTAGCTATAAACTATTACTACTAGATATAAACTATTACTACTAGCTGTAAACTATTACTACTAGCTATAAACTATTACTACTAGATATAAACTATTACTACTAGCTACTACTAGCTATAAACTATTACTACTAGCTATAAACTATTACTACTAGATATAAACTATTACTACTAGCTACTACTAGCTATAAACTATTACTACTAGCTACTACTAGCTATAAACTATTACTACTAGATATAAACTTTTACTACTAGCTACTACTAGCTATAAACTATTACTACTAGCTATAAACTATTACTACTAGCTACTACTAGCTATAAACTATTACTACTAGATATAAACTATTACTACTAGCTATAAACTATTACTACTAGATATAAACTATTACTACTAGATATAAACTATTACTACTAGATATAAACTATTACTACTAGCTACTACTATCTATAAACTATTACTACTAGATATAAACTATTACTACTAGATATAAACTATTACTACTAGCTACTACTAGCTATAAACTATTACTACTAGATATAAACTATTACTACTAGATATAAACTATTACTACTAGCTATAAACTATTACTACTAGCTACTACTAGCTATAAACTATTACTACTAGCTATAAACTATTACTACTAGATATAAACTATTACTACTAGCTACTACTAGCTATAAACTATTACTACTAGCTATAAACTATTACTACTATATATAAACTATTACTACTAGATATAAACTATTACTACTAGTTATAAACTATTACTACTAGATATAAACTATTACTACTAGCTATAAACTATTACTACTAGCTATAAACTATTACTACTAGCTATAAACTATTACTACTAGCTACTACTAGCTATAAACTATTACTACTAGCTATAAACTATTACTACTAGATATAAACTATTACTACTAGATATAAACTATTACTACTAGATATAAACTATTACTACTAGCTACTACTAGCTATAAACTATTACTACTAGATATAAACTATTACTACTAGCTACTACTAGCTATAAACTATTACTACTAGATATAAACTATTACTACTAGATATAAACTATTACTACTAGCTATAAACTATTACTACTAGCTATAAACTATTACTACTAGATATAAACTATTACTACTAGCTGTAAACTATTACTACTAGCTATAAACTATTACTACTAGATATAAACTATTACTACTAGCTACTACTAGCTATAAACTATTACTACTAGCTATAAACTATTACTACTAGATATAAACTATTACTACTAGCTACTACTAGCTATAAACTATTACTACTAGCTACTACTAGCTATAAACTATTACTACTAGATATAAACTTTTACTACTAGCTACTACTAGCTATAAACTATTACTACTAGCTATAAACTATTACTACTAGCTACTACTAGCTATAAACTATTACTACTAGATATAAACTATTACTACTAGCTATAAACTATTACTACTAGATATAAACTATTACTACTAGATATAAACTATTACTACTAGATATAAACTATTACTACTAGCTACTACTATCTATAAACTATTACTACTAGATATAAACTATTACTACTAGATATAAACTATTACTACTAGCTACTACTAGCTATAAACTATTACTACTAGATATAAACTATTACTACTAGATATAAACTATTACTACTAGCTATAAACTATTACTACTAGCTACTACTAGCTATAAACTATTACTACTAGCTATAAACTATTACTACTAGATATAAACTATTACTACTAGCTATAACAGGCTAAACGTATTACTTAGCTCATGCTTTGATTGAGACCTTTATCTTACACACCATATGTAATATATATATATATAAACTCAGCAAAAAAATAAAATGTCCTTTTTTCAGGACCCTGTCTTTCAAAGATAATTCGTAAAAATCCAAATAACTGCCTAGAAGGCCAGCATCCCAGAGTCGCCTCTTCACTGTTGACGTTGAGACTGGACAGAGGAACTCTGCCTAGAAGGCCAGCATCCCAGTCACCTCTTCACTGTTGACGTTGAGACTGGACAGAGGAACTCTGCCTAGAAGGCCAGCATCCCAGAGTCGCCTCTTCACTGTTGACGTTGAGACTGGACAGAGGAACTCTGCCTAGAAGGCCAGCATCCCAGTCACCTCTTCACTGTTGACGTTGAGACTGGACAGAGGAACTCTGCCTAGAAGGCCAGCATCCCAGAGTCACCTCTTCACTGTTGACTTTGAGACTGGTGTTTTGCGGGTACTATTTAATGACGCTGCCAGTTGAGGACTTGTGAGGCATCTGTTTCTCAAACTAGACACTCTAGATCAGCTGGAAGGATCTGTGGGCCATGGAAGCGAGGCGGTTGAGCTTTTCCATCAGAGCAACATATGACGTCCTTCCAACTCCAGTTAATCTTCACCAATGGTATGGTGAAGATCCGGACTGTGCCCTCTGTTCCATGCCAGCCAACCTCAGGCACATTCTCACAGGGTGTAAAACAAGCCTCACCCAAGGACGCTACACTTGGCGTCACAACCAAGTCCTTAAAAACCTTGCGTCCGCCCTGGAGGACAAGCGAGCTGCCACCAACTCCCTACCACACACAGCAGCATCACACCCCTTACGGACAAACTTTGTCCGCGAAGGGGCTAAACCACCGAAGCGCGGCTCGACACAATTAGAGCGACTGGAAAATGCTAGCTGACATTGGCTGGCAACTTGTGTTTCCTCTGGAGATCGCAACCACCACCCTAAGACCTGACATGGTGCTCTGGTCCCGTTCGCTCAAGAAGGTCTTCATCATTGAGCTCACAGTACCCTGGGAGGACTCAGTAGATGAGGCTTATGAGCGAAAGCATCTGCGCTATGCCGATCTAGCTGCCGAAGCACGGCATCATGGCTGGAACACAGAAGTCCGACCAGTGGAGGTGGGCTGCAGAGGTTTTGTGGCAACATCTACAACCAGACTGCTTAGAGACCTGGGAATTAAGGGCCATAGCCAGCGTTCGGCAATCAAAGCTGTATCGGAGGCAGCAGAAGGCAGCAGTCAGTGGCTCTGGATGAAGAGGAAAGACCCCAGCTGGGCCCCGAAGTGAGAGGGCCAGGAGGTATGTGGTCAACAATGCTTGACTCAGGGAGGAGGACGCCCTTGCCATGCATAGTCCCATGGGATGTTGGCTATCATCAACAAGGCAACTCCTATGACTAATTGGGAATGGGACGCAAGCGTAGGATTGATCACCCTGTCGCTGGCCGCCTTTGGGGAGGGTGTATAGTGTGAAAGGCCGAAACACCCTAGGAACCAAAGGTACACTACTGACGATGCGCTCCCCAAATTTCACCAGGCTCACTGTTCATTAACTCTTGGAAGTTCTTGCACAAAGGATAGTAACATCTCATCCTGTGTTCTTGGAATCTAATGTACTTGTCCTCTTGCTCAGTTGTGCACCGGGGCCTCCCACTCCTCTTTCTATTCTGGTTAGAGACAGTTTGCACTGTTCTGTGAAGGGAGAAGTACACAGCATTGTACGAAACCTTCAGTTTATTGGTACGCATGGAATAGCCTTACTTTCTCAGAACAAGAATAGACTGACGAGTTTCAGAAGAAAGTTCTTTGTTTCTGGCCATTTAGAGCCTGTAAACCCACAAATGCTGATGCTCCAGATACTCAACTAGTCTAAAGAAGGCCAATGTTATTGTTTAATTAATCAGCACAACAATTTTCAGCTGTGCTAACATAATTGCAAAAGGGTTTTCTAATGATCAATTACCCTTTTAAAATGATAAACTTGGATTAGCTAACACAGGAGTGATGGTTGCTGATAATGGGGCTCTGTACGCCTATGTAGATATTCCATAAAAAAAAATCAGCCGTTTCCAGCTACAATAGTCATTTACAACATTAACAATGTCTACATTGTATTTCTGATCAATTTGATGTTATTTTAATGGATAATTTTTTTGTTAGTTTTTTTCTTTCAAAAAGAAGGACATTTCTAAGTGACCACAATCTTTTGAACGGTGGTGTGTATATCAGCACATTCTCCATTTACTTTAGATATAAAGGCATAGACTCCAGGAGGCTTAGACATAATCTCCATCAGCACCTATTGAGACCTGCAATTGAGTAAAACGCTCAGTTGGGCATCAGTCCTAAAAACAAACCTTTCAAAACAATATTGTGAGGAAACATGCGACCCATGAATAGCTTAGTGCACCATCCTGAATGGAGAAGCAAATGCATCCATCCATAGCTCACAGTCAGTCTCCCTCAGACCCAGATCCGTCCTACCACTGTAGTAGAGGATAGCCTCTCCTCTATAGCAATACAGTTCTGGCTTTGCCCCCCCCCCCCTCCCCACAAAAAAAACAACATTTTGTAATATTTATTTGTTGTAAACTCAGATTACCCTTATCTAATATTAGGTTTTGGTTGAAGATCTGTTAATATTCAGTATTAAAAAAAAATGAGAAAATCTGAAAATTGGGCAAATACTGTTTGACGGCACTGTATCTCCCCCTTTCAAATAATCTCTAAGACAAGGCTTGATAATTAGTGTAACAATGGCAGCCATTGGCTTCAGTTAGTGAAACATAGCATAAACACAAAAGCACTTATGTATGATGGAGCATTGTCTGAAGGGCTGCCTTTAAAAAACCCTTATCTGCTGTGTAGTTTATATAACAGAGCACTTAAGAGAGAATTCCTATAGGATGTTGTAGTTCATTGTGTGAGACGGTAAGATAGCGTCCTTACGGTGGGTATTGTTGCTTATTGTTTATGTCAGTGAAGCTTATCCATTGTTGTGAATGATCCTGTAATAACCTATAGATGGGAGGATGAAAGCTCAGCGAAAAGAGGGAGAAAACTGAGAGAGATGGTCTTTCTTTGGCAATTACTGCTATAATCCATTCAAGGGCTGATGCTAACACTGAGAAGGCACACACACAAACACAGACACACAGACACACACACACACAGACACACACACTGCGTCCCACTTGGATAGTCTGCCCAGCCTGTTTGACCCACAACAAGCCACTAAGAGCTGACCTTTAGGCTAAAGGTGTATAGGTCAAGCAGAGGGCAGAGGAGAGGTGGTGGATTACAGTAATGTCGTGTCCTCGCCAGATATTGGATACGACTAACCAACACACTGAGTATCCAACAGGCATGTAAAAACCACACACTTAGAAAGCAAAATGACTGTCCTTGATTCAGTCCTTGAGCAGAATATAGTGATAAACATGCAGTACACATTGAATGAACATCTGGCCACCAACTGAAGGAATCTACTGTAATACCCATCATATCGAAGTAAACTTGGGAGTTGCGCGATGACATGACGTGTGGTCCTCCCACTATCTCGTGAAACCATGCAGTTTATTAGGCTACTGATTATAATTTATGATGAACTTCACAGGGTGGTGAAAGTGCACGGTGATCAACTTCACAGGGTGGTGAAAGTGCACAGTGATGAACTTCACAGGGTGGTGAAAGTGCACAGTGATGAACTTCACAGGGTGGTGAAAGTGCACGGTGATGAACTTCACAGGGTGGTGAAAGTGCACAGTGATGAACTTCACAGGGTGGTGAAAGTGCACGGTGATGAACTTCACAGGGTGGTGAAAGTGCACAGTGATGAACTTCACAGGGTGGTGAAAGTGCACAGTGATGAACTTCACAGGGTGGTGAAAGTGCACGGTGATGAACTTCACAGGGTGGTGAAAGTGCACAGTGATGAACTTCACAGGGTGGTGAAAGTGCACAGTGATGAACTTCACAGGGTGGTGAAAGTGCACAGTGATGAACTTCACAGGGTGGTGAAAGTGCACAGTGATGAACTTCACAGGGTGGTGAAAGTGCACGGTGATGAACTTCACAGGGTGGTGAAAGTGCACGGTGATGAACTTCACAGGGTGGTGAAAGTGCACAGTGATGAACTTCACAGGGTGGTGAAAGTGCACGGTGATGAACTTCACAGGGTGGTGAAAGTGCACAGTGATGAACTTCACAGGGTGGTGAAAGTGCACGGTGATGAACTTCACAGGGTGGTGAAAGTGCACGGTGAGGAACTTGATGGTCCTTATTCTGGTGACATGATGACCCGATGCTTGACGGCAGTTTGACAAATAAAAAATTATCTTATCTATAATAATCTCATCATGTAGACTAGTCCACCTGCACTGTATCTGCGAGCCGTTGGCTAGAGGGCTCGTGCCAAGACCAGAGTAGGCACATGTAACGGATGTGAAACGGCTAGCTTAGTTAGCGGTGGTGCTGATGTAACGGATGTGAAACGGCTAGCTAGTTAGCGGTGGTGCTGATGTAACGGATGTGAAACGGCTAGCTAGTTAGCGGTGGTGCTGATGTAGCGGATGTGAAACGGCTAGATTAGTTAGCGGTGGTGCGCGCTAAATAGGGTCTCAACGTAACTTGCTCTGAGACCTTGAAGTAGTGGTTCCCCGCGGCTTTTGCGGAGCGATGGGGAACGATGCTTCGTGGGTGACTGTTGTTGATGTGTGCAGAGGGTCCCTGGTTCGCACGAGGGGACAGTCTAAAGTTATACTGTTACACACATTTGCTATTTAATAATAAATAAAAAAATTGCAACAAAACTATCAGTAAGAGTTGAAAATGGGAAAAGTACATTTTGTGTGAACTACATCGTCACACACTGTCAGTTTGTGGAAACACACCGCGTGGTGGGAAACATTAGCATATTTTCTTTATGCAGATTTTTTTTAAATTTTGTTCGCCAATTGGAGGGAAATCTAGCTATTGAGATAACAATTGTTCTGGATGATAATAGTCAGCAACATTAGATGTTTTCAGATCTCACAAGTTGAGTGAAGCTAAGTGGCACCACACCTCTCTCATCTGTGGACTGTGGAGCGATCCGAAGTTGATCCCTGGTGTGTTGGGCGCGCCCAGGGAGGACGTGATGACGGAGTAGGGCGACGCCAGGCCGTTCATGGGTGCGCCCAGGGTGCTCATTGAGGATGGATGGGTCCTGGAGGTGCTGATGACGGAGGGGTGCCCCACCATGCCACCCATTGGAGGGCCATGGGAGTGGGGCATGCTCATCGGCCCTTGGGAATCTGTGGGGATGAGTCAAAGAGACAGGGTTAGAGACAGACAGAGCTGAGTCTGAACGGAACAGTTCTCCATAGCAGACACATCACATGCTGTAGAACCACAGCTGTTTGGCTGCTAATCCTGCTTCTGTACGCCAGAGAAGAGATGTTGTGCAACTTCCTCTTTAGCCATAAAACTATAGCCCCTATTCCTCTCCTTCTGTAATGGACTACAGACCCCACTCCTCTCCTTCTGTAATGGACTACAGACCCCACTCCTCTCCTTCTGTAATGCACTATAACCCCCACTCCTCTCCTTCTGTAATGCACTATAACCCCCACTCCTCTCCTTCTGTAATGCACTATAACCCCCACTCCTCTCCTTCTGTAATGGACTACAGACCCCACTCCTCTCCTTCTGTAATGGACTACAGACCCCACTCCTCTCCTTCTGTAATGGACTATAACCCCCACTCCTCTCCTTCTGTAATGGACTACAGACCCCACTCCTCTCCTTCTGTAATGGACTACAGACCCCACTCCCATCTCCTTCTGTAATGGACTATAACCCCCACTCCCCTCTCCTTCTGTAATGGACTATAAACCCCACTCCCATCTCCTTCTGTAATGTATGGGCTCTCTCAAGAAGATAAACAGACAAACAGACACAGACAGACACATATTTAGGCGTCTTTCCAGCTGGCCCGGCTGGATATGAGAGAAGAGATGTTTAGGAGCTACAGTATATTGGGACTGATTATTAGGTATCGTCCCAGCCCTACATTATATGTGACCCGTTTCAATAAGCTAGGCGTATGTCTCACATAACTACTTCACAGGAGATGCATTTCAAATTATACGTTTTGTTTGTTTAATCAAAATGCGTTTTTATTTGGGCAGAAATGCCTTCTGAAACATGTGAACATTCATGTGCCTTAAAATAACCAACTTGTATGTCATCTGTAAATACGAATAAAATATAACTGTCTAGCTGGTTTAGCCACACACGGAAAAAGACAGGAACCTTCCCGCGAGCCATGATTGGCTGAGATAATGGGTGGGCTAGATGAACATGACGAGAGATGAGTTCTGATTGGTCTGCCATGTAGCATGCTTTTGTCCATAATATAAACTTCACAGTATGCGTAGATAACCCTTGCTACCGCGGCTTTTTGAAAGATACTGTATAACGTTAGGCATGGATAACTCCAAAAGTGTTGCTACTGCTATCAACAACATTGCTGCACAAAATTTAGCGGGTGCTATCGACAAAAATCAGTGGGGAAAAGTTGTGATGGACGACTTTCTGCAAACGGTCAGTTTGAACTGTAGTGACTTGACATAACAATGGGCCAAACAGGCGGTAGCTAGCTACAAACCAAATGGAAGAGACACGCTGCCGTGAAGTGTTCATCAATGGGCCAAACAGGCGGTAGCTAGCTACAAACCAAATGGAAGAGACATGCTGCCGTGAAGTGTTCATCAATGGGCCAAACAGGCGGTAGCTAGCTACAAACCAAATGGAAGAGACACGCTGCCGTGAAGTGTTCATCAATGGGCCAAACAGGCGGTAGCTAGCTACAAACCAAATGGAAGAGACACGCTGCCGTGAAGTGTTCAACAATGGGCCAAACAGGCGGTAGCTAGCTACAAACCAAATGGAAGAGACATGCTGCCGTGAAGCGTTCATCAATGGGCCAAACAGGCGGTAGCTAGCTACAAACCAAATGGAAGAGACATGCTGCCGTGAAGCGTTCATCAATGGGCCAAACAGGCGGTAGCTAGCTACAAACCAAATGGAAGAGACAAGCTGCCGTGAAGCGTTCATCAATGGGCCAAACAGGCGGTAGCTAGCTACAAACCAAATGGAAGAGACAAGCTGCCGTGAAGCGTTCATCAATGGGCCAAACAGGCGGTAGCTAGCTACAAACCAAATGGAAGAGACACGCTGCCGTGAAGCGTTCATCAATGGGCCAAACAGGCGGTAGCTAGCTACAAACCAAATGGAAGAGACATGCTGCCGTGAAGCGTTCATCAATGGGCCAAACAGGCGGTAGCTAGCTACAAACCAAATGGAAGAGACAAGCTGCCGTGAAGCGTTCATCAATGGGCCAAACAGGCGGTAGCTAGCTACAAACCAAATGGAAGAGACACGCTGCCGTGAAGCGTTCATCAATGGGCCAAACAGGCGGTAGCTAGCTACAAACCAAATGGAAGAGACATGCTGCCGTGAAGCGTTCATCAATGGGCCAAACAGGCGGTAGCTAGCTACAAACCAAATGGAAGAGACATGCTGCCGTGAAGCATTCATCAATGGGCCAAACAGGCGGTAGCTAGCTACAAACCAAATGGAAGAGACACGCTGCCGTGAAGAGTTCATCAATGGGCCAAACAGGCGGTAGCTAGCTGCAAACCAAATGGAAGAGACACGCTGCCGTGAAGCGTTCATCAATGGGCCAAACAGGCGGTAGCTAGCTATAAAACCAAATGGAAGAGACACGCTGCCGTGAAGCGTTCATCAATGGGCCAAACAGGCGGTAGCTAGCTACAAACCAAATGGAAGAGACACGCTGCCGTGAAGCGTTCATCAATGGGCCAAACAGGCGGTAGCTAGCTACAAACCAAATGGAAGAGACACGCTGCCGTGAAGTGTTCATCAATGGGCCAAACAGGCGGTAGCTAGCTACAAACCAAATGGAAGAGACACGCTGCCGTGAAGCGTTCATCAATGGGCCAAACAGGCGGTAGCTAGCTACAAACCAAATGGAAGAGACACGCTGCCGTGAAGCGTTCATCAATGGGCCAAACAGGCGGTAGCTAGCTACAAACCAAATGGAAGAGACACGCTGCCGTGAAGTGTTCATCAATGGGCCAAACAGGCGGTAGCTAGCTACAAACCAAATGGAAGAGACACGCTGCCGTGAAGTGTTCATCAATGGGCCAAACAGGCGGTAGCTAGCTACAAACCAAATGGAAGAGACATGCTGCCGTGAAGCGTTCATCAATGGGCCAAACAGGCGGTAGCTAGCTACAAACCAAATGGAAGAGACACGCTGCCGTGAAGTGTTCATCAATGGGCCAAACAGGCGGTAGCTAGCTACAAACCAAATGGAAGAGACACGCTGCCGTGAAGCGTTCATCAATGTATACGGGGTAAGAGTCTAGCTACATTTTTTAGATATTATACGTTTCTAATTTGGTCAGATAGTCATTTTCAAGTTAAAGCATACTGTTTGCTAGCTAACGAATATTAGCTGGCTGGCTAGCTAGCTCACGTTACGTGTATGATCTGTGTAGTAATATTATTTGTATCTCAGATTTGCATTGCTAGTTAGAGCCTAAAGTTAGCTAGCTAGCTAACATTGAACCTAGTTGGTTAGCTTAAGCTACCTGTAGATTCATACATTAGCATTTCATGCATGGTGGCTAGATATGACAATCAGTGTGTACTGTAGCTATGGGTTGGATTTATGGTTCATTGTTTAGCTCGCTAGCTACATGTCTAAACAAAATACTCCACTTTGCAAGGGAATGATTACATGACTCAAGTTAGCCAGGTGTGTCCGGTGGTGAATGTGGCCATCTACTGTAATTCATGAACATCTCTAGACAATAGTGACCCATCCACTTAGCTAGATTTTTTAAAATTGTACCTTTATTTAACTAGGCAACTCAGTTAGGAACAAATTCTTATTTTCAATGACAGCCTAGGAACAGCAGGTTAACTGCCTGTTCAGGGGCAGAACGACAGATTTGTACCTTGTCAGCTCAGGGATTATGAACTTGCAACCTTTCGGTTACTAGTCCAACGCTCTAACCACTAGGCTACCCTGCCGCCCCAGATGTGTCTGGGGGGTGGTTATAGCATTTCCTTCACATTGACCCATCAATTTAGACAAGTGTGTCTGAGTAAGTGTCATCTAATAATTATAAAATATTTATACAATATTTGTACCTGTACACTTCAAAGTCAGATTATGATATATGCCAAGGACTAGACAAAGTGTATTTTTACATGGGGTTTTCCCCTTATTGTAGGCTACTACATTAAACCACTTTTAGTCTTGAAATATTTGGTTGTTTAATACATTACCTTCCTCCCTCTGTTTAGCACATGGCCTCACATGTGAATCCTTAAAGAGATGGGCGGGGCTAAAGGCTTAAGAGGGTTTGAACGATGCTGAATAGGTGTAGACAAAGAAGACAAAGAAGACCTGTCCAGTAGCTGTACCAAAACATTCAAAGGCACTTTTCTCAAAAGTGGGGTTACAAGTTTATCAACTTTCAAAGCAGAATAACTTTCCCATTGTTCCTCAACTGTAGTGAATGATACACCATTTTCTAGCTCCGAGTGTCTACTTTTATCCAATGTAAAAAATAAAAAACACTATTTCAAATGATGCTACCTAAGACCGAAACGAGACAGTCGGTCATATATGCAGTATACTTCGGCGGCTCTCAATGGTCCCTGTGGCCCAAAACTAGCCAACTATCTCTCCAGTCTTGGGAAGATGAAATAGCTATCTATCTTTAAGCAGCAGAGACTTCCTGAGCAGTATACAACAAGCATAGCCAGTCTGCCCCCGACCCAGTACAAAACTATCACTTCTCATTTGACACAGTCAGCTGGTGAGATTCCTAAAAGAAAAGGGGTGGCTGAGGTTAGCATGCTCTGGGGGGGGGATGCTGTGTGTGTGTGTGGCAAGAAGCCAGCATTGCCACCAGAGGATGCGTAAATGGAAAGGCCTGTGGTGGTTGACGGGGCTATCCCTGCCGGACCTGATCCAACTCCACCGTCTGTCCCACGCAAACGCTGTTCTATGTAAACCACTCCACGGACACTCCGGAATGTATGTCTGTGTACGGACACTCCGGAATGTATGTCTGTGTACGGACACTCCGAAATGTATGTCTGTGTACGGACACTCCGGAATGTATGTCTGTGTACGGACACTCCGGAATGTATGTTTGTGTACGGACACTCCGGAATGTGTGTCTGTGTACGGACACTCCGGAATGTATGTTTGTGTACGGACACTCCGGAATGTGTGTCTGTGTACGGACACTCCGGAATGTATGTTTGTGTACGGACACTCCGGAATGTATGTCTGTGTACGGACACTCCGGAATGTATGTCTGTGTACGGACACTCCGGAATGTATGTTTGTGTACGGACACTCCGGAATGTATGTTTGTGTACGGACACTCCGGAATGTATGTTTGTGTACGGACACTCCGGAATGTATGTGTGTGTACGGACACTCCGGAATGTGTGTCTGTGTACGGACACTCCGGAATGTATGTCTGTGTACGGACACTCCGGAATGTATGTCTGTGTACGGACACTCCGGAATGTATGTGTGTGTACGGACACTCCGGAATGTGTGTCTGTGTACGGACACTCCGGAATGTATGTCTGTGTACGGACACTCCGGAATGTATGTCTGTGTACGGACACTCCGGAATGTATGTCTGTGTACGGACACTCCGGAATGTATGTCTGTGTACGGACACTCCGGAATGTATGTTTGTGTACGGACACTCCGGAATGTATGTTTGTGTACGGACACTCCGGAATGTATGTTTGTGTACGGACACTCCGGAATGTATGTGTGTGTACGGACACTCCGGAATGTGTGTCTGTGTACGGACACTCCGGAATGTATGTCTGTGTACGGACACTCCGGAATGTATGTCTGTGTACGGACACTCCGGAATGTATGTTTGTGTACGGACACTCCGGAATGTATGTCTGTGTACAGACACTCCGGAATGTATGTCTGTGTACGGACACTCCGGAATGTATGTCTGTGTACGGACACTCCGGAATGTATGTCTGTGTACGGACACTCCGGAATGTATGTTTGTGTACGGACACTCCGGAATGTATGTCTGTGTACGGACACTCCGGAATGTATGTTTGTGTACGGACACTCCGGAATGTATGTCTGTGTACGGACACTCCGGAATGTATGTCTGTGTACGGACACTCCGGAATGTATGTTTGTGTACGGACACTCCGGAATGTATGTTTGTGTACGGACACTCCGGAATGTATGTTTGTGTACGGACACTCCGGAATGTATGTTTGTGTACGGACACTCCGGATTGTATGTCTGTGTACGGACACTCCGGAATGTATGTTTGTGTACGGACACTCCGGAATGTATGTCTGTGTACGGACACTCCGGAATGTATGTTTGTGTACGGACACTCCGGAATGTATGTCTGTGTACGGACACTCCGGAATGTATGTTTATGTACGGACACTCCGGAATGTATGTCTGTGTACGGACACTCCGGAATGTATGTCTGTGTACTTCTCACACTCACATTCTTTAAAGGAGGAACAGAACTTGGGAAAGATCATTGCAGACTGTTGTAAGACTGACTCCGATACACAGGGAAATCAAACAGACAGAGGAGCTCTGTTTACCTTTGACCCCATGCTGTTGCGACTCAAAGGTCACCTGTTGCCAAATCCCTCCCGGCCAAGTTCAAAAGAGATCATATCAGTATCCCAAGGTTACATAGATTATTAGGAGACAACGCTGGCAGACAGGTACAGTTAGGCTGCTGCTGTTTCCCATGAAACTCAGACAGGAAAACATACACTAGTGTATGTAATACATCACAATAACCATAATGCTGAGGTGACAGTACTGTTCAGATCTATATAATTATACAGTATAACACATGCCTAGCCATAATCACGTCATTTACACATTCACATTCAAATTATTATATTACCTCAAAACAGAACGGATACACTTAAGAGGAAAATACAAAATGGTCATATTTATTACATTGACTTGATGAGAACCGATACATGGTGAAAAAGAAGTGGCTACATTCAGAGAGCTACAGTAAGAACAGACAGAAATGGCTACATTCAGAGAGCTACAGTAAGAACAGACAGAGATGGCTACAGTAAGAACAGACAGAGATGGCTACATTCAGAGAGCTACAGTAAGAACAGACAGAGATGGCTACAGTAAGAACAGACAGAGATGGCTACATTCAGAGAGCTACAGTAAGAACAGACAGAGATGGCTACAGTAACAACAGACAGAGATGGCTACATTCAGAGAGCTACAGTAAGAACAGACAGAGATGGCTACAGTAAGAACAGACAGAGATGGCTACATTCAGAGAGCTACAGTAAGAACAGACAGAGATGGCTACATTCAGAGAGCTACAGTAAGAACGGACAGAGATGGCTACATTCAGAGAGCTACAGTAAGAACTGACAGAGATGGCTACATTCAGAGAGCTACAGTAAGAACAGACAGAGATGGCTACATTCAGAGAGCTACAGTAAGAACAGATAGAGATGGCTACAGTAAGAACAGACAGAGATGGCTACATTCAGACAGCTACAGTAAGAACAGACAGAGATGGCTACATTCAGAGACAGCTACAGTAAGAACAGACAGAGATGGCTACATTCAGAGAGCTACAGTAAGAACAGACAGAGATGGCTACATTCAGAGAGCTACAGTAAGAACAGACAGAGATGGCTACATCCAGAGAGCTACAGTAAGAACAGACAGAGATGGCTACATTCAGACAGCTACAGTAAGAACAGACAGAGATGGCTACATTCAGAGAGCTACAGTAAGAACAGACAGAGATGGCTACATTCAGAGACAGCTACAGTAAGAACAGACAGAGATGGCTACAGTAAGAACAGACAGAGATGGCTACATTCAGAGAGCTACAGTAAGAACAGACAGAGATGGCTACATTCAGAGAGCTACAGTAAGAACAGACAGAGATGGCTACATTCAGAGAGCTACAGTAAGAACAGACAGAGATGGCTACATTCAGAGAGCTACAGTAAGAACAGACAGAGATGGCTACATTCAGAGAGCTACAGTAAGAACAGACAGAGATGGCTACATTCAGAGAGCTACAGTAAGAACAGACAGAGATGGCTACATTCAGAGAGCTACAGTAAGAACAGACAGAGATGGCTACATTCAGAGAGCTACAGTAAGAACAGACAGAGATGGCTACATTCAGAGAGCTACAGTAAGAACAGACAGAGATGGCTACATTCAGAGAGCTACAGTAAGAACAGACAGAGATGGCTACAGTAAGAACAGACAGAGATGGCTACATTCAGAGAGCTACAGTAAGAACAGACAGAGATGGCTACATTCAGACAGCTACAGTAAGAACAGACAGAGATGGCTACATTCAGAGAGCTAGAGTAAGAACAGACAGAGATGGCTACATTCAGAGAGCTACAGTAAGAACAGACAGAGATGGCTACATTCAGAGAGCTACAGTAAGAACAGACAGAGATGGCTACATTCAGAGAGCTACAGAAAGAACAGACAGAGGCGGCTACATTCAGAGAGCTACAGTAAGAACAGACAGAGATGGCTACATTCAGAGAGCTACAGTAAGAACAGACAGAGATGGCTACAGTAAGAACAGACAGAGATGGCTACATTCAGAGAGCTACAGTAAGAACAGACAGAGATGGCTACATTCAGAGAGCTACAGTAAGAACAGACAGAGATGGCTACATTCAGAGAGCTACAGTAAGAACAGACAGAGATGGCTACATTCAGAGAGCTACAGTAAGAACAGACAGAGATGGCTACATTCAGAGAGCTACAGTAAGAACAGACAGAGATGGCTACATTCAGAGAGCTACAGTAAGAACAGACAGAGATGGCTACATTCAGAGAGCTACAGTAAGAACAGACAGAGCCCCATCTTTGCTCTCTCATAGCACACAAAAGACCATGCTGGAAGTCAACATAGTATCCCACTGATTTTTTAGGGTGGATAAACCCAAACCACAAACCATTTAAATCTGTGGTAGTTAATTACAGGTTAGTGTGTACACACACACACACACACACACACACACACACACACACACACACACACACACACACACACACACACACACACAATGAGTGTATAAAACCCTAAGAACACCCCCTCCTCCTCTTTAGCCTCAGAACAGCCTTAATTCGTCGGGAAATGGCCTCTACAAGGTGTCGAAAGCATTGGCTGGATGTTCTTTGGCTGGTGGACCATTCTTGATACACGGGAAACTGTTGAGTGTGAAAAACCCAGCAGCGTTGCAGATCTTGACACAAACCGGTGCGCCTGACACCCACTACCAAACCCCCCCGTTCAAACCGGTACGCCTGACACCCACTACCAAACCCCCCCGTTCAAAACGGTATGCCTGACACCCACTACCAAACCCCCCCGTTCAAACCGGTACGCCTGACACCCACTACCAAACCCCCCCGTTCAAACCGGTACGCCTGACACCCACTACCAAACCCCCCCCGTTCAAACCGGTACGCCTGACACCCACTACCAAACCCCCCCGTTCAAACCGGTATGCCTGACACCCACTACCAAACCCCCCCGTTCAAACCGGTACGCCTGACACCCACTACCAAACCCCCCCGTTCAAACCGGTACGCCTGACACCCACTACCAACCCCCCCCCGTTCAAACCGGTACGCCTGACACCCACTACCAAACCCCCCCCGTTCAAACCGGTACGCCTGACACCCACTACCAAACCCCCCCCGTTCAAACCGGTATGCCTGACACCCACTACCAAACCCCCCCCGTTCAAACCGGTATGCCTGACACCCACTACCAAACCCCCCCCCGTTCAAACCGGTACGCCTGACACCCACTACCAAACCCCCCCCCGTTCAAACCGGTATGCCTGACACCCACTACCAAACCCCGTTCAGGAACTTCAATCTGTTGTCTTGCCCGTTCACCCTCTGAATGGCACACATACACAAGTCCTAAAAATCCTTATTTAACCTGTCTCCTCCCCTTCATCTACACTGATTGAAGTGGATTTAACAAGTGACATCAACAAGGGATCATAGCTTTCACCTGGTCAGTCTATTTCATGGACAGAGCAGGTGTTCTTAATGTTTTGTCCCCTCAGTGTATACTGAGCCCTCCAGTGTGTGGTAATTCAATAAACCAGTGACCCACTAACTAATAATATCTACGGTCTGGAGATCAGGCTACTGGGAATAGGGGTGTGTGTGTGTGTGTGTGTGTGTGTGTGTGTGTGAGTGTGTGAGTGAGTGAGTGAGTGAGTGAGAGAGAGAGAGAGAGAGAGAGAGAGAGAGAGAGAGAGAGAGAGAGAGAGAGAGAGAGAGAGAGAGAGAGAGAGAGAGAGAGAGAGAAAGGGGTAACAGAATGACACACACTTCAAAATCTATCAGATTATCCCTCCAGAGAGAAGTGTATCCTCTAACACGTGCATCGATCTCCAGTGTGTTTTTACGTGTGTGTTGCACTGTGACAAAGTGGTACAAAACATAATGCCCACTAAAGCAATCAAGAGAACAGACTGGGGGAGTCATTAGATACTGCCAACATGTCATTAAGAAGTGGTTCACCGCCCTGAGACTCTACTGCCAAACAACTCACTGGAACCTGGTTCACCGCCCTGAGACTCTACTGCCAAACAACTCACTGGAACCTGGTTCACCGCCCTGAGACTCTACTGCCAAACAACTCACTGGAACCTGGTTCAACGCCCTGAGACTCTACTGCCAAACAACTCACTGGAATCTGGTTCAACGCCCTGAGACTCTACTGCCAAACAGGCTGGGCTGCACCTACTGGAGAGTTGATCTCTCTACAGCTATCCTTAGGTCTCCTATCGAGGCTGGGCTGCACCTACTGGAGAGTTGATCTATCTACAGCTATCCTTAGGTCTCCTATCGAGGCTGGGCAGTACCTACTGGAGAGTTGATCTATCTACAGCTATCCTTAGGTCTCCTATCGAGGCTGGGCAGTACCTACTGGAGAGTTGATCTATCTACAGCTATCCTTAGGTCTCCTATCGAGGCTGGGCAGTACCTACTGGAGAGTTGATCTATCTACAGCTATCCTTAGGTCTCCTATCGAGGCTGGGCAGCACCTCCTACTGGAGAGTTGATCTTTCTACAATTATTAATTTGGTCTCACACCCAGGGTTTTAACAAAGCCCAGCCCTGATTAGCTTTTGATATTTGTCACTGACTAATACCAATGTGCTATCATGAGAATCATTATTGAAAGATATCTTAATAACCAATTATATTAAGTCATTCCAAAGGGTAGGTTTAAGAGACCAAATGAAATATAACCATAAGTCATATAGCATCAATGAGACTATTTAGGACTATATAGTGTTTGCAAAGTCATCAACAGCTATTGTTTAAATTCAACCCAGGGTTTAACTAAAATAGACAGGCAGGTAGCCTAGGAATTATGAGTGTTGGGCCAGTAACTGAAAGGTTGCTGGTTCAAATCCCCGAGCTGACTAGGTGAAAGATCTGTCAATGTACCCTTGACGAACTAGACATTGAATTGTGTTTGGTTGTCAACGCAACCAAATATCAACATTTGAAGGAGATGCATGTTCTGCTTTGATAGGTCCATCTGTGCCACTGACTTAGTATGGCTTTAATTCTACTTTGTCTACAAATGAATAATTGATATGTTGGATTCAAGTGTCCGCCTCAACCAAAAATAGGACTAAATCAAATTAAACTTTAAATGCATTTTAAATCAAGTTTGATTTGATTTGGTCATATTCTTTAATTTTTATTTTTGGTTGAGACGTGAATCCCACGTATCAATTATTCATTTGTAGTCAAACTGGAATTAAAGCCATACTAAGTCAGTGGCACAAAAGATACATCTCCTTATTGCGTTGACAACCAAACATAATCCAATAGCACTTCTGCAATACATGAAATATCCCATGAACTATTAACAAGTCAAATGACATGTTTGGATGCACATCTCCAACTAAACCAAAAATCAAAGTTAAATTATAGGATTAAGCCAGTGGCTCAGATGAAACTAGCCAAGCATTTGATATCTTTTAAATGTTGATATTTGGTTGCGTTGTCAATCAAACACATTTAATTATACAGAGCCTTCAGAAAGTATTCATACTCCTTGATTTATTCCACATTTTGTTGTTACAGCCTGAAATTCAAAATGGATTCAATAGATTATTGTTCACCAATCTACACACAACATCCCATAATGACAACGGAAAACCTGTTTACATGAGTATTCACACCCCTGAGTCAATACTTTGTAGAAGCACCTTTGCCAGAGATTACAGCTGTGAGTCTTTCTGGGTACGTCTCTAAGAGCTTTCCACACCTGGATTGTACAACATTTGCCCATTATTCCTTCAAAAATTATTCAAGCTCTGTCAAATTGGTTGTTGATCATTGCTAGACAACCATTTTCAGGTGTTGCCATAGATTTTCAACATGATTTTAGTCAAAACTGTAACTCAGCCACTCAGTGTATATTTGACCTTATGTATTGGTTATTGTCCTGCTGAAAGGTGAATTCATCTCCCAGTGTCTGGTGGAAAGCAGACTGAACCAGGTTTTCCTCTAGGATTTTGCCTGTGCTCAGCTCCATTCCATTTCTCTTTTATCATTAACTTTCCAGTCCTTAACGATTACAAGCATACCCATAACATGATGCAGCCACCATTATGTTAAAAAATGCTAGAAAATATGGAGAATGGATTTGCCCCAAACATAACACTTTGTTTTCAGGACAAAAAGTACATTTCTTTGCCACATTTTTAGCAGTATTACTTTAGTTGTTGCAAACAGGAAGCATGTTGTGGAATATTTTTAGTCTGTACAGGCTTCCTTCTTTTCACTATATCAATTAGGTTTGTATTGAGGAGTAACTACAATGTTGTTGATCCATCCTCAGTTTCCTCCTATAAAAAACCATTAAACTCTGAAACTGTTTTAAAGTCACCATTGATTGGCGTCATGGTGAAATCCCTGAGTTGTTTCCTTCCTCTCTGGCAACTGAGTTAGGAAGGATGCCTGTATCTTTGTAGTGACTGGGTGTATTGATACACCATTCAAAGTGTAATTAATAACTTCACCATGCTCACAAGGATATTCAATGTCTGCTTTTTATTTATTTTTTACCCATCTACCAATAGGTGCTCTTCTTTGTGAGGCATTGGAAAACCTCCCTGGTGTTTGTGGTTGAATCTGCGTTTGAAATTCACTGCTCGACTGAGGGACCTTACAGATAATTGTATGTGTCAGGTATGAGGTGGTCATTCAAAAATCATGTTAAACTCTATTATTGAGTCCATGCAACTTATTACAATATATGACTTGTTAAGCACATTTTTACACCTGAACGTATTTAGGCATAAGAAAGGGGTTGATAGTGTTCATACTCCTTGTCATTTTCCAAATATGTTGTTGTGTTACAGCCTGAATTTAAAATGGATTCAATTGAGATTGTGTGTCAAAGGCCTGCACACAATAACCAATCGTGTCAAAGGCCTGCACACAATAACCAATCGTGTCAAAGGCCTGCACACAATAACCAATCGTGTCAAAGGCCTGCACACAATAACCAATCGTGTCAAAGGCCTGCACACAATAACCAATCGTGTCAAAGGCCTGCACACAATAACCAATCGTGTCAAAGGCCTGCACACAATAACCAATCGTGTCAAAGGCCAGCACACAATAACCAATCGTGTCAAAGGCCTGCACACAATAACCAATCGTGTCAAAGGCCTGCACACAATAACCAATCGTGTCAAAGGCCTGCACACAATAACCAATCGTGTCAAAGGCCAGCACACAATAACCAATCGTGTCAAAGGCCTGCACACAATAACCAATCGTGTCAAAGGCCTGCACACAATAACCAATCGTGTCAAAGGCCTGCACACAATAACCAATCGTGTCAAAGGCCTGCACACAATAACCAATCGTGTCAAAGGCCTGCACACAATAACCAATCGTGTCAAAGGCCTGCACACAATAACCAATCGTGTCAAAGGCCTGCACACAATAACCAATCGTGTCAAAGGCCTGCACACAATAACCAATCGTGTCAAAGGCCTGCACACAATAACCAATCGTGTCAAAGGCCTGCACACAATAACCAATCGTGTCAAAGTGGAATTATGTTATCAAACAATTGGTTATAAATTAATAAAAAAATGAAAAGCTGAAATGTCTTGAGTCAGTAAGTATTCAGCCCCTTTGTTATGGCAAAGCCTCAATAAGTTGAAGAGAAAGAAATTGCACGACACATAATAAGTTACATGGACTTAATATAATAGTGTTTAAAGTGATTTTTTTGAATGACTCTATACCCCACACATACGATTATCTGTAAGGTCCCTGAGTCGAGCAGTGAATTTCAAACACAGATTCAACCACAAAGACCAGGAAGGTTTTTCCAACGCCTCGCAAAGAAGAGCATTTATGGATAGGTGGGTAAAAATCTAAAAAGCAGACACTGGGGGCTCTATTTTCAGCCGGTGTTAAGGTGGCGCTGGTGTCAAATGCACGTTAGTTTGCAATTTTTTTATGTTAAAATTGCCACACTGGCATTTTCCAGCCTTAGCGCCAAGGCTCAGCAATTCACCTGTCTTAAATCAGCTCGCTTGCTGGGTGGATGCTGCCTGAAAGTGCTAATTTCAGGCAGCGCTGCAGAATACATTTAGAAACTCTGCCTTCCACCAGACACTGGGAGACTAATTCACCTTTCAGCAGGACAATAATCTAAAACACAAGGTCAAATATACACTGGAGTTGCTTACCAAAACCACATTGAATGTTCCTGAGTGACACAGCTACAGTTTTAAATTAAATTGTCTTGAAAATCTATGGCAAGACTTGAAAATGGCCGTCTAGCAATGATATATTTTACGCTGCTGCTACTTGCTGTTTATTATCTATGCATAGTCACTTTTCCCCTGCCTACATGTACATATTACCTCAATTACCTTGACGGCAGGTAGCCTAGCGGTTAGAGCGTTGGGCAGGTAGCCTAGCGGTTAGAGCGTTGGGCAGGTAGCCTAGCGGTTAGAGCGTTGGGCAGGTAGCCTAGTGGTTAGAGCAGGTAGCCTAGTGGTTAGAGCGTTGGGCAGGTAGCCTAGTGGTTAGAGCGTTGTGCAGGTAGCCTAGTGGTTAGAGCGTTGGGCAGGTAGCCTAGTGGTTAGAGCGTTGGGCAGGTAGCCTAGTGGTTAGAGCGTTGGGCAGGTAGCCTAGTGGTTAGAGCGTTGCGCAGGTAGCCTAGTGGTTAGAGCGTTGGGCAGGTAGCCTAGTGGTTAGAGCATTGGACTAGTAACCATAAAGGTTGCTAGATCAAATCCCCGAGCTGACAAGGTAAACATCTGTTGTTCTGCCCATGAACAAGGAAGTTAACCCACTGTTCCTAGGCCGTCATTGTAAATAGGAATTTGTTTGTCTAGTTAAATAAAGGTTAAATAAATAAACGAACCTGTGCCCCACACATTGACTTGGTACCTGTATATAGCCTATTGTGTTACTTTTGTACCATGAGATTTTCTTAACTCTTATTTTTCTTAAAACTGCATTGTTGGTTAAATGCTTGAAAGTAAGCATTTCATGGTAAGGTCTACACCTGTTGTATTCGGCATTTCATGGTAAGGTCTACACCTGTTGTATTCAGCATTTCACTGTAAGGTCTACTACACCTGTTGTATTCAGCATTTCACTGTAAGGTCTACTACACCTGTTGTATTCAGCATTTCACTGTAAGGTCTACTACACCTGTTGTATTCAGCATTTCATGGTAAGGTCTACACCTGTTGTATTCAGCATTTCATGGTAAGGTCTACACCTGTTGTATTCAGCATTTCACTGTAAGGTCTACTACACCTGTTGTATTCAGCATTTCACTGTAAGGTCTACCTACACCTGTTGTATTCAGCATTTCATGGTAAGGTCTACACCTGTTGTATTCAGCATTTCACTGTAAGGTCTACTACACCTGTTGTATTCAGCATTTCATGGTAAGGTCTACTACACCTGTTGTATTCAGCATTTCACTGTAAGGTCTACTACACCTGTTGTATTCAGCATTTCACTGTAAGGTCTACTACACCTGTTGTATTCAGCATTTCACTGTAAGGTCTACTACACCTGTTGTATTCAGCATTTCACTGTAAGGTCTACTACACCTGTTGTATTCAGCATTTCATGGTAAGGTCTACTACACCTGTTGTATTCAGCATTTCACTGTAAGGTCTACTACACCTGTTGTATTCAGCATTTCACTGTAAGGTCTACTACACCTGTTGTATTCAGCATTTCACTGTAAGGTCTACCTACACCTGTTGTATTCAGCATTTCACTGTAAGGTCTACCTACACCTGTTGTATTCAGCATTTCACTGTAAGGTCTACTACACCTGTTGTATTCAGCATTTCACTGTAAGGTCTACCTACACCTGTTGTATTCAGCATTTCACTGTAAGGTCTACCTACACCTGTTGTATTTAGCATTTCACTGTAAGGTCTACCTACACCTGTTGTATTCAGCATTTCACTGTAAGGTCTACCTACACCTGTTGTATTCAGCATTTCACTGTAAGGTCTACTACACCTGTTGTATTCAGCATTTCATGGTAAGGTCTACTACACCTGTTGTATTCAGCATTTCACTGTAAGGTCTACCTACACCTGTTGTATTCAGCATTTCATGGTAAGGTCTACTACACCTGTTGTATTCAGCATTTCACTGTAAGGTCTACTACACCTGTTGTATTCAGCATTTCACTGTAAGGTCTACCTACACCTGTTGTATTCAGCATTTCACTGTAAGGTCTACTACACCTGTTGTATTCAGCATTTCATGGTAAGGTCTACTACACCTGTTGTATTCAGCATTTCACTGTAAGGTCTACTACACCTGTTGTATTCAGCATTTCACTGTAAGGTCTACTACACCTGTTGTATTCAGCATTTCACTGTAAGGTCTACCTACACCTGTTGTATTCAGCATTTCACTGTAAGGTCTACTACACCTGTTGTATTCAGCATTTCATGGTAAGGTCTACTACACCTGTTGTATTCAGCATTTCACTGTAAGGTCTACCTACACCTGTTGTATTCAGCATTTCACTGTAAGGTCTACTACACCTGTTGTATTCAGCATTTCACTGTAAGGTCTACTACACCTGTTGTATTCAGCATTTCACTGTAAGGTCTACTACACCTGTTGTATTCAGCATTTCACTGTAAGGTCTACTACACCTGTTGTATTCAGCATTTCACTGTAAGGTCTACCTACACCTGTTGTATTCAGCATTTCACTGTAAGGTCTACTACACCTGTTGTATTCAGCATTTCATGGTAAGGTCTACTACACCTGTTGTATTCAGCAGTTCATGGTAAGGTCTACTACACCTGTTGTATTCAGCATTTCATGGTAAGGTCTACTACACCTGTTGTATTCAGCATTTCACTGTAAGGTCTACTACACCTGTTGTATTCAGCATTTCACTGTAAGGTCTACTACACCTGTTGTATTCAGCATTTCACTGTAAGGTCTACCTACACCTGTTGTATTCAGCATTTCACTGTAAGGTCTACTACACCTGTTGTATTCAGCATTTCACTGTAAGGTCTACTACACCTGTTGTATTCAGCATTTCACTGTAAGGTCTACCTACACCTGTTGTATTCAGCATTTCACTGTAAGGTCTACTACACCTGTTGTATTCAGCATTTCATGGTAAGGTCTACTACACCTGTTGTATTCGGCACATGTGACAAATATAATTTGATTTGACTTGATCAAGAACCAACATGACAGCGCTTGAAGAATAAAATAAAAAAAAAGTGTAAATATTGTACAATCCAGGTGTGCAAAGCTCTTAGAGAGTTACCCAGAAACACACAGCTGTGATCACAGCCAAAAGTGATTCTAACATGTATTGACTCAAAGGTGTGAATACTAATATGTAAATGAGATATTTCTGTATTTCATTTTCTATAAATATGCAAACATTTCAAAAAACATGCTTTCACTTGATCATTATGGGATGTTGTGTGTAGATGGGTGAGAAAAAATTAAATATTTTAATCCATGTTGAATTCAGCCTGCAACACAACAAAATGTAGAATAAGTCAAGGGGTCTGAATACTTTCTGAAGGCTCTGTTTATGGTTGAAATCACAGTGATTCACACATTTTGATGACAACTAAACCAAAAATCTGACATTATTTTTTCCATTGAAATTTGGTTGTGCTTTTTAGATGGTTGAAAGTATGGTGATAATACATTGGGAATTAAACTTCTGTCTGTCTTTTTGAGTTGGGTGAATAAATGTTGAAATCTCATTGATCAATGTCTCAACCAAATATGACCTACATTTTCCCGTTGAAAGAAGGTTGTGTCCCCAGCAGGAAGTTTCCAAATGCATGACAAAACAAATGGCTACATTTCATCATGTTCCAAATAGAGACATTGACACATTGGCACAGAACATTTCAAAAGAGGAGGACCAATGGTTTGGCCGGTGCTGAGACAGACAGAAAGAGACAGACAGACAGACAGACATACAGAAAGAGATAACAGATTTTTTTGGTTGAGAGATAAAGAAGCTCAACTCAAACAACAACAGGACAGGGCCAGCCAGACCTAACCCAACGATTCCCGATCGAGCGTGAAGGGGACAGACTGACCAAATTTTGCCACACAGCAAACAAATAGCAGCAGGAGGAGTAACCAGCTGACCAGTCCCTGTTCCAAGCTAACATTCTCATGTGGTTCCTGAAGTACTGAGTTCAGGGTATGGGAGAAGGGGAGGAGGGGGATGGGAAGAGGAGGAGGAGGGGAGAGAGGAGGACTGGAGAGGAGGACTGGAGAGGAGGAGTGGGATGGGAAGAGGAGGAGAGAGAGGAGGAGGGTAGGAGGAGGAGGGGAGAGAGGAGGAGGAGAGGAGGAGGGGAGAGGAGGAGAGAGGAGGAGGGTAGGAGGAGGAGGGGGGTGGGAAGAGGAGGAGGAGGGGAGAGAGGAGGAGGGGGAGGAGGAGGAGGGGAGAGAGGAGGAGGAGAGGAGGAGGGGAGAGGAGGAGTGGGATGGGAAGAGGAGGAGAGAGGAGGAGGGTAGGAGGAGGAGGGGGGTGGGAAGAGGAGGAGGAGGGGAGAGAGGAGGAGGAGGGGAGAGGAGGAGTGGGATGGGAAGAGGAGGAGAGAGGAGGAGGGTAGGAGGAGGAGGGGGGTGGGAAGAGGAGGAGGAGGGGAGAGAGGAGGAGGAGAGGAGGAGGGGAGAGGAGGAGTGGGATGGGAAGAGGAGGAGAGAGCAGGGGAGAGGAGGGAGAGGAGGAGGGTAGGAGGAGGAGGGGGATGGGAAGAGGAGGAGGAGGGGAGAGAGGAGGAGGAGAGGAGGAGGGGAGAGGAGGAGTGGGATGGGAAGAGGAGGAGAGAGGAGGGGAGAGGAAGAGGGTAGGAGGAGTGGGATGAAGAGAGGAGGGGAGAGGAGGATGGGAGGGGAGGGGAGTAGGAGAGAATGAGGGGAGGAGGGGAGAGGAGTAGTAGAGGAGGAGGAGAGGAGGAAGGGAGAGGAGCTGGAGTGGAGGAGGGGAGAGGAGGAGGAGAGGAGGGAAGAGGGGAGGGGAGTAGTAGGAGGAGGAGTAGGAGTGGAGGAAAGAGGGGAGGGGAGAGGAGTAGGAGGAGGAGAGGAAGGGAGGAGGGAAAGGAGGAGTAGGATGAGGAGTAGGAGGAGAGGAACAGTGGAGAGGAGGAGTAGGAGTGGATGGAAGAGGAGGAGGAGGGAAGGAGGAGAGGAAGAGTGGAGAGGAGGAGGGGAGAGAAGTAGGAGAGGAGGAGGAGGAGGAGGAGGAGGAGGAGGAGGAGGAGGGGAGGAGGAGGAGGAGGAGGAGGAGGAGGAGGAGGAGGAGGAGGAGGAGGAGGAGGAGGAGGAGGAGGAGGAGGAGGAGGGGAGAGGAGTAGGAGAGGGGAGGAGGAGGGCAGAGGAGTAGGAGAGATGAGAGAGAAGGTGGAGAGGAGGAGAGAGGAGTCAGAGAGGAGGAGGGAGGAGGAGAAGAGGAGGAGGGGAGAGGAGGAGGAGTAGAGGGAAGAGGGGAGGAGAAAACGGGAAGAGAGACAAAGCTGTGGGGATAAACGAAATAAGGCTGGTGCATGTGCTGTTGATGGCAAGGGAACATCCCTGTTCCCTCTGACTCCTCTGGTGCGCTGCTCATTCCCATCTAACCCACTCACATCCTGTGACCCTTGACCTGGGTAGGTTGCCCTGACCAGACTGTGACACACTACCAGAGCGCCCCAGTCTCAGCTTACTGCACAGGGACAATTTGAAAGATCATCATGTATCATGGCCCAATCAACACACTGCAGACAGATAAGGAGAGAGAAAAACACCCAGACAGACTGACTGTTTGTGTTTACTAGTCAGATCGCTCTGTTTCTCATAGACTAGACATATTCACCTAAGAGCAGTGGGCTTAAAAACGGCGGTCAGTAGGATTCATCTGTCATCTTGTCCTCTCTCAGGATCAGTAGGATTAATCTGTCATCACAGTCATCTCTCAGGATCAGTAGGATTAATCTGTCATCTCGTCCTCTCTCAGGATCAGTAGGATTAATCTGTCATCACAGTCGTCTCTCAGGATCAGTAGGATTAATCGGTCATCACAGTCATCTCTCAGGATCAGTAGGATTAATCTGTCATCACAGTCATCTCTCAGGATCAGTAGGATTAATCTGTCATCACAGTCATCTCTCAGGATCAGTAGGATTAATCGGTCAACACAGTCATCTCTCAGGATCAGTAGGATTAATCTGTCATCACAGTCATCTCGTCCTCTCTCAGGATCAGTAGGATTCATCTGTCATCACAGTCATCTCTCAGGATCAGTAGGATTAATCCGTTATCACAGTCATCTCTCAGGATCAGTAGGATTAATCTGTCATCACAGTCATCTCTCAGGATCAGTAGGATTAATCTGTCATCACAGTCATCTCTCAGGATCAGTAGGATTAATCTGTCATCACAGTCATCTCTCAAGATCAGTAGGATTAATCGGTCATCACAGTCATCTCTCAGGATCAGTAGGATTAATCTGTCATCACAGTCATCTCTCAGGATCAGTAGGATTCATCTGTCATCACAGTCATCTTGTCCTCTCTCAGGATCAGTAGGATTAATCTATCATCACAGTCATCTCTCAGGATCAGTAGGATTAATCTGTCATCACAGTCATCTCTCAGGATCAGAAGGGTTAATCTGTCAGCACAGTCATCTCGTCCTCTCTCAGGATCAGTAGGATTCATCTGTCATCACAGTCATCTTGTCCTCTCTCAGGATCAGTAGGATTCATCAGTCATCTCGTCATCTCTCAGGATCAGTAGGATTCATCTGTCATTACAGTCATCTCGTCCTCTCTCAGGATCAGTAGGATTCATATGTCATCACAGTCATCTCTCAGGGTCAGTAGGATACATCTGTCATCACAGTCATCTCATCCTCTCTCAGGATAAGTAGGATTCATCTGTCATCACAGTCATCTCATCCTCTCTCAGGATCAGTAGAATTCATCTGTCATCACAGTCATCTCTCAGGATCAGTAGGATTCATCTGTCATCACAGTCATCTCTCAGGATCAGGAGGATTCATCTGTCATCACAGTCATCTCTCAGGATCAGTAGGATTCATCTGTCATCACAGTCATCTCTCAGGATCAGTAGGATTCATATGTCATCACAGTCATCTCTCAGGGTCAGTAGGATACATCTGTCATCACAGTCATCTCATCCTCTCTCAGGATAAGTAGGATTCATCTGTCATCACAGTCATCTCATCCTCTCTCAGGATAAGTAGGATTCATCTGTCATCACAGTCATCTCGTCCTCTCTCAGGATCAGTAGGATTCATCTGTCATCACAGTCATCTCTCAGGATCAGGAGGATTCATCTGTCATCTCGTCCTCTCTCAGGATCAGTAGGATTCATCTATCATCACAGTCATCTCTCAGGTTCAGTAGGATTCATCTGTCATCACAGTCATCTCTCAGGATCAGTAGGATTCATCTGTCACCACAGTCATCTCATCCTCTCTCAGGATCAGTAGGATTCATCTGTCATCAGTCATCTTGTCCTCTCTCAGGATCAGTAGGATTCATCTGTCATCACAGTCATCTCTCAGGTTCAGTAGGATTCATCTGTCATCACAGTCATCTCTCAGGATCAGTAGGATTCATCTGTCATTACAGTCATCTCTCAGGATCAGTAGGATTCATCTGTCATCACAGTCATCTCTCAGGTTCAGTAGGATTCATCTGTCATTACAGTCATCTCTCAGGATCAGTAGGATTCATCTGTCATCACAGTCATCTCTCAGGATCAGTAGGATTCATCTGTCATCACAGTCATCTCGTCCTCTCTCAGGATCAGTAGGATTCATCTGTCATCACAGTCATCTCTCAGGATCAGTAGGATTCATCTGTCATCACAGTCATCTCTCAGGATCAGTAAGATTAATCAGTCATCTCGTCCTCTCTCAGGATCAGTAGGATTCATCTGTCATCACAGTCATCTCTCAGGTTCAGTAGGATTCATCTGTCATCACAGTCATCTCTCAGGATCAGTAGTATTCATCTGTTATCACAGTCATCTCGTCCTCTCTCAGGATCAGTAGGATTCATCTGTCATCACAGTCATCTCTCAGGATCAGTAAGATTCATCAGTCATCTCGTCCTCTCTCAGGATCAGTAGGATTCATCTGTCATCACAGTCATCTCTCAGGTTCAGTAGGATTCATCTGTCATCACAGTCATCTCTCAGGATCAGTAAGATTCATCAGTCATCTCGTCCTCTCTCAGGATCAGTAGGATTCATCTGTCATCAGTCATCTTGTCCTCTCTCAGGATCAGTAGGATTCATCTGTCATCACAGTCATCTCTCAGGATCAGTAAGATTCATCAGTCATCTCGTCCTCTCTCAGGATCAGTAGGATTCATCTGTCATCACAGTCATCTCTCAGGATCAGTAGGATTCATCTGTCATCACAGTCATCTCTCAGGATCAGTAAGATTCATCAGTCATCTCGTCCTCTCTCAGACTCTCTGAGTATTATAGATTTAATCACAGCAATATTAAAACACGTTTCTAAGAGAATCCTTACTTGATATACAAACTAGATCAATGAGAGAGAATCTGGTGCTTACCGGTATCCAAGAGAGAATCTGGTGCTCACCGGTATCTGCTGCTCACCGGTATCCAAGAGAGAATCTGGTGCTTACCGGTATCCAAGAGAGAATCTGGTGCTCACCGGTATCTGCTGCTCACCGGTATCCAAGAGAGAATCTGGTGCTTACCGGTATCCAAGAGAGAATCTGGTGCTTTCCAGTATCCAAGAGAGAATCTGGTGCTCACCGTTATCCAAGAGAGAATCTGGTGCTTACCGGTATCCAAGAGAGAATCTGGTGCTTACTGGTGTCCAAGAGAGAATCTGGTGCTTACCGGTATCCAAGAGAGAATCTGGTGCTTACCGGTATCCAAGAGAGAATCTGGTGCTTACTGGTATCCAAAGGAGAATCTGGTGCTTACCGGTATCCAAGAGAGAATCTGGTGCTTACCGGTAATCAAGAGAGAATCTGGTGCTCACCGGTATCCAAGAGAGAATCTGGTGCTTACCGGTATCCAAGAGAGAATCTGGTGCTTACCGGTATCTGGTGCTCACCGGTATCCAAGAGAGAATCTGGTGCTTACCGGTATCTGGTGCTCACCGGTATCCAAGAGAGAATCTGGTGCTTATCTTTATGAATATCTTTTTAAAAAACCTGCATTAGAAATAATGACCTACACATACTGACCAGCTCATGTTATAGACAGAAGCGTGCTACATGGCAAACCAATCCAAACTCATCTCTCTGCATGTCCAGCCCACTCATTATCTCAGCCAATCATGACTAGCAGGAAGGTTGCTCACTTTTTCCGTGGCTAAACCAACTAGTTTCGTAATTTAACAAATTTATTTGTGGCATACACGTTTGTTATTAAGGCAGGTGAAAGTTCACATGTTCCAGAATGCATTTCTGCCCCAAAAAAACGCATTTTGATCAAAATTCAAGTTTACGTTCAATTGGCTCTCCTGTGAAGTAGTGAGCCGCGACATACACCTAGTTTCCTGAAACGAGTCACAAATGTTATATAGATAAATGACAGCATCAGAAGAAGGACAAAAACTTCTAGACTAAATCCCCAAATACAAGGAACTGGAACACTAAAGTACTTAAAAGCCTGAAATTAGTCAAGAATCAACCAGGTGGAAATAAAAAGATGGTAAAAAGAAGGAGGTGGGAGGTGGGAGATGGGAGGTGTGAGATGGGAGGTGGGAGATGGGAGGTGGGAGATGGGAGGTGGGAGATGGGAGATGGGAGGTGGGAGGTGGGAGATGTGAGATGGGAGATGGGAGGTGGGAGAGGGGAGATGTGAGGTGGGAGATGGGAGGTGGGAGATGGGAGATGGGAGGTGGGAAATGGGAGGTGGGAGATGGGAGGTGTGAGATGGGAGATGGGAGGTGGGAGATGGGAGATGGGAGGTGGGAGATGGGAGGTGGGAGGTGGGAGATGGGAGGTGGGAGATGTGAGATGGGAGATGGGAGATGGGAGGTGGGAGAGGGGAGATGTGAGGTGGGAGATGGGAGGTGGGAGTTGGGAGGTGGGAGATGGGAAATGGGAGATGGGAGGTGTGAGATGGGAGATGGGAGGTGGGAGATGTGAGATGGGAAATGGGAGGTGTGAGGTGGGAGATGGGAGATGGGAGGTGGGAGATGTGAGATGGGAGGTGGGAGATGGGAGGTGGGAGATGGGAGGTGGGAGGTGGGAGATGGGAAATGGGAGGTGGGAGATGGGAGGTGTGAGATGGGAGGTGGGAGATGGGAGGTGTGAGATGGGAGGTGGGAGATGTGAGATGGGAGGTGTGAGATGGGAGGTGTGAGATGGGAGGTGGGAGGTGTGAGATGGGAGGTGTGAGATGGGAGGTGGGAGATGGGAGGTGTGAGATGTGAGATGGGAGGTGGGAGATGGGAGGTGTGAGATGGGAGGTGGGAGGTGGGAGGTGTGAGATGGGAGATGGGAGGTGGGAGATGGGAGGTGTGAGATGGGAGATGGGAGGTGTGAGATGGGAGATGGGAGGTGGGAGATGGGAGGTGGGAGATGGGAGGTGGGAGATGGGAGGTGGGAGATGTGAGATGGGAGATGGGAGGTGTGAGATGGGAGGTGAGAGATGGGAGGTGGGAGATGGGAGGTAAGAGATGGGAAATGGGAGATGGAAAATGGGAGATGGGAGATGGGAGGTGGGAGATGGGAGGTGGGAGATGGGAAATGGGAGGTGGGAGATGGGGGGTGGGAGATGGGAAATGGGAGGTGGGAGGTGGGAGATGGGAGGTGGGAGATGGGAGATGGGAGGTGGGAGGTGGGAGATGGGAGATGGGAAATGGGAGGTGGGAGATGGGAGGTGGGAAATGGGAAATGGGAGATGGGAAATGGGAGGTGGGAGTGCCCATGTGTCTGTGTGAGTCTAATGAGAAGAAGGTGAGTGAGTGAGTGAGTGAGTGAGTGAGCGAGTGAGCGAGTGAGCGAGTGAGTGAGTGAGTGAGCAAGTGAGTGAGTGAGTGAGCGAGTGAGTGAGTGAGCGAGTGAGTGAGTGAGAAAAGCGATGGGAGATGGGAGGTGGGAAATGGGAGGTGGGAGATGGGAGGTGGGAGATGGGAAATGGGAGATGGGAAATGGGAGGTGGGAGATGGGAGTGCCCATGTGTCTGTGTGAGTCTAATGAGAAGAAAGTGAGTGAGTGAGTGAGTGAGTGAGTGAGTGAGTGAGTGAGCGAGTGAGTGAGCGAGCGAGTGAGCGAGTGAGCGAGTGAGTGAGTGAGAAAAGCGATGGGAGGTGGGAAATGGGAGGTGGGAGATGGGAAATGGGAGGTGGGAGATGGGAAATGGGAGATGGGAGGTGGGAGATGGGAGGTGGGAGTGCCCATGTGTCTGTGTGAGTCTAATGAGAAGAAAGTGAGTGAGTGAGTGAGTGAGTGAGTGAGTGAGTGAGTGAGTGAGTGAGTGAGTGAGTGAGTGAGTGAGTGAGTGAGTGAGTGAGCGAGTGAGTGAGTGAGCGAGTGAGTGAGTGAGAAAAGCGATGGGAGATGGGAGGTGGGAAATGGGAGGTGGGAGATGGGAAATGGGAGGAGGGAGATGGGAAATGGGAGGTGGGAGATGGGAGGTGGGAGTGCCCATGTGTCTGTGTGAGTCTAATGAGAAGAAAGTGAGTGAGTGAGTGAGTGAGTGAGTGAGTGAGTGAGTGAGTGAGTGAGTGAGTGAGCGAGTGAGTGAGTGAGCGAGTGATTGAGTGAGCGAGTGAGTGAGTGAGAAAAGCGATGGGAGATGGGAGGTGGGAAATGGGAGGTGGGAGATGGGAAATGGGAGGTGGGAGATGGGAGATGGGAAATGGGAGATGGGAGGTGGGAGATGGGAGATGGGAGGTGGGAGTGCCCATGTGTCTGTGTGAGTCTAATGAGAAGAAAGTGAGTGAGTGAGTGAGTGAGTGAGCGAGTGAGTGAGTGAGCGAGTGAGCGAGTGAGTGAGTGAGAAAAGCGATGGGAGATGGGAGGTGGGAAATGGGAGGTGGGAGATGGGAAATGGGAGGTGGGAGATGGGAGATGGGAAATGGGAGGTGGGAGATGGGAGGTGGGAAATGGGAGGTGGGAGATGGGAAATGGGAGGTGGGAGATGGGAGGTGGGAGATGGGAGGACGGAGATGGGAGATGGGAGGTGGGAGTGCCCATGTGTCTGTGTGAGTCTAATGAGAAGAAAGTGAGTGAGTGAGTGAGTGAGTGAGTGAGTGAGTGAGTGAGTGAGTGAGTGAGTGAGTGAGCGAGTGAGTGAGCGAGTGAGCGAGTGAGTGAGTGAGAAAAGCGATGGGAGATGGGAGGTGGGAAATGGGAGGTGGGAGATGGGAAATGGGAGGTGGGAGATGGGAGATGGGAAATGGGAGGTGGGAGATGGGAGATGGGAAATGGGAGATGGGAGATGGGAAATGGGAGATGGGAGATGGGAAATGGGAGGTGGGAGATGGGAAATGGGAGATGGGAGGTGGGAGATGGGAGGTGGGAGATGGGAAATGGGAGGTGGGAGATGGGAAATGGGAGGTGGGAGATGGGAGATGGGAAATGGGAGATGGGAGGTGGGAGATGGGAGGTGGGAGTGCCCATGTGTCTGTGTGAGTCTAATGAGAAGAAAGTGAGTGAGTGAGTGAGAAAAGCGGTAGTGAATGTCTGAGTCCATGCGTGTCTGAGAGTAAGAGTTGTACCATAACGACTGAGTTTCCACCAGAGATGGAAAATACATTTACAAATAAATAATAAATAATAAAGTAAACAAAAGCTGTGAAACTTCAGAAACATATTTTATCCAATCATTTATTTATTTGATTTGATTAACTAGGCAAGTCGGTTAAGAACCAATTCTTATTTACAATGACGGCCTACCCCGGCCAAACCCGGACGACGCTGGGCCAATTGTGCGCTGCCCTATGGGACTCCCAATCAATGCTGGTTGTGATACAGCCTGGAATCAAACCAGGGTCTGTAGTGACGCTTCTAGCACTGAGATGCAGTGCCTTAGATGCCTGCGCCACTCGGGATCATGATGGAACGGTGCCAACCTCTACCTTTTCCTAGACACCCATCTGAGCGACCCACCCACCCAAGTGACATACTTGCCCGTTTGATAGGCCTACTGCAAGTAGCCTATGTAGCCAAGACAGAAGCAATGAAGAATTGAGTTTGAGTTTATTTTTATTTTTACAGGGACAGTGCACATTAATCAACGTTTCAGTAAAAGTGCCGGTTTTAGCCAACCGGCTAATTTTTAACCGCAGTCCCTGGGCAGGTTATTAAAAACAATTACAATATAGACAATAGCAACATAGAACAAGCAAGACATAGCAACATAGGACAAGCAAGACATAGCATACAGACAGAGCAACATAGGACAAGCAAGACATAGCATACAGACAGAGCAACATAGGACAAGCAAGACGTAGCATACAGACAGAGCAACATAGGACAAGCAAGACGTAGCATACAGACAGAGCAACATAGGACAAGCAAGACGTAGCATACAGACAGAGCAACATAGGACAAGCAAGACAGCATACAGAGAGCAACATAGGACAAGCAAGACAGCATACAGACAGAGCAACATAGGACAAGCAAGACAGCATACAGACAGAGCAACATAGGACAAGCAAGACAGCATACAGAGAGCAACATAGGACAAGCAAGACAGCATACAGACAGAGCAACATAGGACAAGCAAGACAGCATACAGACAGAGCAACATAGGACAAGCAAGACGTAGCATACAGACAGAGCAGCATAAAACAAAAAGCAGCAAGACAAAATTAATAAAAGCAACAAAGTGTTTCCACACCTCACAAGCTACAGACAACAGACAACATGGAAAGCGGCAACACACAGCTAGGGACCATGTTCACAAATCTGATTGACCTTTAGCCATGTCTTCAAGCATTTTGTGAAAGTGTGATATGTGGTGCAGTTATGTGTGTCTGTATTCCAGACATGGGAAGCTCTCACAGAGAATGCAGATTTACTAAAGGTGCTTTTCCTTAGGGGAACTATACAGTCACCTCTCATGGCAGACCTTGTGGATCTGCTGCCATATGTCTGGGTTTTCTGTTTAACAAAAATATTGAGTGGAGGGGGAGCCAGGCCATTAAGGATCTTGAATACAAGACATGCGTCGGTGTATTGCACAAGATTTTCCCAACTCAAGAGCTCATGCTTTCTAAGGATGTGACAATGATGATGGCTATTGGGCTTCCTATCAAGCACTTTGAGAGTCTGCTTGTAGACAGACTGAATAGGTTTTAATGTTGTACAGCAAGCTTGGGCCCAACTAGTCAAGTAGTATGTTATGTGGGGGAGTATCATAGATTTGAAGTACAGTTTTGCTACCTCTGTAGTCAAACAATTTCGTATAAATCGGAAATTAGCTAGGTTGAATGACCTTTTCACATGCTTTTTAAAAGAGAGGTTGGAATCAAGTATGATGCCAAGGTACTTAAAATCGGATACCACCTGGAGCTTCTCCCCTGACACATAGACATCTGGCTCAGTAGCATCTGTTGCCCTCTTTGTGAAGAACATGCAAACAGTTTTTTTCACATTGAGATGCAAACACGAGTCACTGAGCCACTTTGTAACCTGGACCATTACAGTAGTGAGTTCTTGTGCAGCTTGTTGTTTGCTCTTTGCATGCACATATATCACTGTATCATCTGCATACATTTGAACTTCAGAATCTAGACACAAAACAAAAATATAACTTATTCAGGAAAGATCAGGTTTCATTTATTTAAAATAAAAACAGACAAAATTGGATGGAGAACGGCGAAAAATGTTTTTCCTAAGCGACCACAATTAACCTACAGAGAATAGCTACAAACAATGGAGAAATCCTTATCTCACCAAAGAAGATTTTGAATGAGGAAGTAAAATATTGAAAACAAGTTCCTCCAACCTTATTTGATGATGGGTTTTGAGTGAGATCTTGTGATGTCACAGGACAAACTATGGTTGGCAATCGATTCCTTTCAGACGGGGAAAACCGCAGAGCCTCGGTGGCATTCCAATAGAAATATATACAACTTTTTATGAACTACCGAAAGATTCATTACTATCATGTTGTAATTACTAATATATAAAGCAAATTGTATGACACAAAAAGAGGGACTGATCTCGCTCCTACTGAAGCAGGAACCTGGGGGACAGAACAAAGACCCTGTCTCTTTAAAAAATTTGAGTCCCCTCACCCTTCAACGTTATGACACAAAAATATTGGCAAAATGTATTGCTCATATAATTAAAAAGGTCCTATCAGACATTATTCATCACAATCAGACAACTACTAGAAATAATGGAAACCTTTGAGAACGCAGGGAAATCAGGTATAATCTTGAAATCAGATTTTCCTTGAATTTTTTTACTTTGGAGAATCTCTCCTAAAATGGCTAAAAGTAATGTACAACAATCCTTCTGAGAAATTTAAATAGTCAAGAGGCGTAAAACAAGGTTGCCCTCTGTCACCAAACTTATTAGGGCCATTGAACTGTTAGCTATAATTTAAAAAAAAATATTTGGTAGAGAGGGAATGGGAAATACAGTGCCTTCTGAAAGTATTCAGACCCCTTGACTTCATCCACTGTGTTCATGAGGACCTTCAATGCTGCAGACATTTTGTTACTTTACAGTCTAAAATGGATTAAATAAAAACAATCCTCAGAAATCTACACACAATATCCCATAATGGGACAAAGCAAAAACAGGTCATTCTAAATTACTGCTAATTTATATAATTTTATATTTAAATAAATGTATTCACATAATTATTCAGACCCTTTACTATGAGACTCGAAATTGCATCCTCAGGTGCATCCTGTTTCATTGATCATCCTTGAGAGTCCACCTGTGGTAAATTCAATTGATTCAACAGGATTTGGAAATGCACACACCTGTCTATATGAGCTCTCACAGTTGACAGTGCATGTCAGAGCAACAACCAAGCCAAGAGGTCGAAGGAATTGTCCGTAGAGCTCCGAGACAGGATTGTGTCGAGGCACAGATCTTTGGAAGGGTACCAAAGAATGTCTGCAGCATTGAAGGTCCCCAAGAACACAGTGGCCTCCATCAATCTTAAATGGAAGAAGTTTGGAAGACTCCTCCTAGGGCTGGTCGCCCGGCCAAACTGAGCAATCGGGGGAGAAGGGCCTTGGACAGGGAAGTGACCAAGAACCCAATGGTCACTCTGACAGAGCTCCAGAATTCCTCTGTGGAGATGGGAGAACCTTCCAGAAGGACAACCATCTCTGCAGCACTCCACCAATCAGACCTTTATGGTAGAGTGGCCAGGCGGAAGCTACTCCTCAGTAAAAGGCACATGACAGTCCGCTTGGAGTTTGCCAAAAGGCACCTAAAGACTCTCAACAAGATTATCTGGTCTGATGAAACCAAGATTGACCTCTTTGGCCTGAATGCCAAGCGTCTCGTCTGGAGGAAACCTAGCAGCATTCCTATGGTGAAGCATGGTGGTGGCAGTATCATGATGTGGGAATGTTTTTCAGCGGCAGGGACTGGGAGACTAGTCAGGATTGAGGGAAAGATGAATGGAGCAAAGTACAGAGAGATACTTGATTAAAACCTGCTTCAGATCGCTCAGGACCTCAGACTGGGGAGAAGGTTCACCTTCCAAAAGGACAACAACCCTAAGTACACAGCCAAGACAACACAGCAGTGGCTTCGGGATAAGTCTCTGAATGTCCTTGAGTGGCCCAGCCAGAGCCTGGAATTGATCCCAATCAAACATCTCTAGAGAGACCTGAAAATAGCTGTGCAGCAACACTCCCCATCCAACCTGACAGAGCTTGAGAGGATCTGCAGAGAAGAATGGGAGAAACTCCCCAAATACAGGTGTGCCAAGCTTGTAGTTTCATACCCAAGAAGACGCAAGGCTGTAATCCCTGCCAAAGGTGCTTCAACAAAGTACTGAGTAAAGGGTCTGAATACTTATGTTAATGTGATATTTCAAAAAAAGAAAATTTGTCATTATGGGGTATTGTGTGTAGATTGATGCAGGGAAAAAAACAATTTAATCCATTTTAGAATAAGTCTGTAATGTAACAAAATGTAGAAAAAGTCAAGTGGTCTGAATACTTTCCGAATGCACTGTAAGTCTAATGATAACATTAAGAAGCCGAAAATGTATTGATTAGAGACAAAAGTATCAATGTATGCTGCTGATTCAAGTTTTCTCTTGAGTCCTCAATGAATAACCTTGAAGGGCCTTATTGAGAACCTGGATAAGTTTGCCAGTTTATCTGGTCTAAAACCCAACTATGATAAGAGTACTATATTAGAGATTGGGTATCTAAAAGATACCAATTTTTTTAACTGCCATGTGGTCTCCCGATTAAATGGTGTTGATGTGATTGGTGTACACATCCCGGAAAAGTTGAGTGATAGAAAAATATATAGGATCTTGAAACCGTGGAAACACCTGGCCATCTTTGGGAGAATGACCCTGATTAATTCTCTAGTGATGTCACAGTTAACATATTTATTCATGGTTCTACTAACTCCAGGAGAATCCTTTTGTCAAATCACGTGACACACCCCCCCCCCCCCCCTCATTTCATTTGGATTGGCAAACCAGATAAAGTTCAAACAACATGACTTTTGAGAGTTAAAGGCATTAACTGCCAGGTCAAAAGTTGTAAATGAGAACTTGTTCTCAACTAGCCTATCTGGTTACCTGGTTAAATAAAGGTGAGAAAAGAAATCCCTATTTTTTTTTTTTTTACTTCTCTCTTAAAGCATAACGAAATTATATCTAAATCCAAACTGGTTTTCCAGCAGGCTACTATGAAAAACAAAAAGGGGTCTTTTTTTTGCACTTATACAGATTAAAACAAACCATTTCCAATGAATTGACAATTGATCCCTATTTAAACTACCTTCCTTTTTAAATGAAGCCACACAGAGTTGGTTAAAATTACAATTTCATCCTCCAGTAGAGCAAATAATATGGCTCAACTGATAGAGGAAAGGACCATTTTCTTGGGATATTTTTTTTAAAAAGGAAGTTAGTATCATGTTCACGAATGACATTGTAAATAAGGAAGGTCAAATTATGGCACACAACCAGTTAACAAAAGGTGTATGGAGACGTATGCTCAATACAAAAATATAACCAACTCATCGCAGCTCTGCCACAAAAATACACACACACACGCACGCACGCACGCACACACACACACACACAGTGTCGGTCCTCTTGGCTGATAATGGCTAGCGACAGGACCCTGTCTGTGTCTCTCTTCTGTCTGTGTGTAAAAGGATCACATCATCACCTCCAACACCTCGCCAACCAGAGGAGGGGGAAAACACAGAGGAAGAGGGGTGATGGTGAGATCAGAGTGACAGACAACAGAGACAGAGAGAGAGGTGTTGAGAGATAGATAGATGTGCTGAAGGTAATACTAGGCAGAGTGCAGATGCAGAGAATGAGAGAGAGAGTTGTTATGGTGATAGCTTGGTGGTGACATCAGCTCAACGACCACCTTTGAACCGTGAACTGAGAGAGCTAGGCTTCCATACTCAGATCCAAAAAAATAATAATTCTCTCTCTCTCTCTCTCTCTCTCTCTCTCTCTGTGTTCCTGTTTCACACATTCAATCATTTTCTGACCTCTTCTTGTATCATGCGCAATCATCCATGACACCATATGACAATAGTTAAAATATCTAAGAAGATCACCAAATAAGAGGCAGGTAACAGAATCTAAACCAAGACACAGAAAAGGCCCATTCTGTTCCCCTTATAGGAGCCCCCTGACCAAAACAAACCCAAACCCAAACCCGCTCTACTTTGTGACACTTACAGCCCACATTCTGACTTACAGTAACAGCTATCAGCCAATTCAAACGGTATCATAAACCACAAGTCTATAAACAGCCCTCACATACCATAAAGCACACATTACAAAATAACCACCCAACATACTGCAGTAAAGGAACTCATCAAATGAAAACAAAGCTCAGAACAGAAGAACGCATCTATCCAGATGCTTAAAGGGATAGACAGACACATAGAAATATCCCTGACTTCCTCTGACTCTGGGTAAGTAGCAAAAGATCATACTATAAACAAACAACAGCCCATAAAACGACACTGAATACAAAACGACAGTTTAAAAACACGTTGTCTTTAAACCTTTTGAAAACAACATTTTCAGGACTTTGCAGTGTTGCAAATGTGTTACCAAACACACACAAACACCATAAACCAGACACACTCCTATATATCCCCTCTGCACTGCCACTGACTGCCAGGGTAAATAATTCACCTCCCTGATCCATGATCTTTACTATTCACCTCCTTGATCTATGATCTTTACTATTCACCTCCCTGATCCATGATCTTTACTATTCTCCTCCCTGATCTATGATCTTTACTATTCACCTCCCTGATCTATGATCTTTACTATTCTCCTCCCTGATCCATGATCTTTACTATTCACCTCCCTGATCTATGATCTTAACTATTCACCTCCCCGATCGATGATCTTTACTATTCTCCTCCCCGATCCATGATCTTTACTCTTCACCTCCCTGATCCATGATCTTTACTATTCACCTCCCTGATCCATGATCTTTACTATTCACCTCCCTGATCTATGATCTTTACTATTCTCCTCCCTGATCCATGATCTTTACTATTCACCTCCCTGATCCATGATCTTTACTCTTAGGAGTATGTCTGTCAGTGTCCCAGTCCTGAGGTACTCACAGCGCATATAACCCAGCTCCCTTCTGTCCCAGTCCTAAGGTACTCACAGTGCATATAACCCAGCTCCCTTCTGCCCCAGTCCTAAAATACTCACAGTGCATATAGCCCAGCTCCCTTCTGTCCCAGTCCTAAGGTACTCACAGTGCATATAACCCAGCTCCCTTCTGTCCCAGTCCTAAGGTACTCACAGTGCATATAACCCAGCTCCCTTCTGTCCCAGTCCTAAGGTACTCACAGTGCATATAACCCAGCTCCCTTCTGTCCCAGTCCTGTGGTACTCACAGTGCATATAACCCAGGTCCCTTCTGTCCCAGTCCTGTGGTACTCACTGTGCATATAACCCAGCTCCCTTCTGTCCCAGTCCTGCGGTACTCAGAGTGCATATAACCCAGCTCCCTTCTGTCCCAGTCCTGCGGTACTCAGAGTGCATATAACCCAGCTCCCTTCTGTCCCAGTCCTGCGGTACTCACAGTGCATATAACCCAGCTCCCTTCTGTCCCAGTCCTAAAATACTCACAGTGCATATAACCCAGCTCCCTTCTGTCCCAGTCCTAAGGTACTCACAGTGCATATAACCCAGCTCCCTTATGGGGCTTCCAGATGAGGCTGATGCCATAGGGTGCCACATGGCTCCAGAGGGGGTGGAGAGGGGTGACAGCCGAACTACCTTGCCAAAGAACACAGCCTCCCTAGCAGCTGGAGAGAAGGACGTACTCTGACTCCTGCTCCCGCTCCGACAGGAGAGAGACGAGAGGACTGAGAGGGACGGATAGAGGAAAGAGAGGGAGGGACGAAGGGAAAAGGAGGGAGAGAGGCAAAGTCCACCCGCGTTGTTTATGGGATTAACCAGATTATTCTCTGATCAATCCCAGAGGAACTGATTACAGTCACGGATCAACTCGTTTAACTCTAGAATTCCTCCCCTCTATATCTGAAATGAGGATCTCTCTTTTCTCTCTCCTCTCTTCTTTAGGCACGTCCGTAAGTTCCCAGGATGCCTTTTTTTGTAATTAGGGCAGCATACATGCCTGTTAGCGCTGTGTTGGCACACTGCACGTCGCCTGTGTGTGTGTCCCTGTCACTCCGTGCCTTAGAGCCAAAAGAGTCCAGCATGGTGTGTGTGTGTGTGCGCGCATGCACGAGTGTGTATGTGCGTGTCGTCTAACAAGCCTTGCATTCCTGGAACTGTCTATTCCTATGTATGTGTCTCGGTACAGAAAACAGTACGGACCTAGAGCGAAATGTGTGCACTCAAAACAAGACCCAAGACCAAGACATTTAAAGGAACACACACTGAAAATCAACTACAATGAATGACTTCCTTCAGCAGCCCATAGCACCTGACTGACAGTGAAGTTAAGCTAGCATGCCTGGAGGCTCTGCTCCCTATAGAGTAGAGAACGGAGCAGCTGTCATACCAGTCTATTACACCCAACAAGTCTTCAGGGAACAGCTCAAATAATACACACCTCTTCACAGTCATGTGGAGTTGGAATAATAAGCGATGGCCCACATAAAACACATCGCCCTGAAAGACATAATTAGCATTCATAAAGACATTTTGCACATTGAGAGGTTAATGTGTTTCCTCATTGGAGAAATGAAACATTGAATTCAAAACAAAGCTTCAGGGTAATAATGATGTTTGTGTGTGTGTGTGTGTGTGTGTGTGTGTGTGTGTGTGTGTGTGTGTGTGTGTGTGTGTGTGTGTGTGTGTGTGTGTGTGTGTGTGTGTGTGTGTGTGTGTTTTCCTAAAAGCACTGACAGAAGAAGCTGACTCACATAGGCTTTTAATTCAATTTGATCTGAGGAGGTACGGGGAGGAGGCAGTTTAGTTTTCATATCTCCCTCTGTCCCTGAGGTACGAGGAGGAGGCAGTTTAGTTTTCATACCTTCCTCTGTCCTTTAGGTACGGGGAGGAGGCAGTTGAGTTTTCATACCTCCCTCTGTCTCTGAGGTACGGGGAGGAGGCAGTTTAGTTTTCATACCTCCCTCTGTCCCTTAGGTACGAGGAGGAGGCAGTTTAGTTTTCATACCTCCCTCTCTCCCTTAGGTACGAGGAGACAGTTTAGTTTTCATACCTCCCTCTCTCCATGTTCTCTAATACCGCTGGCTGGACACTGTGTATTTTGGCAGGGAGGAGGACTCAAACATGTGACATCTTTTGTAACCCTGTGTGTTTTCAAGGAAAATAACTGACAGACAGGGATAATAGATATCAGAGAAATCAAATTAAAACGATAAGACTGACAGACAGGGATAATAGATACCAGAGAAATAAAAAAAACAGAGAAGACTTGATAGACAGGGATAATAGATATCAGAGAAATAAAATTAAAACGATAAGACTGACAGACAGGGATAATAGATACCAGAGAATTTCTTTTTTTTTTAGAAAAGGACAGTCAGCTGTGAAGCAATCAGTGTGTGTGTGTTTAACTGTGTGCACGGGTGTGTATGTGCATGTGTCTGTCCATGCGTCTGTGTGAGTGTGATCGTGCGTGTGATGGGTTGGACTGACATGGCACTCTGAGCCCTCAAAATAGATATGTGGAGCTGCATTCTGTTCTGTGTAGAGCAGAGGGGCAGAGCAGAAAGGAGGGGTGGAGGAGAGAGGAGGGGCGGAGGAGAGAGGGGCAGATGAGAGAGGGGGCCAGGGGTCTGTGAGGCACATTGCTTGACTAAAGCAAGAATTAAAGCGTCAACACTTTGACCTTCTTCACTAATGAGTAATTACTGACAATTATCTGAAAGAACACTCCCCTCCCTCTTACCCCCATACCTCCCCCTTGAGACTCCTCTAAAACACACACACACAGGGTTTCTATTAGCCAGCAATTGATGGCTTTTAGCCGATAAATAAAACTGTTGCCTGATCTGTTGCCGGGCAAAATGACTGGCAGGAAATAAATGCCATTGTATGTACATTTGACCAGTCATGTTTATCGGTCTGTTGGTTCATTTGCATAATTTAGTGGAATTAAATTAGGTTGTGTGTATTTTCGTTAGTCATCATGTATCTTATTTATCCAACACAACGAATCACATGTGCACAGCATACAGAGCCTATTTTGAGCAGGATTTCTCCTGAGGCACGTCAGCTGGTTGCGGCTGGAGTAAAATGTGCTTTCATTGCGCAACAATTTTAAATGCAATCGCGTGTTAAAAACAGTTTTGATGCACAGTTAAAAGAAGATACTATGTTTATTTCTAAACTGGCAATTGAAGCACACATCTCATTCACCATTCAAGGGCAGGCAACAGGCTATGAGCGCTTCACCCACCACTTTACAATGTGAGCTGGAGGCAGAACGCATTTTGAAAACACTTCATTGTTTGAAACCTAAATGTTTTATTTCATATTATGAGGCATGTCTTACATTGCTTCAACATGGCCTTCAAGGCGAAATCTGACCATTGAAACGTGGAGGCAATTATTTTATAAAGACTTCATAGGTGGCGCGTGAGTTTCAGGCCTACAATTTATCCTACAATTTCTACCGTTCTGCGTTCCATTTCTGATTCTCATATGCGCACTTTCATGGAACAGTTTCATTTCAAAAACAACGTTTTCGTTTCTCTTAGTCATTGTCAAGTGGATAATCATAAAAATCTTAATTAAAATGATACAAATCTAAAAGTTCAAAGTCAATTCATGCGAGATCACCAGCCACTTGGACTGTAACGGTTTTCGTTATAGGATGAGGATGAGGAAGAGTAGTCGGACCAAAGCGCAGCGTGGTAAGTGTTCAAATTATTTATTGAACTGAACACTAAATACAAAAATAACAAGAGAATAATTGAAACCGAAACAGTCCCGTAAGGTGCAAACACTGATACGGAAAACATAGAACACAAAAACATAGAATGCCCACCCCAACTCACGCCCTGACCAAACCAACATAGAACACAAAAACATAGAATGCCCACACCAACTCACGCCCTGACCAAACCAAAATAGAGACATAAAAAGGATCTCTAAGGTCAGGGCGTGACATGGACACATTGATACTAGAGGTCGACGGATTATGATTTTTCAACGCCTCTATACCGATTATTGGAGGACCAAAAAAGTCGATACAGATGAATCTGCCGATTTTTTTAAAAATGTATTTATTTATTTGTAATCATGACAATTACAACAATACTGAATGAACACTTTTATTTTAACTTAATATAATACATCAATAAAATCAATTTAGCCTCAAATAAATAATGAAACATGTTCAATTTGGTTTAAATAATGCAAAAACAAACTGTTGGAGAAGAAAGTAAAAGTGCAATATGTGCCATGTAAAAAAAGCTAACGTTTCAGTTTATTGCTCAGAACATGAGAACATATGAAAGCTGGTGGTTCCTTTTAACATGAGTCTTCAATATTCCCACGTAAGAAGTTTTAGGTTGTTGTTATTATAGGAATTATAGGACTATTTCCCTCTATACCATTTGTATTTCATTAACCTTTGACTATTAGATGTTCTTATAGGCACTTTAGTATTGCCAGTGTAACAGTATAGCTTCCGTCCCTCTCCTCGCTCCTCCCTGTGTCACGCCCTGGCCTTATTATTTTGTGTTTTCTTTATTATTGTGGTTAGGCCAGGGTGTGACATGGTTGATTATGTGTTTGTCTTGTCTAGGGGTTTATTAGCTTAATGGGGTTGTGTTCAGTGTAGTATTCTAGGTAAGTCTATGGTTGCCTAGAGTGGTTCTCAATCAGAGGCAGGTGTTTATCGTTGTCTCTGATTGGGAACCATATTTAGGCAGCCATATTCTTTGGGTATTTCGTGGGTGATTGTTTCCTGTCTCTGTGTTTTGCACCAGTTAGGACTGTTTTGGCTTTTCCACGGTTTCTTGTTTTGTATATGTATATTGTTCACGTTATCATCTTTATTAAAGATGTTCAACCATAACCACGCTGCATTTTGGTCCTCCTCTCCTTCCCAGGAAGAAAACCGTTACACCCTGGGCTCGAACCAGCAACACAAGACAACAGCCACCATCGAAGCAGCATTACCCATGCAGAGCAAGGGGAATAACTACTAGAAGGCTTAGAGCGAGTGACGTTTGAAACGGTATTAGCACTCGCTAACTAGCTAGCCATTTCACTTCAGTTACACCAGCCTCATCTCGGGAGTTGATAGGCTTGAAGTCATAAACAGCGCAATGCTTGATGCACAACGAAGAGCTGCTGGCAAAACGCACTAAAGTGCTGTTTGAATGTGTACGCCTACCACCGCTCAGTCAGATACTTGTATGCTCAGTCAGATTATATGCAACGCAGGACACGCTAGATAATATCTAGTAATATCATCAACCATGTGTAGTTAACTAGTGATTATGATTGTTTATAAGATAAGTTTAATGCTAGCTAGAAACTTACCTTGGCTTACTGCATTTGTATAACATTGTGGAGTGCAACGAGAGAGAGGCAGGTCGTTATTAACTGTAGTTAACTGTAAGGTTGCAAGATTGGATCCCTCGAGCTGACAAGGTGAAAATCTGTCGTTCTGCCCCTGAACAAGGCAGTTCACCCACCGTTCCTAGGCCGTAATTGAAAATAAGAATGTGTTCTTAACTGACTTGCCTGGTTAAATAAAGGTATATAAAATATATATATATATATATATATATATACAGTGGAGCAAACAAGTATTTAGTCAGCCACCAATTGTGCAAGTTCTCCCACTTAAAAAGATGAGGCCTGTAATTTTCATCATAGGTACACTTCAACTATGACAAGACAAAATGAGGAAAAGAAATCCAGAAAATCACATTGTAGGATTTTTTATGAATTTATTTGCAAATTATGGTGGAAAATAAGTATTTGGTCAATAACAAAAGTTTATCTCAAACTTTGTTAGCAATGACAGAGGTCAAACGTTTTCTTTAAGTCTTCACAAGGTTTTCACACACTGTTGCTGGTATTTTGGTCCATTCCTCCATGCAGATCTCCTCTAGAGCAGTGATGTTTTGGGGCTGTTGCTGGGCAACACGGACTTCCAACTCCCTCCAAAGATTTTCTATGGGGTTGAGATCTGGAGACTGGCTAGGCCACTCCAGGACCTTGAAATGCTTCTTACAAAGCCATTCCTTCGTTGCCCGGGCGGTGTGTTTGGGATCATTGTCATGCTGAAAGACCCAGCCACGTTTCATCTTCAATGCCCTTGCTGATGGAAGGAGGTTTTCACTCAAAATCTCAAGATACATGGCCACATTCATTCTTTCCTTTACACAGATCAGTCGTCCTGGTCCCTTTGCATAAAAACAGCCCCAAAGCATGATGTTTCTACTGCTTCACAGTAGGTATGGTGTTCTTTGGATGCAACTCAGCATTCTTTGTCCTCCAAACACGACGAGTTGAGTTTTTAGCAATTTTTTTTATTTTGGTTTCATCTGACCATATTACATTCTCCCAATCTTCTTCTGGATCATCAAAAGCTCTCTAGCAAACTTCAGACGGGCCTGGACATGTACTGGCTTAAGCAGAGGGACACGTCTGGCACTGCAGGATTTGAGTCCCTGGCGGCGTAGTGTGTTACTGATGGTAAGCTTTGTTACTTTGGTCCCAGCTCTCTGCAGGTCATTCACTAGGTCCCCCCGTGTGTTTCTGGGATTTTTGCTCATCGTTCTTGTGATCATTTTGACCCCACGGGGTGAGATCTTGCGTGGAGCCCCAGATCGAGGGAGATTATCAGTGGTCTTGTATGTCTTCCATTTCCTAATAATTGCTCCCACAGTTGATTTCTTCAAACCAAGCTGCTTACCTATTGCAGATTCAGTCTTCCCAGCCTGGTGCAGGTCTACAATTTTGTTTCTGGTGTCCTTTGACAGCTCTTTGGTCTTGGCCATAGTGGAGTTTGGAGTGTGACTGTTTGAGGTTGTGGACAGGTGTCTTTAATACTGATAACAAGTTCAAACAGGTGCCATTAATACAGGTAATGAGTGGAGGACAGAGGAGCCTCTTAAAGAAGAAGTTACAGGTCTGTGAGAGCCAGAAATCTTGCTTGTTTGTAGGTGACCAAATACTTATTTTCCACCATAATTTGCAAATAAATTCATTAAAAATCCTACAATGTGATTTTCTGGATTTTTTTGTTCATTTTGTCTGTCATAGTTGAAGTGTACCTATGATGAAAATTACAGGCCTCTCTCGTCTTTTTAAGTGGGAGAACTTGCACAATTGGTGGCTGACTAAATACTTTTTTGCCCCACTATATATATCGCAGTTCTGATGTATATATATATATATATATATATATATATATATATAAAAAATTGGCAAATCGGCGCCCAAAAATACAGATTTCCGGTTGTTATGAAAACATGAAATCAGCCCTAAGTAAATCGACCTCTAGTATGTAACATATTGTGTGCTGTAGTTTGGAAAATAAATAAATGTGACTCAGGATGACAACATAATGATGATTGTTTCCAACATAAGGGCTGTTTTCCTAAAGAAGTTAAATCTGCTTCATGTTTTGTTTCCTTGACACAATAGTAAGGAGTATCGCGATACTGGTATCGTCCTGGCTCTAGTAAAAGTGGAAGTACATGAACTAAATTTTAAAAAGTGTCAACACATCCAAGCACTGTATAGCAGAACAGACAATGTGCCAAAATGGGCATGTGACAAAGCATATGAATGGGAGGGCCTATTTAACTATGAAACCAAACCAGCCTGTGAACAACAAACAAGTTGACTCTCCCTCTATTGACTCCCCCCCCTGGTAATACCGAGCCATACAGGTGTAGGTGTGTCGACCAAGCCATATTTGCACAAGAATTCTGCCATTTCATACCAACTGCAGTTCAAAACTGTCATATGTATTAGCAGACGGCACACAATAGATGTGCACTATGGAGCCTGGTAAAAGCCTATTGGAGTGTGAGTGAGTGAGTGAGTGAGTGAGTGAGTGAGTGAGTGAGTGAGTGAGTGAGTGAGTGAGTGAGTGAGTGTGTGAGTGTGTGAGTGAGAGTGAGTGAGTGAGTGTGAGTGACTGTGAGTGAGTGAGTGAGTACATGTAGAGTGGGTATCTATGATGACGTCGGAGGGGAAGGCTAACGTCTTATTGGCTCTTAACCAGCCAAGCTATTTTGTTAGTTTTTTTTGCGTTGTTTGTAACTTGTTTTGTACATAATGTTGCTGCTAATGAAAAGAGCTTCTGGACATCAGAACTGCGATTATTCATCTAAGATTAGAAGAAGAGTTTTTCTTCAATGATTCAGAGGGGAGGGATATTCTACAGACAGCGAACCATTACCGATCCCCGTAATTCGCTGGAGAAGGAAACAGAGATTTTGCTGAAAAATATTGGGGTGCCTCGTGAGCATCAGGCGACAAATTGCTAATCTGTCTTTGCCTTCCGTCCTGCTAGCTAACATTCAATCGCTGGAAAATAAATGGGATGAACTGAAAGCACGTATATCCTACCAACGGGACATTAAAAACTGTAATATCTTATGTTTCACCGAGTTATGGCTGAACGACAACATTAAGAACATACAGCTGGCGGGTTATACACTCTATCGGCAGGACAGAACAGCAGCCTCTGGTAAGACATGGGGCGGTGGCCTATGCATATATGTAAACAACAGCTGGTGCACGATATCTAAGGAAGTCTTGAGGCTTTTCTCGCCTGAGGTAGAGTACCTCATGATAAGTTTTAGACCACACTATCTTCCTAGAGAATTTTTATCTGTATTTTTCGTAGCTGTCTACATACAACCACAGACCAACGCTGGCACTAAAACCTCACACAATGAGCTGTATTCCGCCATATGCAAACAGGAAAACGCTCATCCAGAGGCGGCACTCCTAGTGGCCGGGGACTTTAATGCAGGGAAGCTTAAATCAGTTTAACCTAATTTCTATCAGCATGTTAAATGTGCAACCAGAAGGGAAAAAACTCTGGACCACCTTTACTCTCCCTCGCCCTCCATTTGGCAAATCTGACCATAATTATATCCTCCTGATTCCTGCTTACAAGGAAAAATTAAAGCAGTGAACACCAGTGACTCGGTCTATAAAAAAGTGGCCAGATGAAACAGATGCTAAACTACAGGACTGTTTCGCAGCACAGACTGGAATATTCCTCCGATGGCATTGAGGAGTACATCACATCAGTAACTGGCTTTATCAATAAATTAATGTTGTCCCCACTGTGACTGTACGTACATACCCCAACCAGAAGCCATGGATTACAGGCAACATTTGCACTGAGCTAAAGGGTAGAGCCGCCATTTTCAAGGAGAGGGAATCTAACCCGGAAGCTTCTAAGAAATCCCGCTATGCCCTCAGACGAACCATCAAACAGGCAAAGCGTCAATACAGGACTAAGATCGAATCGTACAACACCGGCTCTGACACTTGTCGGATGTGGCAAGGCTTGTAAACTATTAAATTTGCAGATGACACAACAGTCAACACTGATCACCGACGATGAGACAGCCTATAGGGAGGAGGTCAGAGGCCTGACCGTGTGGTGCCAGGACAACAACCTCTCACTCAACGTGATCAAGAAAAAGGAGATGATTGTGGACTATAGGAAAAGAGGAACCGAGCACGCCCCCATTCTCATCGACAAGGCTGTAGGAGCAGGTTGAGAGCTTCAAGTTCCTTGGCATCCACATCTCCAACAAACGAACATGTTCAAAGCACACCAAGACAGTCGTGAAGAGGGCACGACGAAGCCTATTCCCCCTCAGGAGACTGAAAAGATTTGGCATGGGTCCTCAGATCCTCAAAAGATTTTCCAGCTGCACCATCGAGAGCATTGTGACGGGTTGCATCACTGCCTGGTATGGCAACTGCTCGGCCTCCGACCGCATGGCACTACAGAGGGTAGTGCGTACGGCCCAGTACATCACCGGGGCCAAGCTTCCAGCCATCCAGCACCTCTATACCATATTTGGGGCGGCAGGGTAGCCTAGCGGTTAGAGCGTTGGACTAGTAACCGGAAGGTTGCAAGTTCAAATCCCCGAGCTGACAAGGTACTAATCTGTCGTTCTGCCCCTGAACAGGCAGTTAACCCACTGTTCCTAGGCCGTCATTGAAAATAAGAATTTATTCTTAACTGACTTGCCTAGTTAAATAAAGGTAAAATAAAATAAATAAAATACCAGGTGGTGTCAGAGGAAGGCCCTAAAAATTGTAAAAGACTCCAGCCACCCCAGACTGTTCTCTATTATGCTACCGCACGGCAAGCGAAGCACCAAGCCTAGGTCCATGAGGCTTCTAAAGAGCTTCTACCCCCAAGCCATAAGACTCCTGAACAGCAAATCAAATGGCTACCCAGACTATCTGCATTGCCCCCCTTCTACACTACTGTTATTTCATTGCAAGGTATTGTTGTATTCGGCGCATGTGACAAATACAATTTGATTTGGTTACTCAAACAGAAAACTGGAGGATCATTGACCCTTGGCAGCAGTTAAACAAGAGTTCAGAGTGCTACTGTCAACCAGTCCTGGTGGGACCCCTCTCTCTCCTCTCTCTTTCTCTCTCTTCCATCTCTCCTTTTCTCTTTCTCTTTCGCTTCCCTCTCTCTTTCTCACTCTCTCTTCTCTCTCACTTCCCTCTCTCTTTCTCACTCTCTCTTCTCTCTCGCTTCCCTCTCTTTCTCACACTCTCTTCTCTCTCGCTTCCCTCTCTCTTTCTCACTCTCTCTTCTCTCTCGCTTCCCTCTCTTTCTCACACTCTCTTCTCTCTCGCTTCCCTCTCTCTTTCTCACTCTCTCTTCTCTCTCTCTCTTCTCTCTCGCTTCCCTCTCTCTTTCTCACTCTCTCTTCTCTCTCGCTTCCCTCTCTCTTCTCTCTCGCTTCCCTCTCTCTTTCTCACTCCCTCTTCTCTCTCGCTTCCCTCTCTCTTTCTCACTCTCTCTTCTCTCTCGCTTCCCTCTCTCTTCTCTCTCGCTTCCCTCTCTCTTTTCTCCCTCTTCTCTCTGTCTCTTTCTTTCCCATTCCAATACTTATTTTCCACCCTATCTCCGTTGACTGTCTTTATCTCCAGGACTTCCACAGATCTGTGAGTTCTGTGCATATGGTTTCCCTGAACAGCAGCAGCAGAGTGAATGCCTGCACGTCTGTGAAGCCCCAGACTGACGGGAAACCACAGAAATGACAAAAAACAAGAACATTTATAACTTGGCATAATCCACAGAAGTTCTCCAAACTTTATTAAACGATGATGTGCTGCTGAGTCCGACCTCTCCCTGATTTGATTCATAGAATTAGGAATTGGAATGCTAGAATGGACATGAATCTTCTTATGATGTGATAAAGGTCAGCTATTTTGGTCAGGGAATTGGTCAACCATGATTTGCCATTGCTGTGTAAGATAGTGTAAAATAATGAACTTGAAGAATGTTCCTGTACTGTATGTTTGTTAGCTAGCCATCTTTAGAGGAATTATTCTATACAGGTTTTTAATAAACTGACGATATGCCAACCTTCCGTTCAACCAATGCAGTCAATCCACAGCCAGACACTGGCTGAAATCAGTTGTTGACAGGACTCAGACAAGTTGTGAATGCAACAAGTACTGATATTGTATTATATAACAGCACTCACAGCTTTCCAAGAAAAATCATTTAGACATTTATGGTCTGTTTACATATATTTTAGAGGCTATTTACCGGTATACAGAAAATTGGTATAAATGCCTTATAAACTATATTTGAAGAGTTTATTTCCAAACCGCTATACATCTATTTTCTTGAAGAGCATAGTCAGAACTACAAATTTCATATTTTTCCATGCATTGGCACCTTCGGATTACAGAGTATCAGTGGGGTTTGAAAACAGCGACCCTTGTGTTCAGTGCCGGTATTACCGAATATCCAGGGTATGGCACAAGGTCCGTATGAAAGTAGGACAATCTGGATACCACTCAAGCCTACTAGCTACATGCCAAATTGATATAGCTACCCTCACATATCTGAAACTACACGATCAATTGATGTTTACTGATCATGTAAAGCATTCAGTTACTTCCTGTATAACTCCGATGATAGAGATAAATGTGGAATGATCTGAAATGTGTAGTTCTGACGAGGCTCTTCAAGAGGTGATGATATTAAAACCAAAATAGTTAGAACATTTATTTAACAATCCCTTGAAAACGGCTTGTAGTTGTCAATGGTTTTAAGGGGAGCTGGGGGTCTCCTTTCCAAATCGAACGCTCCGCACCGTATTGTGACGTTTTATTGATAGCGTCCTATAGGATCTCTACTGTCGGCTCGATGCACAGATTCTCTATTACATGTTACAAATTCCAAGGGACAGTTTTTTATTTTGTCAATGTGATTGTCCATGGCTATGAAACGACACTATTATAGCTAATAAATATGCTTTTCTGTACAGTAGGTTGTCCTGAACAGTGTGTCAATTGAATTACTGTACTTGAATGGCCTGTTTATACAACTTTCACAGAACTCGGTGTCACTACAACAGTTTAGGTTTAGTACGAAATAATAAACCATTAAAAAAAGATAGAATTTAATGTTTCATATCATAACTCTTATGTCTGTTATGGAACATGAATAAAATAACACCTTATTAGACCTATGAACTTGTTATTACAGTACACTGTAGGGTATAACAATTTCAACAAGACACAACAGAAGTGAACTGAGTGAGATTCTAGTCTGAGGGGGATACAAATTGTCCGTTTAGGAATATTCTGTCATGTGGTTGCTCACCGCTTCACAACAGTCTCCCATTACCAGGAGACACAACCATTCACAGCGATGGCAGTTTCACTCACATACAAGCTGCTGAAATATCTAGTCAGGCAACAACATCCCAAAAATAAATGACTTCAAGAGACTCCAATCCCTTTAATGTGGTTTTAGATTTATTTTATTTTAATTGAACCTTTATTTAACTAGGCGAAGCCAGTTAAGAACAAATGTTTATTTACAAAGACGGCCTACCCCGGGCCAACCCCTAATCCGGACGACGCTGGGTCAATTGTGCGCTTCCCTATGGGACTCCCAATCACGGCCGATTGTGATACTGCCTGGAATCGAAACCAGGGTCTGTTGTGATGAGTGCCTTAGTAGACCACTGCACCACTCGAGATCTCCCGACATTGTCACAAAGCACTGTTGATGATAATAACATCATGCTCTATTGCAGTGGCTTGGCAATGAATGTTTCATTCAAGGAGAACATCACATGATAAATGATGCATGTAGTGTGTGACTCACTATGTGGACTTAAAGAAGCCCTGGGCTTGCAACTTAACTGCGCACAAATCACAGACTGAGAGCATCACAAAAAAGTCTCACATCATGTTAGTATTCACCTCAGCATGTACTGCCTTTTACACACATCTTGCACTATGATTACATGAGTAGGATGCAGACTAGACTACAACCAATACATAAGAAATAACAGAGTTATTAGCTATGGGCCTATTTGCTGCCTAGGCTCCACAAATGTTCGCTTTTTTTCTTCTTGTTTTCTGTGCAGTTTCTCCTTTCTGAATAAATTCGTGGTATGCTGTTAAAAACCTAACAAGTGGTATGTATGTGTGAACCATAACTCCAATAGGGCAGCCTCCAGTCTCCACATTGACCAGGGAGCCCCATAAGATTATTATTTTTTCCACTCGGGAAAGTTTTGTTGAAGACCTGGACAGAAAAGCCCCACTCTTTCGATCGTTAGGCCTAGACATATCGCCCACGATAGGGAAAACACCATTGTAAACCAATAAATTGTGTTTATGTCAAAAACAGTTAGCAAGAAATGCCGGACCAACATCATAAATTACATACATTTAAGCGCAATTAAACTGCCAACCTCTGACCTTGTCTGAACAGGAGAACCGCAATCCCATGACTTTTACATTGGCCGCAGCCCCTCATTGTCAAGAGGCACTACAGCCGGACGAGTGCTAAGCAGGCCGAACTAAACATGAACATTGAATAAATATCTACGGAGGGAAATCTCCAGCCGAGTCCGTGGACTGCTCCATCTAGCTCGCCCGCTGGCACTCCGAGAAAAAGACGCCATGGACCGTCTCCAAATAGCAGAACTATACAACGACTATAGAGGGATACACGTATTTCAAACTGAGCAAGGAAAGATACTTACTGGGGTGTAAATATGGGTCATTATGCCTTCTGTCCATAATGTGTGAGTTAGCGCTGTGTCGTTCTCTATAGCCGCGCCGTCACAGGCAGCAACAGCATCCCAGCGAATAACACTCCCCAACCGGGAAAACTGTGCAAGGGCAGGTCAACGCGGGGCCCAGCAAGGGGGTGGCAAAAGCAGGTCTCCTCCCAATGACAACAGTCATCGAGATATCTAAGCCCACGGACCCGACGAAACTTCTTGCCTCGCAGCGTAACAACGTTGCAACCTAGAATGTATAAAATGTAACACAAATCATTTTCGCAAACAGAAAGTAACGAGGGAAAAAAAAATCCAATATGGCGTTCGAAAAGCCAGAGTCGTGGGTTTTTTAAACCAAGTGAAATCAGGTGGATGTTTCCACATTTCCAAAAGCCTTTCTAGACGCTTTACTTCTACGCTAATTTTATTTGTGTGTTTTATAGCCTACCAAATAAAGCCTATTCATAATTTCAACAATATATATATATATTATTTTATTATATATTTATTATTATTATTTTTTGTCTAATCTTTGCCTTTAGGCTATGTTTTGTAATTACTCTGTAATTACATTTAGATTTTTTTGAACAATGTATTTTTTTTCACCTTTATTTATCCAGGTAGGCCAGTTGAGAACAAGTTCTCATTTACAACTGCAACCTGGCAAAGATCATTAAGACATTTTGTAGGGCCAAGAGGCATATTGTTTCGTGTAGTCAGTCCCTCGTTATAAATTGTGTGAATAGGCTGCTTACCGATTTTAATAGCCTACAATATTTTCACCTTCTGAATTATGTTCACACATCTAGCTTAATTTTGAATATGATTAGGCCCATTTCCATTAAATGGGATTGATTCAAATTAACAAAAATGTGTCAATGTGTGCGTATGTGTGTAATGTATCCTATGTGTAATCTGAACGCCTGTGTGCGATGTTTTTGTTTGTGTAGTGATATATAATTATTTCTCTCTCTCCGGCAAAGCACCCTCCACATTCAGCGGTCTACCTATTGAAAAGTGCGGGTCCGGGTCTCGTGACCCCCTGGAATCCCCCTAGATCTTTCTTCAGAGTTTGGGGTCATTTGAGGGTGAGTTCGCGGTACCTCAGAAGGTTACTCAGGAGTCAACCCGCGCTGAGGGATTCACAATCTTGAACTGGGGGAGCAGGCCGCGCAGACGCTCTGTCAACGCCGGTCCCTGACCACTCAGAGAGAGCCTTTCGCTGCCCTCGACCCGCGGCCTTGTAACAACGAGCACCGGAGGATACTAGCCAAGATTAATGGTATTTTTTTTCTCCAGTCATTGTACACTGATCAGGGCTTTTCATTTGTTACCCCTCCTCATCCCCACCCCCACCACCTCCATTAGATTACATAAATTCATTAAAGTCAAAGAGAGGCATTAAAAGGGCTATTTGTCAGTTCTCTCTTTTGTGTGTTCCTAATGGCTGCATGTGGTTCAAGGTATTGGGATTTTCTTTTTAAAGGGTTGCACATGGTTTTATGGACCACATGGAGAGGGAAATTGAGGGGAGGATATCAGAAGTAAGATTTACAAGCACAACACCATACCATGCTTTCATGTTGCCTAGACTGAGGTCATATGAAATAGCCTTTTAGCACATCTCTTAAATTGCATTTCATTTGTACGGCAGTCAAGGAATGGGGCTTGTGCAAATATTCAACAGGATTGAGTAGAAGGCCTAATGTTATTGTCAACATTACCTCAAAGATAGGCGAAGCTGTGGGGTGTTGGATTACTGAAGCTGTGGGGTGTTGGACTACTGAAGCTGTGGGGTGTTAGACTACTGAAGCTGTGGGGTGCTGAACTACTGAAGCTGTGGGGTGCTGAACTACTGAAGCTGTGAGGTGTTAGACTACTGAAGCTGTGGGGTGTTGGACTACTGAAGCTGAGGGGTGTTAGACTACTGAAGCTGTGGGGTGTTAAGACTACTAAAGCTGTGGGGTGTTGGACTACTGAAGCTGTGGGGTGTTAAGACTACTGAAGCTGTGGGGTGTTGGACTACTGAAGCTGTGGGGTGTTGGACTACTGAAGCTGTGGGGTGTTAAGACTACTGGCAGATGCATTATTTTAATTTGTCCATTCCATCTAGATCTCTACCATCATCACCTAATTTCCAAGCCACCTCCCAAACACAAATATATATATATACACACACACACACACACACACACACACACACACACACACACACACACACACACACACACACACACACACACACACACACACACACACACACACACACACACACACACACACACGGTCAATGAAGCAACCCTTTGGACTAATCCCTTTGTATTCACAGCACCATTCCCACCAAACAATGTCCTAAAGCCTAATCCCTCACCCAACACAACAGACCTGGGCCACCTGCTAGCACAGCTCTTATAGTGGAGGACAGAAGCAGAACAGAGAAGGAGCAACACTGACCAACCTAGAGTCAGGAATGTGTTAGCCCACTGAACTAAAGCCTATGCATCAGCTTGAGGATCTTATAGTCTTCAGGTCTAAGGCAGACGTTACTCATCACATGAGCCTAGTTCACCGAACGACCTCCATTACACATGCACAGCAAAAATAACCCTGTTGAATGAAACACACATACACATCACAGAACACCGAATACAGAACACAGAATACAGAATACCTAATACAGAACACAGAACACAAAACAGTCAATGCCTGCAAAAATACACTATTTCCCCTCTCTCTCTCTGGCTGTGCTTATAGTGTGTTTAAGGGAAGTCATGGGAGACGGTTCTCTCTTCATCTGCTTCTGTCCTCATTAACCTATCTCCATCATGCTTTATCAAACCCCTCTGCTCCCCTCCCCCGTCCAGCTACACCCCTACCCCCTCCCCATATATAGGCTTGAGATGATAAATGTTCCCCTTCCTCGTGGCTGCTGGGATGAGACTATGCCACACAACAGTAACGAACATCATCCATCTCACAAACACAAAAGATTAAATGTGGCAGACCGGGATTCTGTTTGGTAGGGATTGATCTTTCTTTTTGTTTATAACTAAGCAAGCTCTTGTCTACCTCTCTCTCTCTCTCTCTCTCTCTCTCTCTCTCTCTCTCTCTCTCTCTCTCTCTCTCTCCAGGTCCAGGGACTCTGTCTCTCTAACCACTCTCTCTCTCTCTCTCTCTCTCTCTCTCCATCTCCTTGGGGTCCTCTTTATCTCATTTTGTTTCCTTCCCTGTGTGGTTAGTTGGCAGGGAAAGTGCTCTGGTGAGCATGCCAGGAATGAGAATATTTTTCATGAGTCTCGATGATAGAGCTGGGCTAGTATTAAATTCCCATATGAATCAGATCTGCTCTTTCTCTCCCTCTTTCTCTGCCTCTCTCCCTTTTTCTTTCTTTCTCCCTCTCCACCTCCATATTCTTTCCTTGAAGTTGTTGTCTTTCACCAGCATCCCTGGTAGCCAGCCCCAGTAAGGGGGGGGGGGGGGTCTAGGCATATGCAACATGAAATGGTTGGCTTTCCACTGGTTCTCTGGGAACAACAAATGAGTGTAGAGTAAAAGAGGGGAACAGACCTAATACAGTCTATGGCAAATCCATGAAACAAACAAACTGGTGGTCTCAAAATGTTGCTCCATTTTGCTCCTTTGCACCCCCCATTATTTCTATCTCTACTTTGCACATTCTTCCACTGCAAATCTACCATTCCAGTGTTTTACTTGCTATATTGTATTTACTTCGCCACCATGGCCTTTTTTGCCTTTACCTCCCTTATCTCACCTCATTTGCTCACACTGTATATAGACTTATTTTTCTACTGTATTATTGACTGTATGTTTGTTTTACTCCATGTGTAACTCTGTGTTGTTGTACATGTCGAACTGCTTTGCTTTATCTTGGCCAGGTCGCAATTGTAAATGAGAACTTGTTCTCGACTCGCCTACCTGGTTAAATAAAGGTGAAATAAAATAAAAAAAATAAAAAAAGACACAATGTTGAGTCTCATTTTTGGAACACTTTTGAAGGCTATGAACAGACGCCAATCTATAAGTGTAACAGGATGGTAAAGGAGCCGTCAGTCGCATGCGTGCTAGTGCTGTTTATCCCACCTCATCTCCTCATCATGTACAGGTACAACTAACTGTATTCTGTTCACTTAGACAGCATTGGATCCAGTTGTAAACCAACATAAAGGATTACAGGAAACCAGTAACTAACTCACAGTCAAAATCCTACAGAAACCCTGCAGGTTGTTTCACAGGAAAGAGGCCACAAAAACCATGTGGGATTTTTCCTGTAAAATTCCTGTATTCAGGATTGCTGTAGGATTTGCACAGATGTATTTTTTTTATCCCAAATTAAATTAGATAGTCTGAATGGACTGTTATCAAGACAATAGTAAATTAATGGCCTGTTATGAATTATGCAAATTACAATGTAATTACAATGTTGTGCTTCAGATTTACCTACCAGTTATGATCTAACGGAAAAATTAATCATACCCAGACATTGCCGTTTCCATAGCAACGGATGTATCCAAATCCCCTAATCGATTTTACACAGATGTTCCGTTGAACCGTTCTGACTTCTGGCATTAGGGTAACCTGTTAATCTCCTGTCTGGTTCTAGGGGCTTAACACACAATCACCACAATGGGACCTCCTAGACCTGGACCTATCGTCAGTTTAAAACACCAACGCCACTACCCATCATACCATGCGCCTCCAAACAACTACCACTACCATTCAATGTCATTATCAGTTAGTAACACAAGACAATCAAGACTACATCAACCTACCAACAGGGTTGATTATGTTTTAATGGTCTTGTTACTTTGTCACATAATGATCGAGTAAAGAAAGAGGTTAAATATCTTTATCTGGAGCTGTTCTTATAGAACAGAGAGGATCCAATGCGTAGGGAGGTAATCAGGAAGACCACCTCAGGTTAAGCCTTCCCTGTCCCAAGTTGCCCAGGACAGATTATTCCAAGCAGGCACTTGCTACTGATCTTTACTATGCCAATGTGAGTGACCTGCGGCTGGGGCATTTAGGAATCACCACTAATGTCTAAGAATATACCTGGAAAGAACAGGCTTCTATTGTTACCACAGAACAGGGCCCCGGCCCAGCTTGAACTGACTGGCATGTCCCCATCTGTCTGTCTGATCGATTGGAAAGGAAACCTAGCTATGGAACGTAGCTGGGCTATTTGAGCTGGCTGATGCTGTCTCACCTTTCAAATGTGTATACAGCATTTCCAGATATAGTCTACAGTAGACCATAGTCTGAGTGGACAAGGCCTCGTTCGCTTGGAGAATATAATTGTAGGACTATTTTGTTAATTGAAACATATTTGAGGCTGCTACTGGGGTGGAACTGGGGAATAATTGTGTTTTTGGGGTGTAGTTGTGTTTTTAATTTAAAGGCATGAATAGAGGCCAAAAGTAGCTAGACGATTAAAACAGAACGTCAGCTTTCTCTGCATAAATTAACCTTACTAAACCAATGATGCCCTTCTAACCCTAAGCCTACTGTTGACAAAATATTTAATCGTTTTAAATTGGGATGACGGATATGGCTAATTCTGTGCACCCACTGGTTGAGGAAAATTATACTTTTTAGAACCTGTGCTTTGCTGCAACCTCATGGTGTATCTCGTCATTACAACCACCGAGGGATTTATTATATCCTTCTCGGGAGCCGTAGATTTACGGTAAAGCAAGACGTGTATCTTCTTTTTTTTAGTGGAACAGGAAGAGCATTTATCTGTGAATACGAACCAGCAACATGTACAGCCGATGCTAAGCTTATGACCTATTAGAATAAACTCTTTCTTTAAAATCGGTTACTAATGTATTCAAGGAAGAATGTCGTCCGATTTAATGTTAGACTTCGAGACTCAAGAACAACAAATGATGAACAGTGAAACTGGCACCATGTCCATCGACCAGGATGGCGAGTGGGGTAAGCAAGCGTCACTTGCCAACAGCTAACGCTAGCTTGCTAGTGTACCGTTAAAGAGAGACACTAACTCCTCGGAAATATGTACCACAAATGTCAACATGTTGGTTGTGTTTACGATGGTTATAGTCTATCGAATGAATGTTCTTCATTTGCCATGCTTGTTGCTAACATGGTAGCTAGGTAGTTATTTGGCAAGCTGCCTAGCTAACGTTTAACTGCCTCAAGTCAGTAACCGCTATCGCCCACCCTTAGCTGTTGCCATGTCTGAAAATAACGTTTTACAATCTGAATTCTCTACAATCTAAGTTAAATTATTTGTAACTATCTCTGCCCTGTACGAATATATGTTATTATTATTATCATCATTATATCATTATTTTGTTGTGTGTGGGGGTACTAGCTAGCCTGTTAGGGGGGGGTAGGGTTATGAATTCGCGAGAAGAGATACAGAAAAAGTAGATTGCAAAACGTCTAATCCTTTTAGTCATAGATATGGCTAGCCTTAGCCCAAAATGTACTCTTATTAAGGAGCCAACTGTTACATTTTAAGCAAAGATAGAACATCGAGACAGATATTTAACCGGATGTATAAATGTGAAGCATCCGGTTGGCGTTTCCAATCGCTACCAAGATGGAGCTAGATGGAATTTCTGGCCGATATTTCTGCTTATTTCCTCATCGATTAAACATTTGATCTCAATGCAGTTTTCTGTTTCTAAAACTAGAATCTATTACGAACAGAGTGGACACATGTTTGTAGACTTTACCGTTTGCCAAAGTTTCCCCCAAAATAGCGTTGTTTAGAAGGAGTGTACTCGCATTTCACAGAGTAGGCCCTCCCTAAAGGAAATATGCAAATACATGCTAGAACGCGCCAATCGGCTCCTACTATGTGTCATTTGCTGACATGCTGTGTGGTCTTTCTTGGGTTAGTTGTAAAAACCCTTGCCTTACGTTATTTTCAGAGGTAGACTGTCTCTTGTGGCCAAAACAGCCAAATCGAAACGTGAATCGATTATCAATTGCGGTAGGGTTCTAGAAACACAAAGCCCTTTACTTTAATATCACATCAAAATCATTTCACTAATGCAAAATATACACTTACTGTATGTACACAGTTTTAACCGGCTTTATCACAGTTGCAGCCAACATAATTTTTTAATTGACAACACGTTTCTGTTTTCACGTTTCTTCAGTTGCACACAGGTGTTCAGAGCATGCTAGACAGCTAATTTCCACAGGTGGCTTTGTTTTACGGCAGTCTTCCGTAAATATCGAGCGTAGGGGCTCTTAACACAACTCCCTCATACAGAAGATACCTTGGTCCAATGACTCTCTTATGTGTTATGTAATGGAACTGAGAGTCCTGATCAAATCAAATGTATCGGTCACATACATGGTTAGCAGATGTTTATTGCGAGTGTAGTGGAATGCTTGTGCTTCTAGTTCCCAGACAGTACAGCAATTATCTAACAATTCCACAACAAATACAGAATACACACAAATCTAAGTAAACTATAAGAATGTACATATGTTGATGAGCCAGGCTAGCCTAGGCTCTTTTAGAATCCAAGAGTGAAATGCTTATTCACCTCTCTATCACACCTACAGGGTCATTGTGCAAAATGGTACGCAGCATCATCTGGATTTGTGTGCAACAAAAGGTTCAACATTCACCTTCTGCTACCATTTCTGCCAAGCCGCCTTCGTGTACAGTTTGACGCGTCCGTTCGATAAATCCAACGTATGCACCACACAGAACGCACTGCAACTTCCTCTGTAATGTAACGCAACGCCGCGTTTCATTGGAAATGAATGGACTTCTGGTGTACCAAAACGCAAATGACACCGTTGGTGTGATGGATGCGTAACATGTAGGCTCTAGTGTTGTCACGATACTGGCATTTTGACTTCGATACCTTTAGTATCACAATACTCGATACCATCACGATAATCTACCAAAACAACACCAAAATGATACCAGGGTAAGCAAAATAAGGCGTATTAGCCAAAGTCACAGAATGGCACTTAATCCAGACAGATCTTTTGATTTCAATATCATTCATTACTTTAGTAATTTTAGATTGTTTTAATGTATGCATTAATTAATCAATTATACAGTCAAACATTCAATTTGACTTTGGTAAAAAAATAAAAAAATCTAACTACATAATAGTAATAATTTATTTGAATAGTAAATCTGTAGTCTGTTGATTAACTGGGTAAATCAAGATGTAGCCTAGGCCTATTCACAATACAGGTGAATGCATATTCAATAGGACTGTGTGCATGCATTGAGTTATTGAGCTTGTTCTGGCTGTTTCTGGCTGTTTTTGGGTCTTTTTATTTTATAATGCTGATCAACAACATTTGCATAGAAGAAGTAATCTCATTTATAGAAGTGTGCACCGTCTCTTTAAAGGGGCAATCAGCAGTTGTTACATCCATTTTTGGACGTATAAATGTATTGATATGTATCCATTGATTCCTAAAGAATATAACTTATAAATGCCTCATGAGCCTAGTTCAACTGTCACACCGCATCAGAACCCAAAATTACTAGCTTGTTTTACTCCAATGGTGTAAACATAAAAAAATGTAAACAAACACTATATAGCCTCAAAACATGGTTAAAACTATCATTTTCATATCATGGCTGGTCAGTCCTTGCATCCATAGCTCTCTGTCTATGAATTTGTGTTTACGTTTCTCCAGCCACATCCCCTCAGCTTTTCACTGTAACAGGGGCGGGGACACGGCTTTGTTATTGTTTCTATTGCTGCTTTGAGACCCATGACATTTACACACAGTCTGTTCGAGGCTCGAGCAAAGATGATCTTGCCTGGGGGAGACAAAATGAACGTATAACGTTTTTGGTGACAATCCGCTTTGTAATCCAGCAATATTTTGTGTTATTGTGTGTATCACAAACAAGGTAAAAGGGTAGTGAAGTGATTTTAGCTTCAGCTGTCAGCTAGCAAAGAAAGCTAGCCTACAACGCTGGAAGCTACCAGTGTCTTCTTGCATTGTAAAGTGTTCTAGCCTTTAATGAACCATTGTTTTGCGAACAGTAATGAACAGTTTCAACATGCCGTGTTGCGTCGAGCAAGTGAGTTAACTTCTGTGCAGCATAATGTGATGCAGTCCAGACTCCCAGTGGGTAAACATGATGCAGTCCAGACTCCCAGTAACATGATACAGCCCAGACTCCCAGTGGGTTAACATGATGCAGTCCAGACTCCCAGTAACATGATACAGTCCAGACTCCCAGTAACATGATACAGTCCAGACTCCCAGTAACATGATACAGTCCAGACTCCCAGTAACATGATACAGTCCAGACTCCCAGTGGGTTAACATGATGCAGTCCAGACTCCCAGTGGGTTAACATGATGCAGTCCAGACTCCCAGTGGGTTAACATGATGCAGCCCAGACTCCCAGTAACATGATACAGTCCAGACTCCCAGTGGGTTAACATGATGCAGCCCAGACTCCCAGTAACATGATACAGTCCAGACTCCCAGTAACATGATGCAGCCCAGACTCCCAGTGGGTTAACATGATGCAGCCCAGACTCCCAGTAACATGATACAGCCCAGACTCCCAGTAACATGATGCAGTCCAGACTCCCAGTAACATGATGCAGTCCAGACTCCCAGTAACATGATGCAGTCCAGACTCCCAGTAACATGATGCAGTCCAGACTCCCAGTAACATGATGCAGTCCAGACTCCCAGTAACATGATGCAGCACAGACTCCCAGTAACATGATGCAGTCCAGACTCCCAGTAACATGATGCAGTCCAGACTCCCAGTAACATGATGCAGTCCAGACTCCCAGTAACATGATGCAGCACAGACTCCCAGTAACATGATGCAGTCCAGACTCCCAGTAACATGATGCAGTCCAGACTCCCAGTAAAATGATGCAGTCCAGACTCCCAGTGGGTTAACATGATGCAGTCCAGACTCCCAGTAACATGATACAGCCCAGACTCCCAGTGGGTTAACATGATGCAGTCCAGACTCCCAGTAACATGATGCAGTCCAGACTCCCAGTAACATGATGCAGCCCAGACTCCCAGTAACATGATACAGCCCAGACTCCCAGTGGGTTAACATGATACAGCCCAGACTCCCAGTAACATGATGCAGTCCAGACTCCCAGTAACATGATACAGTCCAGACTCCCAGTGGTTTAACATGATGCAGTCCAGACTCCCAGTGGGTTAACATGATTCCGCCCAGACTCCCAGTGGGTTAACATGATGCAGCCCAGACTCCCAGTAACATGATGCAGCCCAGACTCCCTGTAACATGATGCAGCCCAGACTCCCAGTAACATGATGCAGCCCAGACTCCCAGTAACATGATGCAGCCCAGACTCCCAGTAACATGATGCAGCCCAGACTCCCAGTAACATGATGCAGTCCAGACTCCCAGTAACATGATGCAGTCCAGACTCCCAGTAACATGATGCAGCCCAGACTCCCAGTAACATGATGCAGCCCAGACTCCCAGTAACATGATGCAGTCCAGACTCCCAGTAACATGATACAGTCCAGACTCCCAGTGGGTTAACATGATGCAACCCAGACTCCCAGTAACATGATGCAGCCCAGACTCCCAGTAACATGATGCAGTCCAGACTCCCAGTAACATGATACAGTCCAGACTCCCAGTGGGTTAACATGATGCAGCCCAGACTCCCAGTAACATGATACAGTCCAGACTCCCAGTGGGTTAACATGATACAGTCCAGACTCCCAGTGGGTTAACATGATGCAGCCCAGACTCCCAGTAACATGATACAGTCCAGACTCCCAGTAACATGATGCAGCCCAGACTCCCAGTGGGTTAACATGATGCAGTCCAGACTCCCAGTAACATGATGCAGCCCAGACTCCCAGTGGGTTAACATGATACAGCCCAGACTCCCGTTAACATGATACAGCCCAGACTCCCAGTAACATGATGCAGTCCAGACTCCCAGTAACATGATGCAGTCCAGACTCCCAGTAACATGATGCAGTCCAGACTCCCAGTAACATGATGCAGTCCAGACTCCCAGTAACATGATGCAGTCCAGACTCCCAGTGGGTTAACATGATGCAGCCCAGACTCCCAGTGGGTTAACATGATGCAGCCCAGACTCCCAGTAACATGATGCAGTCCAGACTCCCAGTGGGTTAACATGATACAGTCCAGACTCCCAGTGGGTTAACATGATGCAGTCCAGACTCCCAGTAACATGATGCAGCCCAGACTCCCAGTAACATGATACAGTCCAGACTCCCAGTGGGTTAACATGATGCAGCCCAGACTCCCAGTAACATGATACAGCCCAGACTCCCAGTAACATGATGCAGTCCAGACTCCCAGTAACATGATGCAGTCCAGACTCCCAGTAACATGATGCAGTCCAGACTCCCAGTAACATGATGCAGTCCAGACTCCCAGTAACATGATGCAGTCCAGACTCCCAGTAACATGATGCAGCCCAGACTCCCAGTAACATGATGCAGCCCAGACTCCCAGTAACATGATGCAGTCCAGACTCCCAGTAACATGATGCAGTCCAGACTCCCAGTAACATGATGCAGTCCAGACTCCCAGTAACATGATGCAGTCCAGACTCCCAGTAACATGATGCAGTCCAGACTCCCAGTAACATGATGCAGTCCAGACTCCCAGCGGGTTAACATGATGCAGCCCAGACTCCCAGTAACATGATGCAGTCCAGACTCCCAGTGGGTTAACATGATACAGTCCAGACTCCCAGTGGGTTAACATGATGCAGCCCAGACTCCCAGTGGGTTAACATGATGCAGCCCAGACTCCCAGTAACATGATGCAGTCCAGACTCCCAGTGGGTTAACATGATACAGTCCAGCCTCCCAGTGGGTTAACATGATGCAGCCCAGACTCCCAGTAACATGATGCAGTCCAGACTCCCAGTAACATGATGCAGTCCAGACTCCCAGTGGGTTAACATGATGCAGCCCAGACTCCCAGTAACATGATACAGTCCAGACTCCCAGTAACATGATACAGTCCAGACTCCCAGTGGGTTAACATGATACAGTCCAGACTCCCAGTGGGTTAACATGATACAGTCCAGACTCCCAGTGGGTTAACATGATGCAGTCCAGACTCCCAGTGGGTTAACATGATACAGTCCAGACTCCCGTTAACATGATACAGCCCAGACTCCCAGTAACATGATGCAGTCCAGACTCCCAGTAACATGATGCAGTCCAGACTCCCAGTAACATGATGCAGTCCAGACTCCCAGTGGGTTAACATGATGCAGCCCAGACTCCCAGTGGGTTAACATGATGCAGCCCAGACTCCCAGTGGGTTAACATGATGCAGCCCAGACTCCCAGTGGGTTAACATGATGCAGCCCAGACTCCCAGTAACATGATGCAGCCCAGACTCCCAGTGGGTTAACATGATGCAGTCCAGACTCCCAGTAACATGATGCAGTCCAGACTCCCAGTAACATGATGCAGTCCAGACTCCCAGTAACATGATGCAGCCCAGACTCCCAGTGGGTTAACATGATGCAGCCCAGACTCCCAGTGGGTTAACATGATGCAGCCCAGACTCCCAGTAACATGATGCAGTCCAGACTCCCAGTAACATGATGCAGTCCAGACTCCCAGTGGGTTAACATGATGCAGCCCAGACTCCCAATAACATGATGCAGCCCAGACTCCCAGTGGGTTAACATGATGCAGTCCAGACTCCCAGTAACATGATACAGTCCAGACTCCCAGTAACATGATGCAGCCCAGACTCCCAGTGGGTTAACATGATGCAGCCCAGACTCCCAGTAACATGATACAGTCCAGACTCCCAGTGGGTTAACATGATACAGTCCAGACTCCCAGTGGGTTAACATGATGCAGCCCAGACTCCCGTTAACATGATACAGCCCAGACTCCCAGTAACATGATGCAGTCCAGACTCCCAGTAACATGATGCAGTCCAGACTCCCAGTAACATGATGCAGTCCAGACTCCCAGTAACATGATACAGTCCAGACTCCCAGTAACATGATGCAGTCCAGACTCCCAGTAACATGATGCAGTCCAGACTCCCAGTAACATGATGCAGCCCAGACTCCCAGTGGGTTAACATGATGCAGCCCAGACTCCCAGTGGGTTAACATGATGCAGTCCAGACTCCCAGTAACATGATGCAGTCCAGACTCCCAGTAACATGATGCAGCCCAGACTCCCAGTGGGTTAACATGATGCAGCCCAGACTCCCAGTAACATGATGCAGCCCAGACTCCCAGTGGGTTAACATGATGCAGCCCAGACTCCCAGTAACATGATGCAGCCCAGACTCCCAGTGGGTTAACATGATGCAGTCCAGACTCCCAGTAACATGATGCAGTCCAGACTCCCAGTAACATGATGCAGTCCAGACTCCCAGTAACATGATGCAGTCCAGACTCCCAGTAACATGATGCAGTCCAGACTCCCAGTAACATGATGCAGTCCAGACTCCCAGTAACATGATGCAGCCCAGACTCCCAGTGGGTTAACATGATGCAGCCCAGACTCCCAGTGGGTTAACATGATGCAGCCCAGACTCCCAGTAACATGATGCAGTCCAGACTCCCAGTAACATGATGCAGTCCAGACTCCCAGTGGGTTAACATGATGCAGCCCAGACTCCCAATAACATGATGCAGCCCAGACTCCCAGTGGGTTAACATGATGCAGTCCAGACTCCCAGTAACATGATACAGTCCAGACTCCCAGTAACATGATGCAGCCCAGACTCCCAGTGGGTTAACATGATGCAGCCCAGACTCCCAGTAACATGATACAGTCCAGACTCCCAGTGGGTTAACATGATACAGTCCAGACTCCCAGTGGGTTAACATGATGCAGCCCAGACTCCCGTTAACATGATACAGCCCAGACTCCCAGTAACATGATGCAGTCCAGACTCCCAGTAACATGATGCAGTCCAGACTCCCAGTAACATGATGCAGTCCAGACTCCCAGTAACATGATACAGTCCAGACTCCCAGTAACATGATGCAGTCCAGACTCCCAGTAACATGATGCAGTCCAGACTCCCAGTAACATGATGCAGCCCAGACTCCCAGTGGGTTAACATGATGCAGCCCAGACTCCCAGTGGGTTAACATGATGCAGTCCAGACTCCCAGTAACATGATGCAGTCCAGACTCCCAGTAACATGATGCAGCCCAGACTCCCAGTGGGTTAACATGATGCAGCCCAGACTCCCAGTAACATGATGCAGCCCAGACTCCCAGTGGGTTAACATGATGCAGCCCAGACTCCCAGTAACATGATGCAGCCCAGACTCCCAGTGGGTTAACATGATGCAGTCCAGACTCCCAGTAACATGATGCAGTCCAGACTCCCAGTAACATGATGCAGTCCAGACTCCCAGTAACATGATGCAGTCCAGACTCCCAGTAACATGATGCAGTCCAGACTCCCAGTAACATGATGCAGTCCAGACTCCCAGTGGGTTAACATGATGCAGCCCAGACTCCCAGTGGGTTAACATGATGCAGCCCAGACTCCCATTAACGTGATGCAGTCCAGACTCCCAGTGGGTTAACATGATACAGTCCAGACTCCCAGTGGGTTAACATGATGCAGCCCAGACTCCCAGTAACATGATGCAGTCCAGACTCCCAGTAACATGATGCAGTCCAGACTCCCAGTGGGTTAACATGATGCAGCCCAGACTCCCAGTGGGTTAACATGATGCAGCCCAGACTCCCAGTAACATGATGCAGCCCAGACTCCCAGTGGGTTAACATGATGCATTCCAGACTCCCAGTAACATGATACAGTCCAGACTCCCAGTAACATGATGCAGTCCAGACTCCCAGTAACATGATCCAGTCCAGACTCCCAGTAACATGATACAGTCCAGACTCCCAGTGGGTTAACATGATGCAGTCCAGACTCCCAGTAACATGATGCAGTCCAGACTCCCAGTAACATGATGCAGTCCAGACTCCCAGTAACATGATGCAGTCCAGACTCCCAGTAACATGATGCAGTCCAGACTCCCAGTAACATGATGCAGCCCAGACTCCCAGTAACATGATGCAGTCCAGACTCCCAGTAACATGATGCAGTCCAGACTCCCAGTAACATGATACAGTCCAGACTCCCAGTAACATGATGCAGTCCAGACTCCCAGTAACATGATGCAGTCCAGACTCCCAGTAACATGATGCAGCCCAGACTCCCAGTGGGTTAACATGATGCAGCCCAGACTCCCAGTGGGTTAACATGATGCAGTCCAGACTCCCAGTAACATGATGCAGTCCAGACTCCCAGTAACATGATGCAGTCCAGACTCCCAGTGGGTTAACATGATGCAGCCCAGACTCCCAGTGGGTTAACATGATGCAGCCCAGACTCCCAGTAACATGATGCAGTCCAGACTCCCAGTGGGTTAACATGATACAGTCCAGACTCCCAGTGGGTTAACATGATGCAGTCCAGACTCCCAGTAACATGATGCAGTCCAGACTCCCAGTAACATGATGCAGCCCAGACTCCCAGTAACATGATGCAGCCCAGACTCCCAGTAACATGATACAGTCCAGACTCCCAGTGGGTTAACATGATGCAGCCCAGACTCCCAGTAACATGAAACAGCCCAGACTCCCAGTAACATGATGCAGTCCAGACTCCCAGTAACATGATGCAGTCCAGACTCCCAGTAACATGATGCAGTCCAGACTCCCAGTAACATGATGCAGTCCAGACTCCCAGTAACATGATGCAGTCCAGACTCCCAGTAACATGATGCAGCCCAGACTCCCAGTAACATGATGCAGCCCAGACTCCCAGTAACATGATGCAGTCCAGACTCCCAGTAACATGATGCAGTCCAGACTCCCAGTAACATGATGCAGTCCAGACTCCCAGTAACATGATGCAGTCCAGACTCCCAGTAACATGATGCAGTCCAGACTCCCAGTGGGTTAACATGATGCAGCCCAGACTCCCAGCGGGTTAACATGATGCAGCCCAGACTCCCAGTAACATGATGCAGTCCAGACTCCCAGTGGGTTAACATGATACAGTCCAGACTCCCAGTGGGTTAACATGATGCAGCCCAGACTCCCAGTGGGTTAACATGATGCAGCCCAGACTCCCAGTAACATGATGCAGTCCAGACTCCCAGTGGGTTAACATGATACAGTCCAGACTCCCAGTGGGTTAACATGATGCAGCCCAGACTCCCAGTAACATGATGCAGTCCAGACTCCCAGTAACATGATGCAGTCCAGACTCCCAGTGGGTTAACATGATGCAGCCCAGACTCCCAGTAACATGATACAGTCCAGACTCCCAGTAACATGATGCAGCCCAGACTCCCAGTGGGTTAACATGATACAGTCCAGACTCCCAGTGGGTTAACATGATACAGTCCAGACTCCCAGTGGGTTAACATGATACAGTCCAGACTCCCAGTGGGTTAACATGATGCAGTCCAGACTCCCAGTGGGTTAACATGATACAGTCCAGACTCCCGTTAACATGATACAGCCCAGACTCCCAGTAACATGATGCAGTCCAGACTCCCAGTAACATGATGCAGTCCAGACTCCCAGTAACATGATGCAGTCCAGACTCCCAGTGGGTTAACATGATGCAGCCCAGACTCCCAGTGGGTTAACATGATGCAGCCCAGACTCCCAGTGGGTTAACATGATGCAGCCCAGACTCCCAGTGGGTTAACATGATGCAGCCCAGACTCCCAGTGGGTTAACATGATGCAGCCCAGACTCCCAGTAACATGATGCAGCCCAGACTCCCAGTGGGTTAACATGATGCAGTCCAGACTCCCAGTAACATGATGCAGTCCAGACTCCCAGTAACATGATGCAGTCCAGACTCCCAGTAACATGATGCAGCCCAGACTCCCAGTGGGTTAACATGATGCAGCCCAGACTCCCAGTGGGTTAACATGATGCAGCCCAGACTCCCAGTAACATGATGCAGTCCAGACTCCCAGTAACATGATGCAGTCCAGACTCCCAGTGGGTTAACATGATGCAGCCCAGACTCCCAATAACATGATGCAGCCCAGACTCCCAGTGGGTTAACATGATGCAGTCCAGACTCCCAGTAACATGATACAGTCCAGACTCCCAGTAACATGATGCAGCCCAGACTCCCAGTGGGTTAACATGATGCAGCCCAGACTCCCAGTAACATGATACAGTCCAGACTCCCAGTGGGTTAACATGATACAGTCCAGACTCCCAGTGGGTTAACATGATACAGTCCAGACTCCCAGTGGGTTAACATGATGCAGCCCAGACTCCCGTTAACATGATACAGCCCAGACTCCCAGTAACATGATGCAGTCCAGACTCCCAGTAACATGATGCAGTCCAGACTCCCAGTAACATGATGCAGTCCAGACTCCCAGTAACATGATACAGTCCAGACTCCCAGTAACATGATGCAGTCCAGACTCCCAGTAACATGATGCAGCCCAGACTCCCAGTGGGTTAACATGATGCAGCCCAGACTCCCAGTGGGTTAACATGATGCAGTCCAGACTCCCAGTAACATGATGCAGTCCAGACTCCCAGTAACATGATGCAGTCCAGACTCCCAGTAACATGATGCAGCCCAGACTCCCAGTGGGTTAACATGATGCAGCCCAGACTCCCAGTAACATGATGCAGCCCAGACTCCCAGTGGGTTAACATGATGCAGCCCAGACTCCCAGTAACATGATGCAGCCCAGACTCCCAGTGGGTTAACATGATGCAGCCCAGACTCCCAGTAACATGATACAGTCCAGACTCCCAGTGGGTTAACATGATACAGTCCAGACTCCCAGTGGGTTAACATGATGCAGCCCAGACTCCCGTTAACATGATACAGCCCAGACTCCCAGTAACATGATGCAGTCCAGACTCCCAGTAACATGATGCAGTCCAGACTCCCAGTAACATGATGCAGTCCAGACTCCCAGTAACATGATGCAGTCCAGACTCCCAGTAACATGATGCAGTCCAGACTCCCAGTAACATGATGCAGTCCAGACTCCCAGTAACATGATGCAGTCCAGACTCCCAGTGGGTTAACATGATGCAGCCCAGACTCCCAGTGGGTTAACATGATGCAGTCCAGACTCCCAGTAACATGATGCAGTCCAGACTCCCAGTAACATGATGCAGCCCAGACTCCCAGTGGGTTAACATGATGCAGCCCAGACTCCCAGTAACATGATGCAGCCCAGACTCCCAGTGGGTTAACATGATGCAGCCCAGACTCCCAGTAACATGATGCAGCCCAGACTCCCAGTGGGTTAACATGATGCAGTCCAGACTCCCAGTAACATGATGCAGTCCAGACTCCCAGTAACATGATGCAGTCCAGACTCCCAGTAACATGATGCAGTCCAGACTCCCAGTAACATGATGCAGTCCAGACTCCCAGTAACATGATGCAGTCCAGACTCCCAGTGGGTTAACATGATGCAGCCCAGACTCCCAGTGGGTTAACATGATGCAGCCCAGACTCCCATTAACGTGATGCAGTCCAGACTCCCAGTGGGTTAACATGATACAGTCCAGACTCCCAGTGGGTTAACATGATGCAGCCCAGACTCCCAGTAACATGATGCAGTCCAGACTCCCAGTAACATGATGCAGTCCAGACTCCCAGTGGGTTAACATGATGCAGCCCAGACTCCCAGTGGGTTAACATGATGCAGCCCAGACTCCCAGTAACATGATGCAGCCCAGACTCCCAGTGGGTTAACATGATGCATTCCAGACTCCCAGTAACATGATACAGTCCAGACTCCCAGTAACATGATGCAGTCCAGACTCCCAGTAACATGATCCAGTCCAGACTCCCAGTAACATGATACAGTCCAGACTCCCAGTGGGTTAACATGATGCAGTCCAGACTCCCAGTAACATGATGCAGTCCAGACTCCCAGTAACATGATGCAGTCCAGACTCCCAGTAACATGATGCAGTCCAGACTCCCAGTAACATGATGCAGTCCAGACTCCCAGTAACATGATGCAGCCCAGACTCCCAGTAACATGATGCAGTCCAGACTCCCAGTAACATGATGCAGTCCAGACTCCCAGTAACATGATACAGTCCAGACTCCCAGTAACATGATGCAGTCCAGACTCCCAGTAACATGATGCAGTCCAGACTCCCAGTAACATGATGCAGCCCAGACTCCCAGTGGGTTAACATGATGCAGCCCAGACTCCCAGTGGGTTAACATGATGCAGTCCAGACTCCCAGTAACATGATGCAGTCCAGACTCCCAGTAACATGATGCAGCCCAGACTCCCAGTGGGTTAACATGATGCAGCCCAGACTCCCAGTAACATGATGCAGCCCAGACTCCCAGTGGGTTAACATGATGCAGCCCAGACTCCCAGTAACATGATGCAGCCCAGACTCCCAGTGGGTTAACATGATGCAGTCCAGACTCCCAGTAACATGATGCAGTCCAGACTCCCAGTAACATGATGCAGTCCAGACTCCCAGTAACATGATGCAGTCCAGACTCCCAGTAACATGATGCAGTCCAGACTCCCAGTGGGTTAACATGATGCAGCCCAGACTCCCAGTGGGTTAACATGATGCAGCCCAGACTCCCATTAACGTGATGCAGTCCAGACTCCCAGTGGGTTAACATGATACAGTCCAGACTCCCAGTGGGTTAACATGATGCAGCCCAGACTCCCAGTAACATGATGCAGTCCAGACTCCCAGTAACATGATGCAGTCCAGACTCCCAGTGGGTTAACATGATGCAGCCCAGACTCCCAGTGGGTTAACATGATGCAGCCCAGACTCCCAGTAACATGATGCAGCCCAGACTCCCAGTGGGTTAACATGATGCATTCCAGACTCCCAGTAACATGATACAGTCCAGACTCCCAGTAACATGATGCAGTCCAGACTCCCAGTAACATGATCCAGTCCAGACTCCCAGTAACATGATACAGTCCAGACTCCCAGTGGGTTAACATGATGCAGCCCAGACTCCCAGTAACATGATGCAGCCCAGACTCCCAGTGGGTTAACATGATGCATTCCAGACTCCCAGTAACATGATACAGTCCAGACTCCCAGTAACATGATGCAGTCCAGACTCCCAGTAACATGATGCAGTCCAGACTCCCAGTAACATGATGCAGTCCAGACTCCCAGTAACATGATGCAGTCCAGACTCCCAGTAACATGATGCAGTCCAGACTCCCAGTAACATGATGCAGCCCAGACTCCCAGTAACATGATGCAGCCCAGACTCCCAGTGGGTTCAGTGGTTCCTCAGGACAGACTAGAGTCAGTATGAGAGGGGAGCTAACATGATACAGTCCAGACTCCCAGTGGTTCCTCAGGACAGACTAGAGTCAGTATGAGAGGGGAGCTAACATGATACAGTCCAGACTCCCAGTGGTTCCTCAGGACAGACTAGAGTCAGTATGAGAGGGGAGCTAACATGATACAGTCCAGAAGCATTGTCTTCAACGAGGTCCGAAGGGCCACACTGAAAATTTGTTATATTTCCTCATGGTCAAAATGAACAAAAAAATAGTCCTCTATCCATCGTTTTCTATTCTTTGATGGTCTGTGACAGTCTAGCTTTAATTTGTTGTGATTTTTAGTGAACTGGACATTTCAAGAAAACGTACTATGAATGTAGGTCTACACAGTTTTGATTTGGTTTTAGTCATTTTAAAGCACATTCCAATTTGTGTAAAATGTTTTTATTTAACCTTTATTTAACTAGGTACGTCAGTTAAGAACAAATTATTATTTACAATGAAGGCCTAACCCAGACGACGCTGGGACAATTGTGCGCCACCCTTTGGGATTCACAATCACGGCCGGTTGTGATACAGCCTGGAATCGAACCAGGGTCTGAGATGCAGTGCCTTAGACTGCTGCGCCACTCGGGAGCCCTTACAAACAGGAAAACGTAAATGGAATGTTTACTAATTTGATCAAACAAGTGGGCCGTCAGTTATGCATTAACAATGTGTAAATAATAAGTGAATAGCCATATCTATGACTAAGAGAAGCCGTTTACAATATGAATTCTCCTTCTTTAGCCCCATATGGCTAAACTGTGATTAACTATCTGACCTGACGTTGTGGATAACTATCTGAAACATGTCAAGACATCTGTTAAACTAGCCTTTGATGAAAACGGTAGTTAGTCTTTGGCGAAGGCAACAAAGTATTGTTTTCATGTAAGGCTACTGTTAAATCAGACGTGTGTGTGTGTGTGTGTGTCTCTTCCTCTCAAGCAGACATCAGCCTGTTTGACGAGCTGGACAACCTTGGAGATGCAGACGAACTTTTTCAGGCCTTGGAGTGTGTGGGATATGTGAGTACAGGGCTACAGACACACTCTAGGCAACACAGACACACTCTTAGGCAACACAGACACACTCTAGGCAACACAGACACACTCTTAGGCAACACAGACACACTCTTAGGCAACACAGACACACTCTAGGCAACACAGACACACTCTAGGCAACACAGACACACTCTAGGCAACACAGACACACTCTAGGCAACACAGACACACTCTAGGCAACACAGACACACTCTAGGCAACACAGACACACTCTAGGCAACACAGACACACTCTAGGCAACACAGACACACTCTAGGCAACACAGACACACTCTAGGCAACACAGACACCCTCTAGGCAACACAGACACACTCTAGGCAACACAGACACACTCTAGGCAACACAGACACACTCTAGGCAACAGACACACTCTAGGCAACACAGACACACTCTAGGCAACACAGACACACTCTTAGGCAACACAGACACACTCTAAGGCAACACAGACACACTCTAGGCAACACAGACACACTCTAGGCAACACAGACACACTCTAGGCAACACAGACACACTAGGCAACACAGACACACTAGGCAACACAGACACACTCTAGGCAACACAGACACACTCTAGGCAACACAGACACACTCTAGGCAACACAGACACACTCTAGGCAACACAGACACACTCTAGGCAACACAGAGACACACTCTAGGCAACACAGAGACACACTCTAGGCAACACAGACACACTCTAGGCAACACAGACACACTCTAGGCAACACAGACACACTCTAGGCAACACAGACACACTCTTAGGCAACACAGACACACTCTTAGGCAACACAGAGACACTCTAGGCAACACAGACACACTCTAGGCAACACAGACACACTCTAGGCAACACAGACACACTCTAGGCAACACAGACACACTCTAGGCAACACAGACACACTCTAGGCAACACAGACACACTCTAGGCAACACAGACACACTCTAGGCAACACAGACACACTCTAGGCAACACAGACACACTCTAGGCAACACAGACACACTCTAGGCAACACAGACACACTCTAGGCAACACAGACACACTCTAGGCAACACAGACACACTCTAGGCAACACAGACACACTCTAGGCAACACAGACACACTCTAGGCAACACAGACACACTCTAGGCAACACAGACACACTCTAGGCAACACAGACACACTCTAGGCAACACAGACACACTCTAGGCAACACAGACACACTCTAGGCAACACAGACACACTCTAGGCAACACAGACACACTCTAGGCAACACAGACACACTCTTAGGCAACACAGAGACACTCTTAGGCAACACAGAGACACTCTTAGGCAACACACACACTCTAGGCAACACAGACACACTCTAGGCAACACAGACACACTCTAGGCAACACAGACACACTCTAGGCAACACAGACACACTCTAGGCAACACAGACACACTCTAGGCAACACAGACACACTCTAGGCAACACAGACACACTCTAGGCAACACAGACACACTCTAGGCAACACAGACACACTCTAGGCAACACAGACACACTCTAGGCAACACAGTCCCTTAAAGTGGAACTGACAAGTGTTTTAACTACTTTGCAGATATCAAACAGATAATCATAATATCAGTTAAAAAAAATATCAAATTCCCAGTTTCTGCTACAAAACCTATAGGTTCTATTTGATTATAATTTCCATGATGTAGAGTAAGGCATTGTTGGCAGAATAGATGGGATGTAGTTCAATGCATGATTCATATCATTCACCAATAAATGTTTTGGATGTCCCACAAATATTGCTGTCAGGTTGTAAATCACAGCTGGCCTGTTAACATTGTTTGGTTCCTCCAGCCATTTAGGAATGCACTGTTTCAGTTTCAAAGACTCAATATTTTTGGGGTAAAAACAGATGAATGTAACAAAAGCTGGGAATGCCAATACAATCAAAACTAGCAATGGCAATGATCACAGGTCAGTCGTACCATGGCTAATAGGTTATCCATTTATTTACCAAGCTTTAAAAAACTGAGCGTAATGTTAGCTAGCTAGCTGCTGGGAGGGTGTTGTCATTGGACGAGTGGGTGATTGGCTGACTCCCCTCCCGAGAAAGATATATCTCCCAGCCCTTTTAGTGTTTATAGTAAATGATGGCAGGCCCGTGTGGCAAATGGATTATTTGCATACAGGCCTACTGTAGCTCTGATTGGCTATGGCACAAAGGTCGAGACAGATGTTTTTCATTAGGTTTTATTTACTGCAGTGTCTTAATTGTACCAACGCACGGCCACTTCCCCACTATATATTGCTATAGAATTTTCACAAATGCCTTTAGTATACATCATTTCCAAACATTCTGTGAATGACCATATCTAAATGCTCCCTTGTCATAAAATGTAAAAAAAAAAAAAAGCGTCATATTCTTCCCTGAGGTTGTATATGAACAGATTTTTTTTGACAAGATTTCATGTTGCTAAAACACTGTCAGTTCCACTTTAGAAAATCATAACAGACCAGATCCACAGTGAACCATCATAATGAGAAGTACAGCGATTGTGTGTCTGCTCTGTTTAACCCTCTAGGCCGGCGATGCCCCAGACCTCGACTTTGACATCGACCTGCCTCCCTGGAGCACTGACACAGGCAGCACCTACACAGGTGTGTCTAATACCGGTCTAATCAGGTCTATGGTATAAGGTGGTATTGGACAAAAATAGTTTAAACATGTCAGTACCAGTATTTCTCTCGTGTAAATTTGAGTGTGGACTCTCTCCTTCCTGCCCATACCATGAGCTCTGTGTTCCTTGTCTGCAGATGGGGGTCTGAGTGTGGACTCTCTCTCTCCTGCCCATACCATGAGCTCTGTCACCTCGCCTGCATCCCGAGAGGCCCTGTCACCTTACTCCATACAAGTAAGTCCCCTGTCTCTCTCCAGTGTGTTTCACTGTAGGTCATTTTTCATTTATGTGTTTGATCTGCCTATTTTCTATGGCTGGGAGTATTTCCAGTGTGTGTCTAGGCCCATCTGTGTTAGTTTGTGTGTTTTCGCCCCACATGGTACCATTACACACGTTGCTACCTCTGCCATCTGCTTTCGCAATCCACACACACACACACACACACACTTGAGCACCTCATTAAGGAAGGTCTGAAGCACCTTGTCAGACTAATTATCCACCATCTGCCAGAGGTGTGGCCCCGCCCCCTCGTTAAAATGAGGTGATGACAACTCTGGCCATATTAACATAATGTAGCAGGCAGTTGTTTTCACAGCATGTCAGAAAGAGGACTAGGGTTAGATCTTGTGACCCTACACTGCACATGTTTATATCTCCTGCCATTATGATCAAGGACATTTGTGCACTACACCTCAAAGATATTTTGGATGTCGCCAAAGGCATCAAGTCTTCAAGAACTTTGTAGTTCCTTTTAGCAAGATTTTTATTTATTGATTTCACCTTTATTTAACCAGGTAGGCTAGTTGAGAACACCTTTATTTAACCAGGTAGGCTAGTTGAGAACACCTTTATTTAACCAGGTAGGCTAGTTGAGAACACCTTTATTTAACCAGGTAGGCTAGTTGAGAACACCTTTATTTAACCAGGTAGGCTAGTTGAGAACACCTTTATTTAACCAGGTAGGCTAGTTGAGAACACCTTTATTTAACCAGGTAGGCTAGTTGAGAACACCTTTATTTAACCAGGTAGGCTAGTTGAGAACACCTTTATTTAACCAGGTAGGCTAGTTGAGAACAAGTTCTCATTTACAACTGCGACCTGGCCAAGATAAAGCATAGCAGTGTGAACAGACAACAACACAGAGTTACACATGGAGTAAACAATTAACAAGTCAATAACACAGTAGAAAAAAGAGAGTCTGTATACATTGTGTGCAGTGGTGAATACCTTCCTTGGCCATACATCTATACAATCGCCATTATAACACAAAAATATTTAGTATTTTAGCCGTGGTGGTGCGCTGTGGTATATAACAGCTGCGTGTAAATGCATATAGGGGAACACTGGACCTTCTGGAGGTATTGTAAAACCTCACACAGCAGTGAAACATTGATGGCTCGTCTCTCTGCTGCCCCCTACAGGAGGATCTATCCCAATCTCCTCAGCCCTCTCCTGCCGTCTCTGTCTGCTCCGAGTCCAGTGGCTTCTCAGAGCCCCCCCTGGCCAAGAGGGCCCCCAAGAGGACCAATCAGGCCACGCGAGGTCAGATATACACCTCTCCATCATCATCATCCTCCTCCTCTTCTTTCATATCAGGCTGCCATTTCTTCCTGTAGTTACATTGGCTTTCAGTGAAAATACTGTATCACTCTCCCTCATCAGTCTGTTTCTGATTTGGAAATATGTTGTTGATTGACTTTGTTAGTTTTAATGGATCGGAAAAAGTATGATGACTCAAGCCAGAAATTAGTATAACCAAACAACAGATGTTTATTGGTTCAAGTCCATTCGCCCTGCTTTCAATGGACCAAATATTTTTTTTAATGATACATACAATAGCATCTGGAGGGGGAAGAAGGCTCCGTAAAAAAAAAAATTTGAAACAGTTATGAATTATGATCCGTCTCACAGTGAAGAGGCCTATCCAGCTCACCCCTAAGGTGTCCATCCAGCCCAGACCAGTTGTAACGGCTGTACCCCAGCATGCCGCGGGCCCTCTCCAGACCATCATCATCCAGCCCCTGCAGACCACCCTGGTGCCTCACCCTGCTGTGGTCAAACCTGCCCCTGTCAGCATACAGCCAGCGCCACCTATAGGTGAGTCTACAACTGCACTCACTACACTATAATACATATTATAAACTGGGTGGTTGGAGAACTGAATGCTGATTGGCTGAAAGCCGACACTATACCACGGGTATGACAAATCATTATATTTTTACTGTTCTAATTATCTTTGTAACCCGTTTTTATAATAGCAATTATAAACTGGGTTGTTCGAGCCCTGAATGCTGATTGGCTGACAGCCGTGGTATATCAGACCGTATACCACGCGTATGACAACTTATTTTTACTGTTCTAATTACGTTGGTAACCAGTTTATAACAGCAATAAGGCACCTCGGGGGTTTGTGATATATGGCCAATATACCACGGCTAACGGATGTATCCAGGCACAACGCCATGTACCACAAACAGGAGTTCCCTGATCCTGGTGCAGAATGCACAGCGTTTCTCCCTCCCGATATTGACTGATACCATTCATTTCAGTAATAAAAAAAAGACAATCCAAGTAAGTGTCTACTAACATTTTTAATGCAGAGTGCCAGGTCTCTGTCCATTCAGAGACATCAGTATCAAACCTGTCTGTCAGAGTGCTAGGTCTCTCTCCATTCAGAGACCACAGTATCAAGCCTGTCTGTCAGAGTGCCAGGTCTCTCTCCATTCAGAGACATCAGTATCAGGCCTGTCTGTCAGAGTGCCAGGTCTCTCTCCATTCAGAGACCACAGTATCAAGCCTGTCTGTCAGAGTGCCAGGTCTCTCTCCATTCAGAGACCACAGTATCAAGCCTGTCTGTCAGAGTGCCAGGTCTCTCTCCATTCAGAGACATCAGTATCAGGCCTGTCTGTCAGAGTGCCAGGTCTCTCTCCATTCAGAGACATCAGTATCAAAATCAAATCAAATCAAATGTTATTTGTCACATCCACATGGTTAGCAGATGTTAAAGCGAGTGTAGCGAAATGCTTGTGCTTCTAGTTCCGACAATGCAGTAATAACCAACAAGTAATCTAACTAACAATTCCAAAACTACTGTCTTATACACAGTGTAAGGGGATAAAGAATATGTACATAAGGATATATGAATGAGTGATGGTACAGAGCAGCATAGGCAAGATACAGTAGATGGTATAGAGTACAGTATATACATATGAGATGAGTATGTAAACAAAGTGGCATAGTTAAAGTGGCTAGTGATACATGTATTACATAAGGATGCAGTCGATGATATAGAGTACAGTATATACGTATTCCTATCAATTCCCATTATTAAAGTGGCTGGAGTTGAGTCAGTGTCAGTGTGTTGGCAGCAGCCACTCAATGTTAGTGATGGCTGTTTAACAGTCTGATGGCCTTGAGATAGAAGCTGTTTTTCAGTCTCTCGGTCCCAGCTTTGATGCACCTGTACTGACCTCGCCTTCTGGATGATAGCGGGGTGAACAGGCAGTGGCTCGGGTGGTTGATGTCCTTGATGATCTTTATGGCCTTCCTGTAACATCGGGTGGTGTAGGTGTCCTGGAGGGCAGGTAGTTTGCCCCCGGTGATGCGTTGTGCAGACCTCACTACCCTCTGGAGAGCCTTACGGTTGAGGGCGGAGCAGTTGCCGTACCAGGCGGTGATACAGCCCGACAGGATGCTCTCGATTGTGCATCTGTAGAAGTTTGTGAGTGCTTTTGGTGACAAGCCAAATTTCTTCAGCCTCCTGAGGTTGAAGAGGCGCTGCTGCGCCTTCTTCACGATGCTGTCTGTGTGAGTGGACCAATTCAGTTTGTCTGTGATGTGTATGCCGAGGAACTTAAAACTTGCTACCCTCTCCACTACTGTTCCATCGATGTGGATAGGGGGGTGTTCCCTCTGCTGTTTCCTGAAGTCCACAATCATCTCCTTAGTTTTGTTGACGTTGAGTGTGAGGTTATTTTCCTGACACCACACTCCGAGGACCCTCACCTCCTCCCTGTAGGCCGTCTCGTCGTTGTTGGTAATCAGGAAGTTAGAGTAACAATGATCCAAGGTCTTTCCACCCCTGGTTGCGCAATCGATATGCTGATAAAATTTAGGGAGTCTTGTTTTCAGATTAGCCTTGTTAAAATCCCCAGCTACAATGAATGCAGCCTGTCTGTCAGAGTGCCAGGTCTCTGTCCATTCAGAGACATCAGTATCAAGCCTGTCTGTCGGAGTGCCAGGTCTCTGTCCATTCAGAGACATCAGTATCAAGCCTGTCTGTCAGAGTGCCAGGTCTCTGTCCATTCAGAGACATCAGTATCAAGCCTGTCTGTCAGAGTGCCAGGTCTCTGTCCATTCAGAGACATCAGTATCAAGCCCATCTGTCTGGACTTCATCACATCATCTTGCAAGTCTCTATGTCCTGGCTCCATACATGTTTCTGTTAACACACACACACAGTCACTGTTCTATCACCAATGGCAGTTATTACCAGTTTGTGTTTCAGATATGACATATCCTACGTTGGAGATTGAACAGGTCACTTATGGTCTCCCCATCAAACGACTGAAGCTGTCGTCTGGCAAAAGCATCTCCAGTCCATCTGTAGAAATACAGTAGGCAGAGTTCATCAGTGACACACAGAATGAAAAGGGTGTTGCTGTTACTGGGCTGTGTTATTAGAAATCACCTCACTGTGGGTGTGTTGGAGGGGGACGTGTTGGAGGGGGACGTGTTGAGGGGACGTGTTGAGGGCCAGGGCTCGCTGCATCTCATGCATCAGTGAACACACAGAGTCACTATTCTATTACCAATGGCAGTTAGGGATAGGTGATATGACACACACACAAACATATAATATGTTGAAGTTTAAACCGGTCAGACTAAATTGACCTAATTCTGTTCTCCCCATTGACGACCGTTGGAAAGCAGGCAAGAGGTGAGGCTGGAGATGAGGTCTTTGCCAGAGCCCCGTTTGATGGGCAGAGCAGTGTAGATTAGCACCTGGGCCCTCAAAGATACTGGTTGGTCACACACACACACACACACTGATTACATTCTCTATGTGGTTATGATTAGCCTGTTGGAACCAACCTGATCGCTGATTACATTCTCTATGTGGTTATGATTAGCCTGGTCGAACCAACCGATGATTAGCTGGTTCCACTAGGCCTGGTTATACCCTGGACATTATATAGTGAACACAGTGATCAGGCTGGTTCCACTAGGCTAGGTTATACCCTGGGCATTATATAGTGAACACAGTGATCAGGCTGGTTCCACTAGGCTAGGTTATACCCTGGACATTATATAGTGAACACAGTGATCAGGCTGGTTCTACCAGGCCTGGTTATACCCTGGACATTATATAGTGAACACAGTGATCAGGTTGGTTCCACTAGGCCTGGTTATACCCTGGACATTATATAGTGACCACAGTGATCAGGCTGGTTCCACTAGGCCTGGTTATACCCTGGACATTATATAGTGAACACAGTGATCAGGCTGGTTCCACTAGGCCTGGTTATACCCTGGACATTATATAGTGAACACAGTGATCAGGCTGGTTCCACTAGGCCTGGTTATACCCTGGACATTATATAGTGAACACAGTGATCAGGCTGATTCCACTAGGCCTGGTTATACCCTGGACATTATATAGTGAACACAGTGATCAGGCTGATTCCACTAGGCCTGGTTATACCCTGGACATTATATAGTGAACACAGTGATCAGGCTGGTTCCACTAGGCCTGGTTATACCCTGGACATTATATAGTGAACACAGTGATCAGGCTGGTTCCACTAGACCTGGTTATACCCTGGACATTATATAGTGAACACAGTGATCAGGCTGATTCCACTAGGCCTGGTTATACCCTGGACATTATATAGTGAACACCAGTGATCAGGCTGGTTCCACCAGGCTAGGTTATACCCTGGACATTATATAGTGAACACAGTGATCAGGCTGATTCCACTAGGCTAGGGTATACCCTGGACATTATATAGTGAACACCAGTGATCAGGCTGGTTCCACCAGGCTAGGTTATACCCTGGACATTATATAGTGAACACCAGTGATCAGGCTGGTTCCGCTAGGCTAGGGTATACCCTGGACATTATATAGTGAACACAGTGATCAGGCTGATTCCACTAGGCCTGGTTATACCCTGGACATTATATAGTGAACACAGTGATCAGGCTGGTTCCGCTAGGCCTGGTTATACCCTGGACATTATATAGTGAACACAGTGATCAGGCTGGTTCCGCTAGGCTAGGTTATACCCTGGACATTATATAGTGAACACAGTGATCAGGCTGGTTCCGCTAGGCTAGGTTATACCCTGGACATTATATAGTGAACACAGTGATCAGGCTGGTTCCGCTAGGCTAGGTTATACCCTGGACATTATATAGTGAACACAGTGATCAGGCTGGTTCCGCTAGGCTAGGTTATACCCTGGACATTATATGGTGAACACCAGTGATCAGGCTGGTTCCGCTAGGCTAGGTTATACCCTGGACATTATATAGTGAACACAGTGATCAGGCTGATTCCACTAGGCCTGGTTATACCCTGGACATTATATAGTGAACACAGTGATCAGGCTGGTTCCGCTAGGCCTGGTTATACCCTGGACATTATATAGTGAACACAGTGATCAGGCTGGTTCCGCTAGGCTAGGTTATACCCTGGACATTATATAGTGAACACAGTGATCAGGCTGGTTCCGCTAGGCTAGGTTATACCCTGGACATTATATAGTGAACACAGTGATCAGGCTGGTTCCGCTAGGCTAGGTTATACCCTGGACATTATATAGTGAACACAGTGATCAGGCTGGTTCCGCTAGGCTAGGTTATACCCTGGACATTATATGGTGAACACCAGTGATCAGGCTGGTTCCGCTAGGCTAGGTTATACCCTGGACATTATATAGTGAACACAGTGATCAGGCTGGTTCCACTAGGCCTGGTTATACCCTGGACATTATATGGTGAACACCAGTGATCAGGCTGGTTCCGCTAGGCCTGGTTATACCCTGGACATTATATGGTGAACACCAGTGATCAGGCTGGTTCCGCTAGGCCTGGTTATACCCTGGACATTATATGGTGAACACCAGTGATCAGGCTGGTTCCACCAGGCTAGGTTATACCCTGGACATTATATGGTGAACACCAGTGATCAGGCTGGTTCCGCTAGGCCTGGTTATACCCTGGACATTATATAGTGAACACAGTGATCAGGCTGGTTCCGCTAGGCTGGGTTATACCCTGGACATTATATAGTGAACACAGTGATCAGGCTGGTTCCGCTAGGCTAGGTTATACCCTGGACATTATATGGTGAACACAGTGATCAGGCTGGTTCCACCAGGCTAGGTTATACCCTGGACATTATATAGTGAACACCAGTGATCAGGCTGGTTCCGCTAGGCTAGGTTATACCCTGGACATTATATAGTGAACACAGTGATCAGGCTGGTTCCGCTAGGCTAGGTTATACCCTGGACATTATATAGTGAACACAGTGATCAGGCTGGTTCCACTAGGCTAGGTTATACCCTGGACATTATATAGTGAACACAGTGATCAGGCTGGTTCTACCAGGCCTGGTTATACCCTGGACATTATATAGTGAACACAGTGATCAGGTTGGTTCCACTAGGCCTGGTTATACCCTGGACATTATATAGTGACCACAGTGATCAGGCTGGTTCCACTAGGCCTGGTTATACCCTGGACATTATATAGTGAACACAGTGATCAGGCTGGTTCCACTAGGCCTGGTTATACCCTGGACATTATATAGTGAACACAGTGATCAGGCTGGTTCCACTAGGCCTGGTTATACCCTGGACATTATATAGAGAACACAGTGATCAGGCTGATTCCACTAGGCCTGGTTATACCCTGGACATTATATAGTGAACACAGTGATCAGGCTGATTCCACTAGGCCTGGTTATACCCTGGACATTATATAGTGAACACAGTGATCAGGCTGGTTCCACTAGGCCTGGTTATACCCTGGACATTATATAGTGAACACAGTGATCATGCTGGTTCCACTAGGCTAGGTTATACCCTGGGCATTATATAGTGAACACAGTGATCAGGCTGGTTCCACTAGGCTAGGTTATACCCTGGACATTATATAGTGACCACAGTGATCAGGCTGGTTCCACTAGGCTAGGTTATACCCTGGGCATTATATAGTGAACACAGTGATCAGGCTGGTTCCACTAGGCCTGGTTATACCCTGGACATTATATAGTGAACACAGTGATCAGGCTGGTTCCACTAGGCCTGGTTATACCCTGGACATTATATAGTGAACACAGTGATCAGGCTGGTTCCACTAGGCCTGGTTATACCCTGGACATTATATAGTGAACACAGTGATCAGGCTGGTTCCACCAGGCTAGGTTATACCCTGGGCATTATATAGTGAACACAGTGATCAGGCTGGTTCCACCAGGCTAGGTTATACCCTGGACATTATATAGTGAACACAGTGATCAGGCTGGTTCCACTAGGCTAGGTTATACCCTGGACATTATATAGTGAACACAGTGATCAGGCTGGTTCCACTAGGCCTGGTTATACCCTGGACATTATATAGTGAACACAGTGATCAGGCTGGTTCCACTAGGCCTGGTTATACCCTGGACATTATATAGTGAACACAGTGATCAGGCTGGTTCCACCAGGCTAGGTTATACCCTGGACATTATATAGTGAACACAGTGATCAGGCTGGTTCCACTAGGCTAGGTTATACCCTGGACATTATATAGTGAACACAGTGATCAGGCTGGTTCCACTAGGCCTGGTTATACCCTGGACATTATATAGTGAACACAGTGATCAGGCTGGTTCCACCAGGCTAGGTTATACCCTGGACATTATATAGTGAACACAGTGATCAGGCTGGTTCCACTAGGCTAGGTTATACCCTGGACATTATATAGTGAACACAGTGATCAGGCTGGTTCCACTAGGCCTGGTTATACCCTGGACATTATATAGTGAACACAGTGATCAGGCTGGTTCCACTAGGCCTGGTTATACCCTGGACATTATATAGTGAACACCAGTGATCAGGCTGGTTCCACCAGGCTAGGTTATACCCTGGACATTATATAGTGAACACAGTGATCAGGCTGATTCCACTAGGCTAGGGTATACCCTGGACATTATATAGTGAACACAGTGATCAGGCTGGTTCCGCTAGGCTAGGTTATACCCTGGACATTATATAGTGAACACAGTGATCAGGCTGGTTCCGCTAGGCTAGGTTATACCCTGGACATTATATAGTGAACACAGTGATCAGGCTGGTTCCGCTAGGCTAGGTTATACCCTGGACATTATATAGTGAACACTGTGATCAGGCTGGTTCCGCTAGGCTAGGTTATACCCTGGACATTATATGGTGAACACCAGTGATCAGGCTGGTTCCGCTAGGCTAGGTTATACCCTGGACATTATATAGTGAACACAGTGATCAGGCTGGTTCCACTAGGCTAGGTTATACCCTGGACATTATATAGTGAACACAGTGATCAGGCTGGTTCCACTAGGCTAGGTTATACCCTGGACATTATATAGTGAACACAGTGATCAGGCTGGTTCCACTAGGCTAGGTTATACCCTGGACATTATATAGTGACCACAGTGATCAGGCTGGTTCCACTAGGCTAGGTTATACCCTGGACATTATATAGTGACCACAGTGATCAGGCTGGTTCCACTAGGCCTGGTTATACCCTGGACATTATATAGTGAACACAGTGATCAGGCTGGTTCCACTAGGCCTGGTTATACCCTGGACATTATATAGTGAACACAGTGATCAGGCTGGTTCCACTAGGCCTGGTTATACCCTGGACATTATATAGTGAACACAGTGATCAGGCTGGTTCCACCAGGCTAGGTTATACCCTGGGCATTATATAGTGAACACAGTGATCAGGCTGGTTCCACCAGGCTAGGTTATACCCTGGACATTATATAGTGAACACAGTGATCAGGCTGGTTCCGCTAGGCTAGGTTATACCCTGGACATTATATAGTGAACACAGTGATCAGGCTGGTTCCACTAGGCCTGGTTATACCCTGGACATTATATAGTGAACACAGTGATCAGGCTGGTTCCGCTAGGCTAGGTTATACCCTGGACATTATATGGTGAACACCAGTGATCAGGCTGGTTCCGCTAGGCTAGGTTATACCCTGGACATTATATAGTGAACACAGTGATCAGGCTGGTTCCACTAGGCCTGGTTATACCCTGGACATTATATGGTGAACACCAGTGATCAGGCTGGTTCCGCTAGGCCTGGTTATACCCTGGACATTATATGGTGAACACCAGTGATCAGGCTGGTTCCGCTAGGCCTGGTTATACCCTGGACATTATATGGTGAACACCAGTGATCAGGCTGGTTCCACCAGGCTAGGTTATACCCTGGACATTATATGGTGAAAACCAGTGATCAGGCTGGTTCCGCTAGGCCTGGTTATACCCTGGACATTATATAGTGAACACAGTGATCAGGCTGGTTCCGCTAGGCCTGGTTATACCCTGGACATTATATGGTGAACACCAGTGATCAGGCTGGTTCCGCTAGGCTAGGGTATACCCTGGACATTATATAGTGAACACAGTGATCAGGCTGGTTCCACTAGGCTAGGTTATACCCTGGACATTATATAGTGAACACAGTGATCAGGCTGGTTCCACTAGGCTAGGTTATACCCTGGACATTATATAGTGAACACAGTGATCAGGCTGGTTCCACTAGGCTAGGTTATACCCTGGACATTATATAGTGAACACAGTGATCAGGCTGGTTCCACTAGGCCTGGTTATACCCTGGACATTATATAGTGAACACAGTGATCAGGCTGGTTCCACTAGGCTAGGTTATACCCTGGACATTATATAGTGAACACAGTGATCAGGCTGGTTCCACTAGGCTAGGGTATACCCTGGACATTATATAGTGAACACCAGTGATCAGGCTGGTTCCACCAGGCTAGGTTATACCCTGGACATTATATAGTGAACACCAGTGATCAGGCTGGTTCCGCTAGGCTAGGGTATACCCTGGACATTATATAGTGAACACAGTGATCAGGCTGATTCCACTAGGCCTGGTTATACCCTGGACATTATATAGTGAACACAGTGATCAGGCTGGTTCCGCTAGGCCTGGTTATACCCTGGACATTATATAGTGAACACAGTGATCAGGCTGGTTCCGCTAGGCTAGGTTATACCCTGGACATTATATAGTGAACACAGTGATCAGGCTGGTTCCGCTAGGCTAGGTTATACCCTGGACATTATATAGTGAACACAGTGATCAGGCTGGTTCCGCTAGGCTAGGTTATACCCTGGACATTATATAGTGAACACAGTGATCAGGCTGGTTCCGCTAGGCTAGGTTATACCCTGGACATTATATAGTGAACACAGTGATCAGGCTGGTTCCGCTAGGCCTGGTTATACCCTGGACATTATATAGTGAACACAGTGATCAGGCTGGTTCCGCTAGGCTAGGTTATACCTTGGACATTATATAGTGAACACAGTGATCAGGCTGGTTCCGCTAGGCTAGGTTATACCCTGGACATTATATGGTGAACACCAGTGATCAGGCTGGTTCCGCTAGGCTAGGTTATACCCTGGACATTATATAGTGAACACAGTGATCAGGCTGGTTCCACTAGGCCTGGTTATACCCTGGACATTATATGGTGAACACCAGTGATCAGGCTGGTTCCGCTAGGCCTGGTTATACCCTGGACATTATATGGTGAACACCAGTGATCAGGCTGGTTCCGCTAGGCCTGCTTATACCCTGGACATTATATGGTGAACACCAGTGATCAGGCTGGTTCCACCAGGCTAGGTTATACCCTGGACATTATATGGTGAACACCAGTGATCAGGTTGGTTCCGCTAGGCCTGGTTATACCCTGGACATTATATAGTGAACACAGTGATCAGGCTGGTTCCGCTAGGCCTGGTTATACCCTGGACATTATATGGTGAACACCAGTGATCAGGCTGGTTCCGCTAGGCTAGGGTATACCCTGGACATTATATAGTGAACACAGTGATCAGGCTGGTTCCACTAGGCTAGGTTATACCCTGGACATTATATAGTGAACACAGTGATCAGGCTGGTTCCACTAGGCTAGGTTATACCCTGGACATTATATAGTGAACACAGTGATCAGGCTGGTTCCACTAGGCTAGGTTATACCCTGGACATTATATAGTGAACACAGTGATCAGGCTGGTTCCACTAGGCTAGGGTATACCCTGGGCATTATATAGTGAACACAGTGATCAGGCTGGTTCCACTAGGCTAGGTTATACCCTGGACATTATATGGTGAACACCAGTGATCAGGCTGGTTCCACTAGGCCTGGTTATACCCTGGACATTATATAGTGAACACAGTGATCAGGCTGGTTCCACTAGGCTAGGTTATACCCTGGACATTATATAGTGAACACCAGTGATCAGGCTGGTTCCACTAGGCTAGGGTATAGGGCCGAGACGGTACCATTATCTCAATATTCTTTCCATGGCAAAAATCTAAACACGAAAAACACAGAACTCTGTACTCCTTTTTAACCTGCTGTATGTAAAGTATTGTTGCTATAGATACATGTGACTCTGGATGACATCATGATGTCTGTTTGCAACATTAGGGCTGTTTTCCTAAAGAAGTTAAATCCACGTCTTGTTTTGTGCCCTTACCACGGTGACTAATGAGTGCCACGGTGACTAGTGAGTGCCACGGTGACTAGTGAGTGCCACGGTGACTAGTGAGTGCCACGGTGACTAATGAGTGCCACGGTGACTAATGAGTGCCACGGTGACTAGTGAGTGCCACGGTGACTAGTGAGTGCCACGGTGACTAGTGAGTGCCACGGTGACTAATGAGTGCCACGGTGACTAGTGAGTGCCACGGTGACTAGTGAGTGCCACGGTGACTAGTGAGTGCCACGGTGACTAATGAGTGCCACGGTGACTAATGAGTGCCACGGTGACTAATGAGTGCCACGGTGACTAGTGAGTGCCACGGTGACTAATGAGTGCCACGGTGACTAGTGAGTGCCACGGTGACTAGTGAGTGCCACGGTGACTAGTGAGTGCCACGGTGACTAGTGAGTGCCACGGTGACTAGTGAGTGCCACGATGACTAGTGAGTGCCAAGATACTGGTATCATCCTGGGTCTACTAGGTTATACTCAGCACATTTATATGCATCTAAGAAGTAGAAAATAAAGCAGTTTACATACATTATGTTTCACAATTGGGTTATCTAATGTGTCAAAGTAATGAAGTGGGTTACTTACCTTCTGTATTTGAACAAATGATGAGCCTTTGAAAGCTGTTGCCGCTGACAGGTGAAGCTTGCTGGCTGGATACTTGCCAACACGTGGCTGACTGTTCTATGTATAGGAATGCTCACAGCGAGGCCATGTCTGCATTGATGCTGATGAGAGCCCCCTTTGCTGGTCTTCTCTATGCTGCATGTTCGGCTGCAAAATGGACATCTCTGGAACAACTGCAACAGGCAATCTTTATGAGGTGGTGTCACAGCGTGATATAATGAACAGCCAATATATATATAGGTCATGTACTTCACAACCAAAATGACTATACTTAGTTGTATCTGCTTGGCTGGAGAATTAGCCTACTAGTTTATCAACCTGGGTAATTTTGAATACAACTTTTTTAAATTTACATAACGCACATTACCTGTCATTGTTGATCAGGGCAGTAACTCGGGTCACGATGGTCTCACGATAGCGTGTCCTTTTTCATAGGAGTCGAGGGAGACTGGCAACAACAGAGGAGGTGTCGCAAGGCTACTTGTGTTGCATGACACACATTTTTTTTAAATTCTGAAGTCTTGCCTAACGAACTGTGAAAATAGCAAGTGAACAGTGAGTTAAATTATTTTTGGAGGTCGCTATAAAACCATTGCAATCACATTTGCTGGACGTGTTATGATTACCCACCTTTGCTTCTCTGGTAGGCTCCGGCATCCGTTCATGACCCGGGGATCAGTCTTACACTTGGTGCAACAGGAAAAACAGGGTCAACGATTGTCACATCATCCCTCAATAATAAACATATCTTGAGAAATAACATAATGTCGTTTTGTAAACTAATTATATGAATTCCAGATGTAGACTGACCGGCTTCAGACCTGTAACGCTGTTACACTGTGCAACCAACTGGGACATGTTCTGCTATGGCCCTGCGTTGGTTTCAGTTTGTTGCTGCCAGTACACTGTTGTAATCCTAGTCAGACATAAATAAGCTAATGCTACCATCGCTGCATCCAATATGTATTTGTGCCCCTAGACATGGGGTTGCTCCTCAGAGGCTAACGTGTGACTGTTTCATCGAAAATGACACTAATTTAGAGTGGAATGGAAATACGATGACATTCCTAAAGTAGACGAATAAATAGTAGGAAACAGCTAGAGAAGTTTGTCAAAAATAGCTACCAATACTAATGTTAGCTAGTAAAAAAAAATACGGTGGTCCCCTCAATCCTAGTTTTCTCGCTAACGTCAGCTATGATAGAGATCATAATGATCAAAATATACATAACCAGCAGTCTCTAGTCTAGTCAACGGTATAGTCACCACCACTGGTTGGTTAATCAGTACAGGGATGTTCAGTCTCTAGTCTAGTCAACCGGTATACTCACCACCACTGGTTGGTTAATCCGTACAGGGATGTTCAGTCTCTAGTCAACCGGTATACTCACCACCACTGGTTAGTCAATCCGTACAGGGATGTTCAGTCTCTAGTCTAGTCAACTGGTATACTCACCACCACTGGTTGGTTAATCCGTACAGGGATGTTCAGTCTCTAGTCAACCGGTATACTCACCACCACTGGTTGGTTAATCTGTACAGGGATGTTCAGTCTCTAGTCAACCGGTATACTCCCCACCACTGGTTGGTTAATCCGTACAGGGAAGTTCAGTCTCTAGTCAACCGGTATACTCCCCACCACTGGTTGGTTAATCCGTACAGGGATGTTCAGTCTCTAGTCTAGTCAACTGGTATACTCACCACCACTGGTTGGTTAATCAGTACAGGGATGTTGTTCAGTCTCTAGTCAACCGGTATACTCACCACCACTGGTTGGTCAATCAGTATATGGATGTTCAGTCTCTAGTCTAGTCAACCGGTATACTCACCACCACTGGTTGGTTAATCCGTACAGGGATGTTCAGTCTCTAGTCAACCGGTATACTCACCACCACTGGTTGGTTAATCCGTACAGGGATGTTCAGTCTCTAGTCAACCGGTATACTCACCACCACTGGTTGGTTAATCAGTATATGGATGTTCAGTCTCTAGTCTAGTCAACCGGTATACTCACCACCACTGGTTGGTCAATCAGTATATGGATGTTCAGTCTCTAGTCTAGTCAACCGGTATACTCACCACCACTGGTTGGTTAATCAGTATATGGATGTTCAGTCTCTAGTCAACCGGTATACTCACCACCACTGGTTGGTTAATCAGTATATGGATGTTCAGTCTCAAACCGCCTCTTGATTTGACCGTTTTGGGGGAAACAGAGCCCCATTCTAGGGTTTTGTTTTTCTGTCCTGGGTTACCCCAGTGGGAGGAGTTTGAACCAGGTGCCCCAGTGAGCCAGGTGCCCCGCTCTGGTGCCCCAGTGAGCCAGGTGCCCCGCTCTGGTGCCCCAGTGAGCCAGGTGCCCCAGTGAGCCAGGTGCCCCAGTGAGCCAGGTGCCCCGCTCTGGTGCCCCAGTGAGCCAGGCGCCCCGCTCTGGTGCCCCAGTGAGCCAGGCGCCCCGCTCTGGTGCCCCGGTGAGCCAGGCGCCCCGCTCTGGTGAGCCAGGCGCCCCGCTCTGGTGAGCCAGGTGCCCCGCTCTGGTGAGCCAGGTGCCCCGCTCTGGTGCCCCAGTGAGCCAGGTGCCCCGCTCTGGTGCCCCAGTGAGCCAGGTGCCCCGCTCTGGTGCCCCAGTGAGCCAGGTGCCCCGCTCTGGTGCCCCAGTGAGCCAGGTGCCCCGCTCTGGTGCCCCAGTGAGCCAGGTGCCCCGCTCTGGTGCCCCAGTGAGCCAGGTGCCCCGCTCTGGTGCCCCAGTGAGCCAGGTGCCCCGCTCTGGTGCCCCAGTGAGCCAGGTGCCCCGCTCTGGTGCCCCAGTGAGCCAGGTGCCCCGCTCTGGTGCCCCAGTGAGCCAGGTGCCCCGCTCTGGTGCCCCAGTGAGCCAGGTGCCCCGCTCTGGTGCCCCAGTGAGCCAGGTGCCCCGCTCTGGTGCCCCAGTGAGCCAGGTGCCCCGCTCTGGTGCCCCAGTGAGCCAGGCGCCCCGCTCTGGTGCGCCAGTGAGCCAGGCGCCCCGCTCTGGTGAGCCAGTGAGCCAGGCGCCCCGCTCTGGTGCCCCAGTGAGCCAGGCGCCCCGCTCTGGTGAGCCAGTGAGCCAGGTGCCCCGCTCTGGTGCCCCAGTGAGCCAGGCGCCCTGCTCTGGTGCCCCAGTGAGCCAGGTGCCCCGCTCTGGTGCCCCAGTGAGCCAGGTGCCCCGCTCTGGGGCACCTGGCTCACTGGGGCAAAGTCGGTCTCAAAACAAATAATAATCAATCACGTCGAGTGATGAGAATGATTCAGTGTTTTCACATGTATAAGTGACTGCTTTTGATAACGTGTTATCTGCCTTCCCAGTGAAAACAACTAGTTTTACAATTGAAACACTTATTTTATGGAAAAGTGATGTATGTTTCTGGACGATGCAACTAGCTTGCTTGTAGACAACATGACCAAGCGGAGCAGATTAGTTTACTGGTGATCTTCCCTCCCTTCTTTCACGCGTTGACGTGATTGGTCCATTGTCGGTTCAACGCGGCCAGTGCAATAGAGTGAGCGGAGGGGCAATTTGCACGTGGAGCTTGGCGAAAGGAGGCATGATATGTTGGCGACATTGTATATCCCAAACCCAACCTTAATTTACTCCAAACTCCGTTTTAGACTGCCTTTATGACCAAACATTTTCCTATTTACACTCTGTAGTCAATTATGACACTATAATAAATGTTTCTGACTCATATCGATGCCACGTTGGTTTTTGGAGGGCAGTCGATCTGTAAAGCATTAGGGAAGTTTTGGGTGGGAGTTTGGGAGGGTGTTGTGTATCATTGGCCAGCAGATGTCGCCCTATCTCTACTTTTGTTGACCCTCTTTTTAGGATCTGTGTTTAATCATTTGTGAGTCAATGTTTTAGTAGTGTTTCCTTACCTCGGCCCACCAGCCTGTGTTTCATTCAGACCTACCAATCTGATCCTCTTTCTGATCTTCTACCTCAGCTGAGTCTGGGCCAATACAAACAGTTTTGTCACAGTCTGACGGGGACCAAACCAACACTGGAATATTTGACCTCTGTAGTCTTGAATGTGTTTTTAGTTTAGAGTTTGAATAAAACTTTCTCTCTAGATCAGGGCTCTCCAACCCTCTTCCTGGAGAGCTACCGTCCTATAGGTTTACACTACAACCCTAATCTAGCGCACCTAATTCCTGTTAAGTAGCAGTTAGCTGCTAGCCGTCATGGAAACGGAGCAGGCTAACGCTAGTAGTGCTTAACCCTCTAGTGTTTTTATCCACGACTGGGCACAAATGCTTTAGGTGTGAGATTTCCACACAATCACAAGATTAAGATAAGGTGGAACTGAACAATGGACAGGGATTTGTGTGCCCTAAATGCACCACCATCAAGCAACTCAGGGAAGAGATCCTCCAGCTGCTCGCTCGGCTGCGAGAAAAGGATTACCTGCTTTCTAAGTGCACCAACCTTGCTGTAACCCAGGCAAACCCAATCTCATTTTTAAATCCCTCCTGTAGCAAAGCTGTCTGAGTCAGGAGGCGTTGATCTGTCCCAATGCAACGGACAGATGTTCAGCTCAACTCCACGGCCCCATGTGAGACTGGACACTCGCAAGGCATATGAGATCGGGGAGGCAGTCTGGCCACCCTTTATCTATCCGAGAAGATCCGATCCAGCTATCAAAGAGCTTTGCCCCGAGACGGACCTACCAGCCCCGTGGGTCAGCACGGATCCTGGGAGTATATCACCAGCTGGCGGCTGCCCAGTGGCACCCTCTCCACGACCACCACAGTTCAGGAGGTCGCGGACTCAAGACCCCACCTTCTGGGGTTTCCGACGTCATTTGCTGTTGCTGGTGCTAAGAGTCGGGCTAGCCTGTCTCAAAGCCCCCCCCCCCCTCCTGCCCAAGACGGTCCCATCCTGCTCCCCCTCTTCCCTGGGGCGGCAGGGTAGCCTAGTGGTTAGAGCGTTGGACTAGTAACCGGAAGGTTGCAAGTTCAAACCCCCGAGCTGACAAGGTACAAATCTGTCGTTCTGCCCCTGAACAGGCAGTTAACCCACTGTTCCTAGGCCGTCATTGAAAATAAGAATTTGTTCTTAACTGACTTGCCTAGTTAAATAAAGGTAAATAAATAAAATTCCCTCATCGGATTCCATCAAGACCACCATCATTGTGGACAGCTCGATGGTGAAAAATATTGGCCTGCCTACGATCTGTGGACCGACCAAGATCACCTGTCACCCAGGAGCCCGTGTCCATGACAACAACTCCTTCCTGCCCACAGTTCTGGCCAAGTACTCCAATATTGACACCATAGTCACTCACATACAGAACCAGTCAACATTTTGGACACATCTACTCATCCCAGGGTTTTATCTTTTATTTTTTACTGTTTTCTTACATTGTAAAATAATAGTGAAGACATCAACTATGAAATAACACATATGGAATCATGTAGTCACCAAAAAAAGTGTTAGGCAAATTAAAATAGATTTGAGATTTGTCAAAGCAGCCACCCTTTGCCTTGATGACAGCTTTGCACACTCATGGCATTCTCTCAACTAGCTTCACCTGGAATGCTTTTCCAACAGTATTGAAGGAGTTCCAAATTGTTGGCTGCTTTTTCTTCACTCTTTATTTTAAAAATCATTGTGTTGGGGAATTTTAATATTCATGTTTCTACTGGGCCCACCCATAACCACGGCCATACTCTGGACCTGGTTATTACCAAGGGGCTTTCTACTGGGCCCACCCATAACCGCGGCCATACTCTGGACCTGGTTATTACCAAGGGGCTTTCTACTGGGCCCACCCATAACCACAGCCGTACTCTGGACCTGGTTATTACCAAGGGGCTTTCTACTGGGCCCACCCATAACCACGGCCATACTCTGGACCTGGTTATTACCAAGGGGCTTTCTACTGGGCCCACCCATAACCACAGCCATACTCTGGACCTGGTTATTACCAAGGGGCTTTCTACTGGGCCCACCCATAACCATGGCCATACTCTGGACCTGGTTATTACCAAGGGGCTTTCTACTGGGCCCACCCATAACCGTGGCCATACTCTGGACCTGGTTATTACCAAGGGGCTTTCTACTGGGCCCACCCATAACCACGGCCATACTCTGGACCTGGTTATTACCAAGGGGCTTTCTACTGGGCCCACCCATAACCACGGCCATACTCTGGACCTGGTTATTACCAAGGGGCTTTCTACTGGGCCCACCCATAACTGTGGCCATACTCTGGACCTGGTTATTACCAAGGGGCTTTCTACTGGTCCCACCCATAACCACAGCCATACTCTGGACCTGGTTATTACCAAGGGTCTTTCTACTGGTCCCACCCATAACCACAGCCATACTCTGGACCTGGTTATTACCAAGGGGCTTTCTACTGGTCCCACCCATAACCACGGCCATACTCTGGACCTGGTTATTACCAAGGGGCTTTCTACTGGGCCCACCCATAACCACAACCATACTCTGGACCTGGTTATTACCAAGGGGCTTTCTACTGGGCCCACCCATAACCACGGCCATACTCTGGACCTGGTTATTACCAAGGGGCTTTCTACTGGGCCCACCCATAACCACAGCCATACTCTGGACCTGGTTATTACCAAGGGGCTTTCTACTGGGCCCACCCATAACCACAGCCATACTCTGGACCTGGTTATTACCAAGGGGCTTTCTACTGGGCCCACCCATAACCACAGCCATACTCTGGACCTGGTTATTACCAAGGGGCTTTCTACTGGGCCCACCCATAACCACAGCCATACTCTGGACCTGGTCATTACCAAGGGTCTTTCTACTGGACCTGGTCATTACCAAGGGGCTTTCTACTGGGCCCACCCATAACCACAGCCATACTCTGGACCTGGTTATTACCAAGGGTCTTTCTACTGGACCTGGTTATTACCAAGGGGCTTTCTACTGGACCTGGTCATTACCAAGGGGCTTTCTACTGGACCTGGTTATTACCAAGGGTCTTTCTACTGACATATCCTCTATTGTTGCTGTTGCTTTATCTGATCACTCTTGGTCTTTTTTACTACCTTGTTGCCCGGAGCAAAGAGGAATACTGAACACATTATTAAGAAACGCTATCTGACCTCTGAAGTTGCTACATATTTTATTGAGTGTATGAACAATACTCTACCACCTATACTGCCTTCCTCTTGTAATGATTTAGTTGATCACTTTGGCAAATAATGGACAACCATTGATGCCATAGCTCCAGTAAGGTTGAACAAAGACCCATCCAAATGGAGAAGCCCCTTGGATGAATGAGGAAACAAATCAATTAGAAAAGCGGAGAAAGTCAAAGGTGCAGGTCCATTATGTTATTCCGAGAGAGAAACTTGGCATATACAGTGCATTCAGAATGTATTCAGCCCCCTTCCCCTTTTTCCACATTTTTTATGTTACAGTAATTATTCTAAAATGGATTAAATAAAATGTTGTCAACAATCTAAGCACAATACCCCATAATGACACAGTACCCCATAATGACATCACAATACCCCATAATGACATCACAATACCCCATAATGACATCACAATACCCCATAATGACATCACAGTACCCCATAATGACAAAGCAAAAACAGTTTTTTTAGAAATGTTTGCAAATGTATTAAAAAAATAAAAACAGAAGTACCTTATTTACATAACTATTCAGATCCTTTGCTATGAGACTCTAAATTGAGCTCCGGTGCATCCTGTTTCCATTCATCATCCTCAATGTTTCTACAACTTGATTGGAGTCCACCTGTGGTAAATTCAATTGATTGGACATGATTTGGAAAGACACACACCTGTCTGTATAAGGTCCCACAGTTGACCGTGCATGTCAGGGCAAAAACCAAGCCCTGAGATTGAAGGAATTGTCTTTAGAGCACCGAGACAGGATTGTGTCGAGGAACAGATCTGGGGAAGGGTAGCAAAAACTTTCTACAGCATTGAAGGTCCCCAAGAACACAGTGGCCTCCATCATTCTTAAATGGAAGAAGTTTGGATCCACCAAGACTCTTCCTAGAGCCGGCCACCAGGCCAAACAGAGAAATCGCGGGAGAAGGGCCTTGGTCAGGGAGGTGACCAAGAACCCGATGGTCACTCTGACAGCGCTCCAGAGTTCCTCTGTGGAGATGGGAGAACCTTCCAGAAAGACAAAACCACTCCTCAGTTAAAAGGCACATGACAGCCCGCTTGGAGTTTGCCAAAAGGCACCTAAAGGACTCTGACCATGAGAAACAAGAATCTCTGGTCTGATGAAACCCAGATAAAACTCTTTGGCCTGAATGCCAACCGTCACATCTGGAGGAAACATGGTGATGGCAGCATCATGCTGTGGTGATGTTTTTCAGTGGCAGGGACTGGGAGACTAGTCAGGATCGAGGGAATGATGAACGGAGCAAAGTACAGAGCGATCCCTGATGGAAACCTGCTCCAGAGCGCTCTGGACCTCAGACTGGGGAGAAGGTTCACCTTCAAACAGGACAACAACCCTAAGCACACAGCCAAGACAATGCCGGAGTGGCTTCGGGACAAGTCTCTGAATGTCCTTGAACCCGATCGAACATCTCTGAAGTGACATGAAAATAGCTGTGCAGCAACGCTCCCCATCCAACCTAACAGAGCTTAAGAGGATCTGCAGAGAAGAATTGGAGAAACTCCCCAAATACAGGTGTGCCAAGCTTGTAGCCTCATACCCAAGAAGACTTGAGGCTGTAATCGCTGTCAAAGGTGCTTCAAGAGAGTCCAGAGTAAAGGGGCTGAATACTTGATATTTCAGTATTTTTATTTTTGCGTTGTCATTATTGGGTATTGTGTGTAGATTGATGAGGAGGGGGGGAACAATTAAATACATTTTAGAATAAGGCTGTAACCTAACAAAGCGTGGAAAAAGTCAAGGGGTCTGAATACTTTTTAAATGCCAGACGGGCTCTAATCTGATCACTAATCATTTGAGAGAAATCCTACACCAGCAAACCTACTGTATATGAACTGTCCTCCACATCTAAATGTGATGCGTTTGCAGCATATTTTAGAGATAAGATGACAAACATTAGGCTGGGTATCAGTCAAGAAAGACCTGATAAGAAGTTTATGTGCCCTAGCCTACAACGCAAAGGTACTATGGAGTTATTTTCCCTATTTGACACAGACATGCCCAGCAAAGTGATATCACAACTTAAGCCTTCTATTTATTTCAGAATCTAAAATGACACCTAGGTTTTCTTTCAAAAACAAAGGACATTTCTAAGTGACTCCAAACTTTTGAAAGATAGTGTATATGGCTCACAACTTCCTCTCTAACTAAATCAAGAAAATACAGAGTTACTTATTGTTTGAGCCAAAGTACAGAGAGAGAATCTGGACGAACATTTGAATTCATGGGAAATAAAGATAAAACACCAGGATAAAAAAAACTTTCATTTTAGATTCTGAACTAAATTTCGAATCACACATTAGAAATGTGACATAGCTTTTACCACCTGAGGAACATTGCCAAGGTGCGGCCATTTCTCTCTCAGGCTGATACAGAGAGACTCATCCATGCTTTTATTACAAGCAGGCTTGACTACTGTAGTTCTCTCCTGCCTGGTCTACCCAAGAAAGGCAAGAAAGCCTGCAAAACATACAGATCGCTGCAGCACAGATTTAATGCCAAGATGGCGTAGCAGTCAGACGTCTTTGTCTTTTGTCCTGTCGTGTCCCTTCTATATATCTTTTTACATATTTTTCTTCGCATATCTTAAAAAAAATATTTTGCTAAACCTCAACTTCTAAATACTCTCCTGCAACCCGCCTCACCCAATGTGGCTTGGATCTGCTTTTTTCTAAGGTATTTCTATTTACTTTTGGATCTGGATTCCCTCAACTGAAGCTAGCCAGCTAACTACCTACCAGCTATCAGTTAGCAAACCATTGCTAGCGGTCATCAGATAACCTTTAGCTCGGAAAGCTCTCGCCAGTTCGTACAACGTGACTCAAACCAGAGCATAACGGACCTATTTCTCTCCATATCCCCGGATTCCTACAGCAAACTCTGAACATTTTCATCTGGATCTTCGCAACTAGCTAACCGCAATCCCGGGTGACTACTCCTGGCTAGCATTTCCATCCCGGAGCAAGCACCAGTTAGCCTGAAGCTAGCCCGGCCAGGGCTCCTCTGCTACCACCAAAGCCCACTCCCGGGCTACAATATCCGGACCCCTTCTACTGCCGGTGCGGGGCACGGAACCCCGCCGATCCTCTACGACTGGAATACCGAGATAATCTGCCAGAGGATTCCAAAAGGCCCCTCAGGCCTGAAGGCCCATTCTGCTAGCTACCTAGAGCTACTTGGAACCCTACTAACTCCACGACTGGTCTATCGACGTCACCACACGAAGATGCAAAAACGGACTTACCCCCATTGCGACGTCCCCCATAGGCTAACTTGCTAGCCCCATTCTGCTAACTGATAGCTTGCCTGCCCCGGTCTGCTAACTGCTAGCCCAAACTAACTGCTTGCTTGCTAACCCAGTCTGCTAACTGCTAGCTCATTTAGCCCCGGCCTACTAACTGTTAGCATCGGCCTGCTAACTGTCTGAATCGCCGTGTTCCCAGTCAGCCCAACCACTCACTGGACCCATATGTTCACTTGGCTACGCATGCCTCTCTCTAATATCAATATGCCTCATCCATTACTGTCCTGGTTAGTGATTACTGTCTTATTTCACCGTAGAGCCTCTAGCCCTGCTCAATATGCATTAAGCAACCATGTTGTTCCACCTCCTACATATGCAATGACATCACCTGGTTTAAACGTCTCTAGAGACTATCTCTCTCTCATCATTACTCAATGCCTAGGTTTACCTCCAATGTACTCACATCCTACCTTGCCTTTGTCTGTACACTATGCCTTGAATCTATGCTATCGTGCCCAGAAACCTGCTCCTTTTACTCTCTGTTCCGAACGTGCTAGACGGCCAGTTCGTATAGCATTTAGCCGTACCCTTATCCTACTTCTCCTCTGTTCCTCTGGTGATGTAGAGGTTAATCCAGGTCCTGCAGTGCCTAGTTCCACTCCCACTCCCCAGGTGCTCTCATTTGTTGACTTCTGTAACCGTAAAAGCCTTGGTTTCATGCATGTTAACATTAGAAGCCTACTCCCTAAGTTTGTTTTACTCACTGCTTTAGCACACTCTGCCAACCCGGATGTCTTAGCCGTGTCTGAATCCTGGCTTAGGAAAACCACCAAAAACCCTGAAATCTCCATTACTAACTATAACATTTTCCGCCAAGATAGAACTGACAAAGGGGGCGGTGTTGTATTCTACTGCAAAGATTGCCTGCAGAGTTCTGTATTACTATGCAAGTCTGTATTCAAACAGTTCGAGCTTCTACTTCTAAAAATTCACCTTTCCAGAAACTAGTCTCTCACTGTTGCCGCTTGCTATAGAACTCCCTCTTCCCCCAGCTGTGCCCTCGATACCATATGTGAATTGATTGCCCCCCATCTATCTTCTGAGCTCATGCTACTAGGTGACCTAAACTGGGACATGCTTAACACCCCTGCTATCCTACAATCCAAGCTTGATGCCCTCAATCTCACACAAATGATCAATGAACCTACCAGGTTCAACTCCAAATCCGTAAACACGGGCACCTTCATAGATGTCATCCTAACTAACTCGCCCTCCAAATACACCTCTGCTGTTTTCAATCAAGATCTCAGTGATCTCTGCCTGCATCCGTAATCGGTCTGCGACCAAACGACCACCCCTCATCACTGTCAAACGCTCCCTAAAACACTTCTGCGAGCAGGCCTTTCTAATTGACCTGGCCGGGGTATCCTGGAATGACAATTGACCTCATCCCGTCAGTAGATGATGCCTGGCTATTCTTTAAATGTGCTTTCCTCACCATCTTAAATAAGCATGCCCCACTCAATTTTTTTAAAACTAGGAATAGATATAGTCCTTGGTTCACTCCAGACCTGTCTGCCCTTGACCAGCACAAAAACATCCTGTACTGTTCTGCATTAGCATCGAATAACCCCCGTGATATGCAACTTTTCAGGGAAGTTAGGAACAAATATACACAGGCAGGTAGGAAAGCTAAGGCTAGCTTTTTCAAACAGAAATAACTCAAAAAAGTTCTGGGACACTGTAAAGTCCATGGAGAATAAGAGCACCTCCTCCCAGCTGCCCACTGCACTGAGGCTAGGAAACACGGTCACCACCAATAAATCCACTATAATTGAGAATTTCAATAAGCATTTCTCTACGGCTGGCCATGCTTTCCACCTGGCTACCCCTACCCCGGTCAACTGCCCAGCACCCTCCACAGCAACCCGCCAAAGCCCCCACCATTTCTCCTTTACCCAAATCTAGATATCTGATGTTCTGAAAGAGCTGCAAAATCTGGACCCCTACAAATCAGCCGGGCTAGACAATCTGGACCCTCTCTTTCTAAAATGATCTGCCGAAATTGTTGCCACCCCTATTACTGGCCTTTTCAACCTCTCTTTCGTATCGTCTGAGATTCCCAAAGATTGGCAAGCTGCCGTGGTCATCCCCCTCTTCCAAGGGGTGACACTCTATCACCACATTCTTATTGGCAGACTCGACAGCCTTGGTTTCTCAAATGATAGCCTCGCTTGGTTTACCAACTCCTTCTCTGATAGAGTTCAGTGTGTCAAATCGGAGGGCCTGTTGTCCGGACCTCTGGCAGTCTCTATGGGGGTGCCACAGGGTTCAATCCTCGGGCCGACTCTCTTCTCTGTATACATCATTGATGTTGCTCATGCTGCTGGAGATTCTCTGGTACACCATTCTGTATACGTCTGGCACCTCTTTGGACACTGTGTTAACTAACCTTCTGGTGAGCTTCAATGCCATACAACCCTCCTTCCGTGACCTCATACTGCTCTTAAACGCAAGTAAAACTAAATGCATGCCATTCAACCGATCACTGCCCGCACCTGCTCGCCCGTCCAGCATCACTACTCTGGACGGCTCTGACTTAGAATACATGGACAACTACAAATACCTAGGTGTCTGGTTAGACTGTAAATTATCCTAGACTGTAAACTCACTTTCCAGACTCACATTAAGCATCTCCAATCCAAAATTAAATCTAGAATTGGCTACCTATATCGCAACAAAGCATGCTGCCAAACATACCCTCGTAAAACTGACCATCCTACCAATCCTCGACTTCGGTGATCTATAAAATAGCCTCCAACACTCTACTCAACAAACTGGATGCAGTCTATCACAGTGCCATCCGTTTTGTCACCAAAGCCCCATACACTACCCACCATTGCGAGCTGTACGCTCTCGTTGGTTGGCCCTCGCTTCATACTCGTCGCCAAACCCACTGGCTACAGGTTATCTACAAGTCTCTGCTAGGTAAAGCCCCGCCTTATCTCAGCACACTGGTCACCATAGCAGCACCCACACGTAGCACGCGCTCCAGCAGGTATATCTCACCGGTCACCCCCAAAGCCAATTCCTCCTTTGGTCGTTTTTCCTTCCAGTTCTCTGCTGCCAATGACTGGAACGAACTGCAAAAATCTCTGAAGCTGGAGACTGATATCTCCCTCGCTAGCTTTAAGCACCAGCTTTCAGAGCAGCTCACAGATCACTGCACCTGTACATAGCACATCTGTAAACAGCCCATCTATCTACCTACTTCATCCCCATACAGTATTTATTTATTTATTTGTTTATCTTGCTCCTTTGCACCCCAGTATCTCTACTTGCACATTCATCTTCTGCACATCTACCATTCCAGTGTTTAATGCTGTATTGTAATTACTTCGCCACCATGGCCTATTTATTGCCTTAACTCCCTTCTTACCTCATTTGCACTCACTGTATATATAGACTTTTTTGTTTTCTTTTGTTCAACTGTATTATTGACTATGTTTTGTACATAGCCCATCTATAATTTAGCCCAAACAACTACCTCTCCTTCCAGTTCTCTGCTGCCAATGACTGGAACGAACTACAAAAATCTCTGAAACTGGAAACACTTATCTCCCTCACTAGCTTTAAGCACCAACTGTCAGAGCAGCTCACAGATTACTGCACCTGTACATAGCCCATCTATAATTTAGCCCAAACAACTACCTCTTCCCCTACTGTATTTATGTATTTATTTTGCTCCTTTGCACATTCTTCCACTGCAAATCTACCATTCCAGTGTTTTACTTGCTATATTGTATTTACTTTGCCACCATGGCCTTTTTTTGTTGCCTTTTACCTCCCTTATCTCACCTCATTTGCTCACATCGTATATAGACTTGTTTCTACTGTATTATTGACTGTATGTTTGTTTTACTCCGTGTGTAACTCTGTGTTGTTATATGTGTCACACTGCTATGCTTTATCTTGGCCAGGTCGCAATTGTAAATGAGAACTTGTTCTCAACTAGCCTACCTGGTTAAATAAAGGTAAAAAAAATAAATAATAATAATTAAGATACAGACCAAGACCAGACAGAAAGCACATATTACACTGGTTTTAAACACTGACTGCATGTGAGTTTTAGAATACATTTTAATATTTTTATATCCTTCTATTGGTTTTTAAATCAATCCATGATTGTGCACCACAATACATGTCAGACATGCTTTTAAGTTATGGACCCCGTACATATGTACCCAGGTCCTCTGGCCTTTTTAACGATCCCAAAGCCTCACCCCAGGAGGCATGGAGAACGAGCCTTTTTAACTATCCCAAAGCCTAGGACCAAGAGGCATGGAGAGGCAGCCTTTTAACGATCCCAAAGCCTCGGACCAAGAGGCATGGAGAGGCAGCCTTTTAACGATCCCAAAGCCTCGGACCAAGAGGCATGGAGAGACAGCCTTTTAACTATCCCAAAGCCTCGGACCAAGAGGCATGGAGAGACAGCCTTTTAACTATCCCAAAGCCTCGGACCAAGAGGCATGGAGAGACAGCCTTTTAACTATCCCAAAGCCTCGGACCAAGAGGCATGGAGAGACAGCCTTTAGTTACTATGCCCCCAGCCTTTAGTTACTATGCCCCCAGCCTTTAGTTACTATGCCCCCAGCCTTTAGTTACTATGCCCCCAGCCTTTAGTTACTATGCCCCCAGCCTTTAGTTACTATGCCCCCAGCCTTTAGTTACTATGCCCCCAGCCTTTAGTTACTATGCCCCCAGCCTTTAGTTACTATGCCCCCAGCCTTTAGTTACTATGCCCCCAGCCTTTAGTTACTATGCCCCCAGCCTTTAGTTACTATGCCCCCAGCCTTTAGTTACTATGCCCCCAGCCTGTAGTTACTATGCCCCCAGCCTGTAGTTACTATACCCCCAGCCTTTAGTTACTATGCCCCCAGCCTAGGAACAAGAGGCATGGAGAGACAGCCTTTAGTTACTATGCCCCCAGCCTCTGGAATAGCCTGCCGGAGGGGGGCGAAACTGTGGACGTATTGAAGAGATCATCCGCGTTCCTTTATCAGCGCTGTAGCTTTGTCTAATCTCATCATCATTAACACTGACAGGTCATTTAGCAGGAGACCGGGGGGGGGGGGCTGTGCCAGTGTTTCTGTGTGATGGATGGTTCCTGGCACAGAGTGGTTTGACACTGCACTGTGGGCCACAGCTTTAAACCATGAACATGGTGTTTTATAAACATTGTATTGTATTGTATTACATGAGTGTATATATATATATTACCGTGAGACCGCCACGCTAACTGTCCAGTTAGTTACCCAGTGTTCAGTTCTCCTACAGGTGGGGAGAAGGGAGTTCTATTAACGCTCAGGGGTTAATGCAGGGTCGCTGAGAGGTCAGAGGGTAGAAGGAACTCTGGGTGCACTCTGCACAGACAGTACCACTGGGGAAGGGGGGGGGGGGGGGGGGGCTTTTTGAGACGGACCAGACAGTAGCACTGGGGAAGGGGGGGGACAGCTTTTTGAGACGGACCAGACAGTAGCACTGGGGAAGGGGGGGGACCGCTTTTTGAGACGGACCAGACAGTAGCACTGGGGAAGGGGGGGACCGCTTTTTGAGACGGACCAGACAGTATCACTGGGGAAGAGGGGCTCCCACAGCTTATTATTTAATAACAGCTCAGTAAAGGGTACAGTATATAATCTAAGTGTTGTTTGTCCCCTCCTAACAGGTGGTCCGTTGGTGCTGTGCCAGCCGGCCCAGGTGCTGCAGATCCACACTCCAAAGGCAGTCACCGGGCACCTGGTTACCATGCCAACACTGACCCAAGAGAGGCCCGCCCCCATTGCAGTCACACTCCACAGCCCTGGCTCTGACGAAGATGTAAGTGTGTGTCTGCCTTGTCTGCTGTGTGTGTGAGAGAGAGAGAGCGAGAGAGAGAGAGAGAGAGAGAGAGAGTGTGTCCTACATGTCTGGGTTTGCTCGTATGCCTCTGATTTCATTCTCCTTTCCACAACAATGGAAGACTGTATCTCCCTCTATGGTGCTGGTTCCTCTTCACCCCATTGATTTTAATATCTGGGTAAAATACGAAAACACAAAATGGCAGCTAGAAAAAAAACTAGCCACCATTATTATTGATGATGCTGTCAGTCTTTTTTCTAGACTGACAGAAACTAGATTCGCAGCATCCAGGATTGACATACAGCTGAGCTTAATTGAATGTTAAATCAAATGTTATTAGTCGCATGCGCTGAATTCAACAGGTGTAGTAGACCTTACAGGGAAATGCTGAATACAACAGGTGTAGGTAGACCTTACAGTGAAATGCTGAATACAACAGGTGTAGTAGACCTTACAGTGAAATGCTGAATACAACAGGTGTAGTAGACCTTACAGTGAAATGCTGAATTCAACAGGTGTAGTAGACCTTACAGTGAAATGCTGAATACAACAGGTGTAGTAGACCTTACAGTGAAATGCTGAATACAACAGGTGTAGTAGACCTTACAGTGAAATGCTGAATACAACAGCTGTAGGTAGACCTTACAGTGAAATGCTGAATACAACAGGTGTAGGTAGACCTTACAGTGAAATGCTGAATACAACAGGTGTAGTAGACCTTACAGTGAAATGCTGAATACAACAGGTGTAGGTAGACCTTACAGTGAAATGCTGAATACAACAGTTGTAGGTAGACCTTACAGTGAAATGCTGAATACAACAGGTGTAGTAGACCTTACAGTGAAATGCTGAATACAACAGGTGTAGGTAGACCTTACAGTGAAATGCTGAATACAACAGGTGTAGGTAGACCTTACAGTGAAATGCTGAATACAACAGGTGTAGGTAGACCTTACAGTGAAATGCTGAATACAACAGGTGTAGGTAGACCTTACAGTGAAATGCTGAATACAACAGGTGTAGGTAGACCTTACAGTGAAATGCTTACTTACGAGCCCCTAACCAACTGTGCAACTTTTCAGTCTCCTGGGGGGGGGGGGGGGGGGTTTGTTGTGCTTGGACTATGTTAGTTTGTTGGTGAAGTGGACACCAATGAACATGAAGCTCTCAACCTGCTCCACTACAGCCCCGTCGATGAGAATGGGGGCGTGCTTGGTCCTCCTTTTCCTGTAGTCCATAATCATCTCCTTTCTCTTGATCACGTTGAGAGAGAGGTTGTTGTTCTGGCACCACACGGCCAGGTCTCTGACCACCTCCCTATAGGCTGTCTCGTCGTTGTCGGTGATCAGGCCTACCACTGTTGTCATCGGCCAACTTAATGATGGTGTTGGAGTCGTGCCTGGCCGTGCAGTCATGAGTGAACAGGGAGTACAGGAGGGGACTGAGCACGGGCCCCTGTGTTGAGGATCAGCGTGGCGAATGTGTTGTTACCTACCCTTACCACCTGGGGACGACCCGTCAGGAAGTCCAGGATCCAAGTTGCAGAGGGAGGTGTTTAGTCCCAGGGCCTTAGCTTAGTGATGAGCTTTGTGGGCACTATGGTGTTGAATGCTGAGCTGTAGTCAATGAATAGCAATCTCATATAGGTGTTATTTTGTCCAGGTGGGAAAGGGCAGTGTGGAGTGCAATATAGAGTGCATCATCTGTGGGTCTGTTTGGGCGGTATGCAAATTGGAGTGGGTCTAGGGTTTCTGGGATGAGGGTGTTGATGTGAGCCATGACCAGCTTTTCAAAGCACTTCATGGCTACTGACGTGAGTGCTCTGTGTCGGTGTGTAATATGTATCCACATTAACTGTACAGCGTACAGGAAATGCACCCAGTCTACAGTATGCCGTTGTTGATGATTCACTTCATCGTCCTAAAGATGTTTCTTCAGTCTCAGTTTGTTCCATTCCGTTTCCCGCCTCTTGATCTTCAGTATAGGTGACGATTGCAAAATGACAGTCAGTTTGTTGTAGTAATGGAACAGCTGGCTACAGTCAGAATGTGTTGTAGTAATGGAACAGCTGGCTACAGTCAGAATGTGTTGTAGTAATGGAACAGCTGGCTACAGTCAGAATGGTGTTGTAGTAATGGAACAGCTGGCTACAGTCAGAATGTGTTGTAGTAATGGAACAGCTGGCTACAGTCAGAATGTGTTGTAGTAATGGAACAGCTGGCTACAGTCAGAATGTGTTGTAGTAAAGGAACAGCTGGCTACAGTCAGAATGTGTTGTAGTAATGGAACATCTGGCTACAGTCAGAATGTGTTGTAGTAATGGAACAGCTGGCTACAGTCAGAATGTGTTGTAGTAATGGAACAGCTGGCTACAGTCAGAATGTGTTGTAGTAATGGAACAGCTGGCTACAGTCAGAATGTGTTGTAGTAATGGAACAGCTGCCTACAGTCAGAATGTGTTGTAGTAATGGAACAGCTGCCTACAGTCAATGTGTTGTAGTAATGGAACAGCTGGCTACAGTCAGAATGTGTTGCAGTAATGGAACAGCTGGCTACAGTCAGAATGTGTTGCAGTAATGGAACAGCTGGCTACAGTCAGAATGGTGTTGTAGTAATGGAACAGCTGGCTACAGTCAGAATGGTGTTGTAGTAATGGAACAGCTGGCTACAGTCAGAATGTGTTGTAGCAATGGAACAGCTGGCTACAGTCAGAATGTGTTGTAGTAATGGAACAGCTGGCTACAGTCAGAATGTGTTGCAGTAATGGAACAGCTGGCTACAGTCAGAATGGTGTTGTAGTAATGGAACAGCTGGCTACAGTCAGAATGGTGTTGTAGTAATGGAACAGCTGGCTACAGTCAGAATGTGTTGTAGTAATGGAACAGCTGGCTACAGTCAGAATGTGTTGTAGTAATGGAACAGCTGGCTACAGTCAGAATGTGTTGTAGTAATGGAACAGCTGGCTACAGTCAGAATGGTGTTGTAGTAATGGAACAGCTGGCTACAGTCAGAATGTGTTGTAGTAATGGAACAGCTGGCTACAGTCAGAATGTGTTGTAGTAATGGAACAGCTGGCTACAGTCAGAATGTGTTGCAGTAATGGAACAGCTGGCTACAGTCAGAATGTGTTGCAGTAATGGAACAGCTGGCTACAGTCAGAATGTGTTGCAGTAATGGAACAGCTGGCTACAGTCAGAATGTGTTGTAGTAATGGAACAGCTGGCTACAGTCAGAATGTGTTGCAGTAATGGAACAGCTGGCTACAGTCAGAATGTGTTGCAGTAATGGAACAGCTGGCTACAGTCAGAATGTGTTGTAGTAATGGAACAGCTGGCTACAGTCAGAATGTGTTGTAGTAATGGAACAGCTGGCTACAGTCAGAATGTGTTGCAGTAATGGAACAGCTGGCTACAGTCAGAATGTGTTGCAGTAATGGAACAGCTGGCTACAGTCAGAATGTGTTGTAGTAATGGAACAGCTGGCTACAGTCAGAATGGTGTTGTAGTAATGGAACAGCTGGCTACAGTCAGAATGTGTTGTAGTAATGGAACAGCTGGCTACAGTCAGAATGTGTTGTAGTAATGGAACAGCTGGCTACAGTCAGAATGTGTTGTAGTAATGGAACAGCTGGCTACAGTCAGAATGGTGTTGTAGTAATGGAACAGCTGGCTACAGTCAGAATGTGTTGTAGTAATGGAACAGCTGGCTACAGTCAGAATGTGTTGTAGTAATGGAACAGCTGGCTACAGTCAGAATGTGTTGCAGTAATGGAACAGCTGGCTACAGTCAGAATGTGTTGCAGTAATGGAACAGCTGGCTACAGTCAGAATGTGTTGCAGTAATGGAACAGCTGGCTACAGTCAGAATGTGTTGTAGTAATGGAACAGCTGGCTACAGTCAGAATGTGTTGCAGTAATGGAACAGCTGGCTACAGTCAGAATGTGTTGCAGTAATGGAACAGCTGGCTACAGTCAGAATGTGTTGTAGTAATGGAACAGCTGGCTACAGTCAGAATGTGTTGTAGTAATGGAACAGCTGGCTACAGTCAGAATGTGTTGCAGTAATGGAACAGCTGGCTACAGTCAGAATGTGTTGCAGTAATGGAACAGCTGGCTACAGTCAGAATGTGTTGCAGTAATGGAACAGCTGGCTACAGTCAGAATGGTGTTGCAGTAATGGAACAGCTGGCTACAGTCAGAATGTGTTGCAGTAATGGAACAGCTGCCTACAGTCAGAATGGTGTTGTAGTAATGGTACAGCTGGCTACAGTCAGTTGGAGGAAATATCATGTGACAGGTCAAAAGGGGTGGTGTCCTTCGGGTGCTTTTATGTTTCGCTAGGGTGCTGTAAGGACAGCTGCAACACATACACACATACACACTGGTGATATGACCTCCTGTGCTGTCTACACACTAATTACCAGTACTGAGACGTCCTACACACCACACTACACTGGTTTCAGCTCAGACAAGGCATTATTTCACTTCGGCAGAGGCTGTCCAAGAGAAGCAAACCAGGCACAAACAAGACAAGAATAGTCAGTTATAGCGTATTTTTTGGGGTTTATACTAGCCAGTGGTTTCTCAGTAAAAGTCCTCTGTCTTTTGTGCTGATTTTGTTTTAGGGGGCAGCTTTCGTTGTTCTCTATTAAAGGTTAAGGGATAGTTTTTGTTTCTTTTGGTCTTTTTGTTACTATGTTGTAAACTCATTTGAAAATGCCGGCTTACGCACACTTCAGACGCCCGAGTTTATGGCGAGTCAAACTTGAATAGAAATTAAAAGTGGGCTGGCACGTTTAAAAGCTTTTCTTGACATACCGAATGGTTTCATACAACCGCTCTCAACCTCGTCGGGTTTTTGGGGTCGAATTCAGGCATAAACAGCGACCTCTCACAGAAGTCCTCCGCCTGCTAATCCGAGGCCATGGTTGTGCTTCCGTTGTGGGTGTGATAGAGAAGCAACCTTTTTATTTGCATGCAATTAACATATATTAACATGCATTAGCATTTCTCCCGACAGTGGAGGGACTTCTCTGGCGCGCTGCATCAAACAGAGGTGTGCTTCAGCAGCACTGCACACAAAGAGAGGAAGAGACTCACACTATTGTTTCAGATGGCACTTTAACCTCTTCCAAAGAGAAAGTGACTTACTTATTTTTTGTTCAATGTTCGATAGAGGGCTGTTTGAACTCGGGCTTATTGCTTTTAGATTGGTCTTGGTTTCTAGAAGGATCCTTCATATAGCCAGCAGGTAGTAAAAGGTCATTCCTGTGGCTGTGAGTACCAGTAATTCCTTACAGTAACCACCACTTGCAACAGCCCTTGTGGTTTTCACAAGGATCTTTCAGAAGTACACATCCTCTGTTTCTCTCTCTCTGTTTCTCTCTCTCTCTCTCTCTGTTTCTCTATGTCTCTCTCTCTGTTTCTCTCTGTCTCTCTCTCTGTTTCTCTCTCTGTTTCTCTCTCTGTCTCTCTCTCTGTTTCTCTCTCTGTTTCTCTCTCTCTGTTTCTCTCTCTCTCTCTCTCTGTTTCTCTCTCTCTCTGTTTCTCTCTCTCTCTGTTTCTCTCTCTCTGTTTCTCTCTCTCTGTTTCTCTCTCTGTCTCTCTCTCTGTTTCTCTCTCTCTCTCTCTGTTTCTCTCTCTGTTTCTCTCTCTCTGTTTCTCTCTCTCTCTGTCTCTCTCTCTGTTTCTCTCTGTCTCTCTCAATTCAATTCAATTCAATTCAATTCAAGGGCTTTATTGGCATGGGAAACATGTGTTAACATTGCCAAAGCAAGTGAGGTAGACAACATACAAAGTGAATATATAAAGTGAAAAACAACAAAAATTAACAGTAAACATTACACATACAGAAGTTTCAAAACAGTAAAGACATTACAAATGTCATATTATATATATATATATATATACAGTGTTCTAACAATGTACAAATGGCTAAAGGACACAAGATAAAATAAATAAGCATAAATATGGGTTGTATTTACAATGGTGTTTGTTCTTCACTGGTTGCCCTTTTCTCGTGGCAACAGGTCACAAATCTTGCTGCTGTGATGGCACACTGTGGAATTTCACCCAGTAGATATGGGAGTTTTTCAAAATTGGATTTGTTTTCGAATTCTTTGTGGATCTGTGTAATCTGAGGGAAATATGTCTCTCTAATATGGTCATACATTGGGCAGGAGGTTAGGAAGTGCAGCTCAGTTTCCACCTCATTTTGTGGGCAGTGAGCACATAGCCTGTCTTCTCTTGAGAGCCATGTCTGCCTACGGCGGCCTTTCTCAATAGCAAGGCTATGCTCACTGAGTCTGTACATAGTCAAGGCTTTCCTTAATTTTGGGTCAGTCACAGTGGTCAGGTATTCTGCCGCTGTGTACTCTCTGTTTATGGCCAAATAGCATTCTAGTTTGCTCAGTTTTTTTTGTTAATTCTTTCCAATGTGTTAAGTAGTTATCTTTTTGTTTTCTCATGATTTGGTTGGGTCTAATTGTGCTGCTGTCCTGGGGCTCTGTAGTGTGTGTTTGTGTTTGTGAACAGAGCCCCAGGACCAGCTTGCTTAGGGGACTCTTCTCCAGGTTCATCTCTCTGTAGGTGATGGCTTTGTTATGGAAGGTTTGTGAATCGCTTCCTTTTAGGTGGTTGTAGAATTTAACAGCTCTTTTCTGGATTTTGATAATTAGTGGGTATCGGCCTAATTCTGCTCTGCATGCATTATTTGGTGTTCTACGTTGTACACGGAGGATATTTTTGCA